>NC_045439.1:13042059-13071572 GCF_002776525.5 Piliocolobus tephrosceles | reverse complement strand
ATTTCTCCTTCACTTATGAAACTTAGTTTGGCTGGATATGAAATTCTAAAACTCCCTCCTTAATCTTTGTTCCTATTTGACCCTTTCTCAGAGTGATTCTGCTATATGACTCATCCTTGGACCACTTTAGTTAGGCCTGTTCTTCCAGTTTTGTTCATTTTGCAGTCATTGCATGAATTAGATATTGCCTTTTCATTGTATTTTCATTTTTCTTTGATTATTTTGATTAGTTTCATTTATATCTGGATTCTACTGAAGGATAAGTGTTTCTAAAACACTGAGACTTATTTTACTTGCTATCAAAATTCTAACAAATTAAATTCCTCTATTAGAATATTCAGATTTTTAAAAATCTGAAAATACGATGTTTACTAGAGACATCACCCCTCTAAAAGTTTAAAATAAAGGGATGGGTCTTCTGCAAAAGATGATGGGGAGTGGGAAGAAGGCATTTTTACTGTCTTCTTCTTTGACAATCAAATGACAAAAATGAAAATGTAGAGAAAAAATGCTATTTTCTTTTTCCTTTTTTTTCTTTTCTTTTCTTTCTTTTCTTTTCTTTTCTTTTCTTTCTTTCTTTCTTTTTTTTTTTTTTTGAGACATAGTCTTGTTCTGTCATCCAGGCTGGAGTGCAGTGGGATAATCTTGATACACTGCAACCTGTCTCCTGGGTTCAAGTCTCATGCCTCAGCCTTCTGAGTAACTGGGATTACAGGTGCATGCCACCACAGCCAGCTAATTTTTTATATTTTTAGTCAAGATGGGGTCTTGCTGTGTTGCTCACACTGGTCTCAAACTCCTGGACTCGAGTGATCCATCCGCTTCACCCTCCCAAAGTGCTGGGATTACAGGTGTGAGCCACCGTGCCTGGCTCAAAAAATGCCATTTTCAAAGAATTAGGAAAGCTATTAAGACACAAACTACAGGCCAGGCGCTCAAGCACTATGTGGTGGCGAGCGCCTGTAGTCCCAGCTACTCAGGAGGCTGAGACAGGAAAATGGCATGAACCCGAGAGGCGGAGCTTGCAGTGAGCTGAGATCCGGCCACTGCACTCCAGCCTCCGCGACAGAGCGAGACTCCATCTCAAAAAAAAAAAAAAAAAGGCCGGGCGCGGTGCTCAAGCCGGTAATCCCAGCACTTTGGGAGGCCGAGGCGGGCGGATCACGAGGTCAGGAGATCGAGACCATCCTGGCTAACACAGTGAAACTCCGTCTCTACTAAAAAATACAAAAAAAAAAAAAAAAAAATGAGCCGGGCAAGGTGGCGGGCGCCTGTAGTCCCAGCTACTGGGGAGGCTGAGGCAGGAGAATGGCGTAAACCCAGGAGGCGGGGCTTGCAGTGAGCTGAGATCCGGCCACTGCACTCCAGCCTGGGCGACAGAGCGAGACTCTGTCTCAAAAAAAAAAAAAAAAAAAAAAAAAAAAGACCAAAAGAAAAAACACAAACTACAAAATAGTACACCTTAGCAAATATTGTAAACAAGTGAACCTGAAACAAAAACTGGAAGCTCACCGTCTCCTTATTCCTTGAGCAGAATCCAGATTTCACCAAAAGTTCTTAAAGGCATTAAATGTTTGTTTGTGGGTGCTTGGATGAGGTCACTGGAGAAGACAAATGCCCTTTAGAAAACTTCTTTATTGCAGGGGTTTGAGTTTTACTTGTCATTTCTATAATATATTCTTCTAGTCAACAACTGCAAGAGAAGTAAGGTAGAGGAAGATGAGGCAATGATTGCTAAATCACAACACAACATACCTTAACCCAAAGGGTGTTGTTTTGAGCTTTGGTGCAAAAAACTGGTAGTAGTAAAGGAAATACATTAAGTAGGAGTGTGTTCCAGACAGTAAACTTGTGTGAAATTCTCCGACTTGATTCCCCTTACTTCTACTTCTACTGTTTTTCAACATATTCCTGGCCCAATTCAAAGACTAGACTGTGCCTAAAAACGTTTTTACAAATTGTAGTATAGAGACTTCCAGTTTCCAGTTCTGCATATGAGGAACTTGAAAGTTGCCACTCTGTTTTAATGAAAAGTAAAAAGCTGAACCGACTGAAAAAATCAATGACTCTCCTTAGATTCATAAGAGAGGTAAGGAAGCAGGGCACACTGCTGCTCCCAGGATTAGAGTGTCATGCTTACCAGAGCAGAAAAGTCATGCACAGACAGTGCCATGGGAACAAGTGCCCAGGTAGGAAAACCTAAACTGTAATTGGCATATTAGTAGTGGCTCAGTGTGAATGAGTCTGAGGGTTAAATATTCTTGGGGACCTAGTCATAGGAACCCCTCCTTCCTTTTGTGAGTTTTACCTCTAGGCAGGTCGGCCAGGTTGGCCACAGTAAGTATCAGAGAAAAATCCCCTTGTGTTTCTGGCAGGCAGAGGGAAAAGGAACCATTTTGAAATATGCCAGATTAATCCATTCTTAACAAGGCCTGCCTTTAGGGGAACTAGTTAACCACAGCCTGACCTACTGGGGTTTCATCACTGCCTAACTTACCTGAGGGAAAGGAAGGAACCAACTCCAGTTAGCTTTAGCCTTCCATGTGGGAGAAGGGAAATAACCCAATTCTAGCCTATGTAGCCATCCTGTCCCACTTAAGAGGGGGTAGAAAAAAATGATAAACACTTGTGGAGTTTGCAGTCCAGAAGCACAGACTCACTAAAAGACTGAGGCCTAATCACAGGACTGTAGAATGCTTCCCTTCCCCTCACACCTAATCACTACGTTACTAAAGGCCTATTTATGGCAGTTCCTTTTACCTGGTGCATGATGTCCAGCTATCAAGAAAAACATTACAGGACATTCTAAAAGACATAAAGAACGATTTGAGGAAACAGAGCAAGCATCAGAAGCAGACAGGGAAGCGATGTTGCAATGATCAGATCAGGAATTTTAAACGACTGTGATTAATTGCAAAGGACTGAAATAGGTAAACTAGATTGTGTGCAAGAACAGAGGGACAATGTAAGCAGAGAGGTGGAAATCTTAAGAAAGAGCCAAAAAGAAGTGCTAAGAATCAAAAGCACTGTAACAGAAATGAAGAATGCCTTTGATGGGCTTATTCAGTAGACTAGACACGGCTGAAGAAAGATCTCTGAGCTTAAAAATATATTAATAGAGGCCAGGCACAGTGGCTCACGCCTGTAATCCCAGCACTTTGGGAAGCCAAGGCAGGGGGATCACGAGGTCAGGAGATCGAGACCATCCTGGCTGACACAGTGAAACCCTGTCTCTGCTAAAACTACAAAAAAATAGCCAGGCGTGGTGGGAGGTGCCTGTAGTCCCAACTACTCAGGAGGCTAAGGCAGGAGAATCACTTGAACTCGGGAGGCGGAGGTTGCAGTGAGCCAAGATAGTGCCATTGCACTCTGGCCTGGGCGACAGAGCGAAACTCACTCTCTCTCTCTCTCTCTATATATATATGTATATATAAATAGAAACCCTAAAACTGAAAAGCAGAGGACGAAGATAGAAAACAACGACAACAAAGAATATCCAAGGACTGTGGAACAACTACAAAAATGTAACATACAATTTTAATGGGAATACCAGAGGGAGAAGAAAGAGAGAAAAAAACAGAAGAATTATTTGAAACAATAGTAATTCAGAATTTCCCTAAATTAATGTCAAACACCCAACCCCAGATCCAGGAAGCTCAGAGACACAAAACAAGATATGCCCCTCCTCCTGCCAAAAAAAAAAAAAACCAAAAAACAGGTGGGTGCAGGGTGGCTCACTCCTGTAATCCCAGCACTTTGTGAAGTTGAGGTGGGCGTCTCAACCTCAACCTCCATCTCTACTAAAAATACAAAAATTAGCCGGCGCAGTGGCGGGCGCCTGAAGTCCCAGCTACTTGGGAGGCTGAGGCAGGAGAATTGCTTGAACCCGGGAGGCAGAGGTTGCGGTCAGCTGAGATCACGTCATTGCACTCCAGCCTGGGTGACAGAGCGAGACTCCATCTCAGAAAAACAAAACCAAAAACCAAAAACACACATACACACAAACAAAACAAAACAAACAAACAAAATGCAGAACACAACACTTAGGCACATAGTTTCCAATGAAAACAAATAAAAAATTCCTGAAAGAAACCAGTGGGGGAGAAAACTTCCTACCTGTAGAAGAACAAAAATAAGAATTACAATTGACTTCTCAGAAACTGTGCAAACAAGATGATAGTGGAGTGAAATATTTAAAGTGTTGAGAGAAATAAACCCCTATGACCTAGAATCCCATAACCTGCACAATTATCCTTCAAAGGTTAAGGAGAAATAAACGCATTCTCAGACAAATAAAAATGAGGAAATTCATTGCCAGTAGATCTGTCTTGTAAGAGAAGTTAAAAGAAGTTCTTCAGAGATAAAGTAAATAATATAGGACAGAAACTTGGATCAACATAAAGAAAAAAGAAATGCTAAAGGAATAAGTGAAGATAAAATACTTTAATTTTTCGTCTTAATTGGTCATAAATAATTTGTTCAAAATAACAGCAACAATGTATTCAATTATATATGCTTATGTTCATATGTGTATATGTATATATACAGTAACAACTCCATATCTAATGTGATTGTATTACATACAGTAACAAACACTAAATCAACTCTATCAATAAGAATTTTGAATGTGAATGATTTAATACAGCAGTTAAAAGACAGAGATTGTCAGAGTGGACCAGAAGACATGATGCAACTATATATTGTCTGCAAGAAACCTACTTCAGATATAAAGACACGTATAGTTTAAAAGTAAATGGAGGAAGATATATCATGCTAACCTCAACCAAAAGAAAGCAGGAGTAGCTGTGTTAATTTCCAACAGAGAAGACTTCAGACCAAGGAATACTACTCAGGAGAAATTTGTGCATTACCTAATGATAAAGGAGTCAATTCTTGAAGAAGACATGCAATCCTTAATGTGTTTAAGCACCTAACAACAAAGGATCAAAATACATGAGACAAAAACCAATAGAATTTCAAGGTCAAAAAGACGAATCAGTTATTATATTTGGAGACTTCAATACCCTTCTTAAAATGGACAGATCCAGCAGGTAAAAAATCAGTAAGGACATAGTTGAACTCAACAACACCATCAATCAACTGGATATAATGGTCATCTATAGACTACCTTATCCAACAACAGCAGAGTACATGTTCTTCTCAGGGTCACAAGGGACATTCACTAAGATAAAGCACATTCTGGGCCATAAAACACACGTTAACAAGTTCAAAAGAATAGAAATCATACAATGTTTGCTCTCAGACCACAGTGAAATTAAACTAGAATACAATAACAGAAAGATAGTTGGAAAATTTCAAAGTACTTGGAAAGGAAACAACACACTTCTAAATAACGCATGAGTCAAAGAGGAAATCTCAAGAGAAATTAAAGAATATTTTGAACTAATGAAAATGAGAACAACTTATTGAAATTTGTGGGATGCACAAAAGTAGAGCTTAGAGGAAATTTTATAGCATTGAATACATATGTTAGAAGAGAAGATTAATCATCTAAACTTCCACCTTAGAAAACTAGAAGAGCAAATTAAATCCAAAGTAACCTGAAGAAAACTAATAGTAATGATTAGAGCAGAAGTCAATGAAACAGAAACAGGAAATTAATAAAGTCAACAAAACCAAAAGCTGGTTCCTTGTAAAGATTAATACAGTAGATAAACCTCTAGCCAGGCTAAGAAAAAAAAAAGAGAGAGGACACAAATTACTCATATCAGAAGTGAAAAAGGGAACATCACTACAGAGCTTATGGACATTAAAAGGATAATAAGGGAATAGTGTGCACAACCTAACAGTCCCACAAATTTGATAACCTACATGAGATGGGCCAATTCCTTGAAAGACAGTCTATCAAAACCAAACAAAAAGAAATAGATAATCTGAATAGGCTAATACGTATTAAAGAAGTTGAATCAATAAATAATTAATCCACAAAAGAGAAAGCACCGAGCCCGGATGGCTTCACAGGTGAATTCTACCAAACATTTTAGGAAGAAATCATACCAATTATCGACAATGTTTTCCAGAAGATAGAAGAAAGATAAATACTTTCTAACACATTCTACAAGGCCAGCATTACATAATAAAACCAGACAAAAACATTATAAGAAAAGAGAAAAACTACAATCCAGTATCTCTCATCAACATAGACGCAAAAAACTGCAACACAATATTAGTAAATCAAACCCAATTATGTGTATTTAAAAAAATCATACACTACGACTAAGTGGGGTTTATCCCAGGTATGCCTTAGTTGCATCCACATAGTGCTAATTCTGCAGGCTTGAAAAAATCAATAGTGATGGAGGCTCAGCAACCTCCACCCAGATTTCAAAAGATGTCACTGAAAACCTGGGGCCCCAAGCATAGACTTGTCACAGGTGTGGTGCTACCACAGAGAGCCCCACTAGAGCAATGCTGAGCAGAAATGTGGGGCTGGAGCTGCTGCAGAAAGTTCCCACCAGGGTAATGCCTACGTGGAACTGTGGAAGCAGGACCACTTCCAGGACCCTGGAACTGTGGAGTCACCAGCAACATGCAACATCCACCTGGGAAAGTTTCAGGCACTGGACTTTAACCCATACAAGCAGCTATGTGGGTTGCACCCAGCAAAGCCATAGGGGTAGGGATACCTGAGGCACTGGGGGCTCCACCTTGCCCCATTGTGTTCGGGAGGTAGAACATGGAGTCAAAAGCAGTTATTCTTCAGCTTTAAGGTTTAATGTTTACCCTGCTGGGTTTCAGACTTGCTTGGGGCCTGTTACTCTTTTCTCTGCCTACTTTTCTCTTTTGGAACGCAAATGTCTGTCTTATTCCTGTACCACCATTGTAGCATTCTTTCTTTCTTTTTTTTAAAGTCACTTTTTTTTTTTTTTGAGACAGGGCCTCACTTTGTCACTTAGGAAGGCATACAATGGCATGACGATGGCTCACTGCAGTCTTGACCTCCTGGGCTCAAGCGATCCTCCCACCTCAGCCTCCTGAGTAGCTCAGATTACAGTTGAGTGCCACCACAGCTGGCTAATTTTTTAAGCATATTATTTTTTATAGAGACAGAGTCTAACTACGTTATGTAGGCTGTTCTCAGACTCCTGGGTTCAAGCGATCCTTCTGCTCTGGCCTTCCGAAGTGCTGGATTATAGGCGTGAGCCACCATACTCGGCCTCCTTTGTATCTTGAAAGTAGAAAAGTTGCTTTAATTTCACATGCTCACAGATGAGACTTTGGACTTTGGAATTTTCAGTTGGTGTTGGAGTTAAAGCTTTGGGGCTATGGAGAAGGAATATTTGTATATGAGAAGGACATGGGTTTTGGGGGGCCAGGGGTGGAATGCTATGACTTAAATCTTTTTTCCCTCCAAAACTCATGTTGCAATTTAATCCCCATTGTGGGAGTATTGAGAAGTAAGTCCTTTAAGAGATGGTTGAGGCTGGGTGCGGTGGCTGACACTTTGGGATGCTAAGGCAGGTGGATCAGTTGAACCCAGGAGTTAAATACTAGCCTGGGCAACATAGTAAAGTGTGTGGGTATGTATGTATGTGTATGTGTGTGTATGTATGTATGTGTGTGTGTGTGTGTATGTATGTGTGTGTATATATATATATAGTTTAAGATGCTCTTGGTCTGTTTCCCAGGCTGAAGTGCCGTGGTACTATCACAGCTCACTGTAACCTGGAACTCCTGGGTTCAATTGATCAGCCTGTCTCAGCCTCCAGAGTAGCTAGAGTTACAGGTAGGCACCACCATAACTGGCCATTTTTTTGGTAGATAGAGTCTAACTGTGTTACCCAGTATGGTCTTGAACTCCCAGCATCAGGTGATCCTCCTGCCTTTGCCTCCCAAAGTGCTGGAGTTACAGATGTGAGTCACCATGCCCAGCCCATGTATATTTTTCAGTAAACTTTTTTAGATTGGAATATTTTAGATTTATAGAAAAGTTGCAGAGATCAACAGAGAGTTTCTGTATATCCTTACCCAGTTTTTCCTAATGCTAACACCTTATATAACCACTGGACACTCATCAAAACTAAGAAATGAAAATTAGTACATTATTATTAACTGGACTCCAGATTGTATTTTGATTTTATACTTTTTTTAAACTAATGTTCTTGTATTCATTCTAGGATCCAAACAAGGGTACCACGTTACATTTAGCTATGCAGTCATGTGTTGCTTAATGATGGGAATATATTCTGAGAAATCTTTTGTTAGGTAATTTTGTCAGTATGCAAGCATCATAGAAAGTACTTACACATACCTAGATGGTCTAGCCTACTCCATATCTAGGCTATATGATATAGTCTGTTACTCCTAGGTGGCATACATGTACAGCCTGTGGCTGTTCTGAATATTGTATGCATTTGTAACACAATGGCAAGGATTTGTGTATCTGAACATAGAAAAGGTACAGTAAAAATATTATAATCTGATGGGATCACCGTCATATATGCAGTTTGTCATTGAGTGAAATGTTATGCAGTACGTGACTATATTTGTGTTTGATTCTTTAGGATACACATCTGGAGCAGTAGGCTTGATAATGGAGACAGTCTGAACTCAAAGTCTGTCTCTCTTTCTCTCTCTTATTTTCACTCCCTCTCCTTTTCTCTAGCTTTCTCTCATGCACTCACCTATGTACGTATGCAAGTATGCAAATGACAACCGTTCTCCTTTTCCCTTTGTGGGATCAGTGAAGGAGTAGACAAAGACTTCACTGACTCCATTCAGCTGCACCCGAGGCAGTGCAGTTTGCGAGATTCAAGAAAGAAGTGCAATGAGAATAGTTGTTTCTTTTTTCTTTTTCTTTTCTTTTCTGAGATGGAGTCTCACTCTGTCACCCAGGCTGGAGTGCAGTGGCTCGATCTTGGCTCACTGCAACCTCCGCCTCCCAGGTTCACGCCATTCTCCTGCCTCAGCCTCTCGAGTAGCTGGGACTACAGGCACCCGACACCACGCCTGGCTAATTTTTGTTTTTGCATTTTTAGTAGAGACAGGGTTTCACCGTGTTAGCCAGGATGGTCTCGATCTCCTGACCTCGTGATCCACCCGCCTTTGCCTCCCAAAGTGCTGGGATTACAGGCGTGAGCTACCGTGCCGGCCGAGAATAGCTGTTTCTTAAAGAAAATGGTGATGTACTGAGGGGTGAGGGCTTCAAACGAGCAACCACAAGGGGAAGAGGAAAAGTACAGTAGAGAAGGCAAGAGTTGGAAAATAAAATCGTGATTACCAGGACACAATCTGAAGACTCAACCAGTGAGGTCTTGCAGATGTTGTGTGATATAAAGGGGAGAATGAACTATAAAGGAGCACAACTCTCAATTTCTCAAACTCTACATTTAGGACACATTTTGAAATCCTGTAACAGAACTGCTTAAAGCTGTAGTGGAATCCAATGTATATTGCGTTGGATAACAGCCAATGTGGTTTTGGAAAGGGGTAATCTACTCATAATCCTACCACTTATCTTGTCCCAATAAAATATTATTGCATGGAGATGTGTATTGACCATCAGATTGCTCCCCAGTGTGAAAGACCACCAGAACAACTCTCTTAATTCTTACCCACTCCCAGCAGAGTTACATACAAGTTTCATAGCAGGAGGATCCCTGCCATGTGGTCTGTTTTTACTGGTAGACAACAACAAAATACATTTTAGTGTTTAAACAGTTTAAGGAGTTAGAAAATATTTGCTGTAATAATCAGATATCTAGACTTAACGCTTGTTCATTCATTAGAAATCACTAAAAATCAGCCTATTGGTAAATGAGTTAGGGATAGAAAATAAGCCACGGGATTAGAACTGTCAACCAATTTTGATTCTTTGATGACTGTTTACTGTCATGCTTAAGCTCTGGAGATATAAAGGAGTATTTTCCACATGCTTTTGTCCTCCTTACCACAGCTTCCCTGCAGGGACAAAATACTACTTCTCAGCCTCAGCTCACATGGAACGGTGGGAACACAGTTGCCCAGAGACCTGTATTGACTTCTTGAGGATTGGCATTCCCACTGTATCTTTAGGTGATTATAAGAATTTTCAGTTCAAAAAGACAAAAATAGTAAATTTTAACCTTTGGGGAACTTCCTACTTGGGATCAGAGACTATAAAGTGAATGATACAGCCTTGTTAGTGGTGTAAGTTTAGTTTCCCTTGTCTGAAATGCTTAGGACTAGATGTGTTTCAGATTTTGATTTTTTTCCAGATTTTGGAATATCTCCATATACATAATGAGATATCTTGGAGATAGGATCTAAGTCCAAACACAGAATTCATTTATGTTTCATATAAACCATATACAGATAGCCTGAAGGTAATTTTATATGGTATTTTAAATAATTTTATGCATGAAACAAAATTGTAGCTCTGTTTTAATTGCAACCCGTCACATGAGGTCAACCCATCACAATTTTCCACTTGTGGCATCGTGTTGGTATTCAAAAACTTTTGAATTTTGGAGCAAGTTGGATTTTGGATTTTCGGATTACAGAAGCTCAACCTGTAGTAGCATATGCTACTTATGAAATCAACATGGTTGCCAGAATTATGTCTCTTCTTTCAGTGTGATGTATTTGAGAAAAAGAGAAAACTTAGATACACGGGTAGCACTATAAAACAAACAACAAAAGATGAGACTCAAAAGGCCAGAATGTGAAGTAGCTGGGAAGGCTACACGAGGTCCTATGGAAGCCAACTTTAGACAGAGCTGACACTATGAGAAGGCAGCAAAGTCTGGATCAGGAGGAGCAAAAGAGTATAAGAGAGTCATGTTCGCAGCTGAGCAAAAGAGTAGGGATTCATGAATTTCCACTGCTGTGATTGATCTCTGCTTTAAATCTACAACTACTTCCAGCTCACACCTGTACCCGGGCTTCTGTTTGTGAATATCTATGATATTCCTCTTATTACTCCAGGTATAACCTTTATCAACATCTTTTACTCGAACTACAGAGAATATGTCTTTGTTAGTTTCCCAAAGAGCCAAACAAAAACAGGTAGACTTGCAAACTGGTGGAGATTGAGAGAGAGTTTGCACAGGCTATAGATAACCAAAAAAGTAATCATCTATAATTAAGCAGGATTTGGTAAATATGAATAGGCTAGTAATCTTTTTTGAGGTTGGCAAATTAGGGAGATTTCTGTAGTTGGCCATAAATATTAAAGGTTTCATGACTTTAAACCCAAGTATCACCTTATATCCTGCAGACATTTATAATATACCTCATTTGGTATATTTCAGACTTCAATAAACTGCAAGATTTCTTCACTGTCATTCCTACCTACTTTAATACACAATTCATATTTAAAATCACCCATTAAATCAATTGTGGCTGCTTGGGATTCTAATTTGCAGAAGCACATTTTAGAAATCTGAGTGCAATAAGAATGATTCATAATGGACTTTGGGGACTGCAGGGGGAGGGTAGGAGGGGGGTGAGGGATAAAAGACTACACATTGGGTACAGTGTACCCTGCTTGGGTGACAGGTGCACCAAAATCTCAGAAATCACTACTAAAGAACTTATCCATGTAACCAAAACCCACCCATTCCCCAAAAGCTATTGAAATAAAATAAAATAAAAATAATAAAAAAAGAGATTTGCAAGATATTAGACTTTCCATTGGAGTCAGGGCTTCTCAAATATTGATGTCACTTTCCTTTTTAAATTTCATGATGCAAGAGTTTGTACAGACCAGAATTTCAGTCCCAGCTCTGCCACCTCATAGTATTGTGATCTGGGAAAATCACTTCTCTCTTCCTCAATTTAACTTCACAGGGTTGATCTGAGGATTAAAGACACAACATAAGTAAGGAAGCTGGCACGTAGTAGATGCATATGTTAGATTTGCTCTCCTTATTGGTGGGATGGTTAGAGTAGGAGGGGGAGGATGACATTTTTCTATCTCCAGGTTCAGGAAAAATTAGAACCAAGATATAATATTCAATTCCAAAGTCACAGTAAACATTTTTTCATTATAAAATGGCACATTAATATATTTTTGTTGTAAAAAATGAAGATCGTATATGTACTAAAAAGTATGAAGACTACCTTCCCCCATTCCTCATCACACTTTTCTCCCCAGATTAAGGGTCATCTCAGAGACTTTGCTCAGGGAGACTTCTCCACTTCCCTCCCACATTCCTACAGGGGCTACTGCTTATCTTCACGTCTCAGCTTAAATGTCATTTGCTCGGAGAAACCCCCTTTGACCACTCTAAGGTGGTCTCTCTGCTTCCTTCTTTTATTTTCTATGAGTAAAACCTATTCCTCACCATATTTATGTGAAATTGAAATTTTGCAGTAAGAGTTTTGTTTGTGTGCATCTCCTATTAGACTATAAGCTCCAAGAAGGCCAGATGTTGGCTGTTTTGTTCATCACTATACACTAGTACCTGGCGTGGTGTGTGGTATATAGAAGGTACTCAATCAATATTTGTTGGATTGAATGAAAGATGCTTGTTTAATGTTTTACTTTAGATTATATTCAGTGTATAGATTTTTCTGGTGACTCTTATACTCATGTTTTTGCCAAAATTGCAATATATAGCCACACTGCAGAGATATTCTGGAGGAATCTGAAAATAGCATACAAATGTATGAAGTTAATATAGTTTCTGAGTTTTTGAGAGCCAGGGAGTTTTGCTGATTTGTTAGTATTTGTCAGTCATTTAGTAAGTATTTCTTGAGTGCCTTAGATAGTCAGAGATAACCAAAACAGATGTGGTTCCTGCCCATATGGAATTTTATTCTTAGTAGAGGAAATACATTAATCTTGTAAAAACAAATACATGGAGTGGAATGTTAAGATTTGATTATGTTGCCTCAGTTTTGGCCCAGACCCCAAGATAAAGGTGCTAACTAGTTCCAGTTCTAAAGTGAGATGGAAGATCATGAAGCAGATTTGAAGGGGAAGCTGGTTTTGTAATCTTTAGCTGACGAACTACCTCTAGCCTATAAAAGAAATTAGAGAAGCCCAGAAGTATTGTTAGAAATGTCAAGGGATTATTTGAAGACAGATGTTGGGGTTGTGACTCCCCCGCAGAAGGGGTGTGGGTGCTTTTCCCTCACTTAAAGGCTAGTGAGAGGAACTTTAATGGCATCACTCAGGGAGCTTCATGTATGTGTTCTAGCTTTTGGGGTTCATGCAGCTAAATCATCCAGAGGATGACAAGCTGTGTCTGGAGCTGCCTGCCAGGGCTTTCGATGAAGAGCGAGCTGAGTTTGGAAAATAGCAGCATTCCCACCAATGGTGCTCAAGAAGCTCGCTACAGTAGGCCAGATGAGGGCTTCTGGAGCAAGAGGAAGAGACAAATGGGATCATCTTAAGAGTCTGCCTAAAAACATCATCTAGAGAGTTGAGAATACTTCAGTGGGAAGAAGAGGAGGTATACTCCCAGATTCCTAATAGTAGAATGCTAGGAGAACATTCCAGAAGAGATATATTTGCATGTGCCAAGGTAACTGCTGGTGTATGAACTTCAAAGCAAGACAAAAGTGTCCTCTAGAGGAAGTGTCAGCTTTAAACACTTGCCATGGTCAGAGAGCTTTAGAGGTAGATTTCCAAAAGAGTATGAGTCAAACAAGAGTTTCATCTTGGCAGGGCGCAGTGGCTCACGCCTGTAATCCCAGCAGTTTGGGAGGCCAAGTCGGGTGAATCATGAGGTCAGGAGATCGAGACCATCCTGGCTAACACGGTGAAACTCTGTCTCTACTAAAAATATACAAAAATTAGCCGGGCGAGGTGGCGGGCCCCTGTAGTCCCAGCTACTTGGGAGGCTGAGGCAGGAGAATAGGGTGAACACGGGAGGCGGAGGTTGCAGTGAGCCGAGATGTGCCATTGCACTCCAGCCTGGACGACAGAGCAAGACTCCATCTACAAAAAAAAAAAAAAAGAGTTTGACCTTAACTCTTACCAGCCTGGCCCTCCCTCAAGCTTTCAGTCTTAGGAAAGCCAAGTGTGAACTAGTAAGTAAGGGAGGAGAAATGGACAAGCTAAGCTGGGAACTAAAAAGACCAGCCACGCTGCCTTTCTGGAGGAAGGGAGAAACTGTAACTTTAAATGAAGCTAAGATATTTTTAAAAATTCCCTGAACTGGACATATTACTAAATTCTGAATTGAGAATTCAGTGTCTGTATCTATAGGTATTTATCTTCTGGTTCCTAGTAATACAAGGTATGTAACAGATGCGCCTCTGATGGGGAGATTTATTACTGGCCAAGTGTAACCCACATATCTCAGGAGGCTGCAAATTGCCTGAGATATTTCCACCCACCCTGTTCCATGCCTTGGTTTTAAAAATGAACTTCAGAGCAGCTTTGAGAAGAAAAGAACACTATTTTCTTATTCTGAATGTGTAAGACTATGTGGTAGACAAAATGATGCTTGCCTTCCCACTCCCCAAAGATGTCCAGGTCCGAGTCTCCAGGACCTGTCAAGATATCCAGATGTTACCTTACATGGCAAAAAGGATTGTGTATATATTCCCGAGGAAGATTTATTCCTTCCCTTCCTCAGGAATATATGTACAGTTCCTACAAAATAGGGCTTAATAAATTGCATGCCAATCGTTAATAGTTTGCATGCTATTTTTGCATACATTTTTTATTCATTCATTTGTTTACTCAGTAGTTAATGAGTACCTTCTGGGTGCCCAGCACTTGACGATATAAAAATGAGTAAGACAGATACGGATGCAGATGAAGAAACTGAGGCTCTGAGAGGAGGTTAAGTGACTTGCCCAAGGTCCATATTTAGTGAGTGGTAGAGTCAGTTCTGGAATCCATGTCTTCTGATTTCAAATTCCATCCATTTTGTCTTCCTCCTCAACTGTTAATAAAGAGAGTTACCACTGCTGCATCAATATTAAATACTGATTGATCTAATGCATGTACCAAAATACATTACACTCCATGACGATACAAAAAGCCTGTCACTAACCTAAAATTAAATAGCAGACTGGAGAAGGTAGAATGTCTAATCTCCCAGTTTTATTTCAGAATTTAAGATAGAATATAATAAATATTATCAAAGAAAGGGAATAAAATGGCTTATTATCTGAAAGGCTGAAGAAAGAATATTTAGCTGGGATGGAAAATCGAGTAGAACCTCTTCCTTTATGGAGGGTGTGTCATTTGAACTGGTCTTGAAAGAGGTCTTACAGGAATTAACTTTCATATACTGGGACCGTTTGGGGTCTTTCTCATGGCCATGTAATTTCATGAGAGAGACTATGGGTTCATTCTCAGCTTAGCATTCACCATGGCCTACTTTGCAGCTAAAGTGTAGTTTTTATTTTCTTTCTTCAGAAGAAGATGGGGAGAAGTGGGAGCTGGGGTTGTTGAAGGAAATGGTTATGGGTGGGTAAGGAAGACAAGTAGAAAAAATGTTGTCTAATAATCTACAGGCATACCCTGAAGGTATTGCGGGTTCCATTCCAGACCCTTGCAATAAAGGAAATATAGCAATAAAAGGAGTCACATACATTTTTTGGCTTTCCAGTATATATGAAAGGCAGGTTTACACTATGCCATAGTCTGTTAACTGTGCAACAACATTATGTCTAAAAAACAATATGCATATCTAATTTAAAAATATTTTATTGCTGAATAATATGAATGATCATATGAACCTACAGCAAGACATACTCTCTGCTGGTATTGCCTTGATGTTGATGACTGCTGACTGATCAGGGTGGTGGTTGCAGAAGGCTGGGTTGGCTGTGGCAAGTACTTAAAAAAAACTTAGGCTGGGCACTGTGGCTCACACCTGTGTCCCCACCCAAATCTCATCTTGAATTGTAACACCCACAATTCCCATGTGTCATGGGAGGAACTCAGTGAGAGGTGATTGAATTATGGGAGTGGGTCTTTTCTGTGCTGTTCTCATGATAGTGAATGAGTCTCACGAGATCTGATGGTTTCAAAAAACATGAGTTTCCCTGCACAAACTCTCTCTTTGCCTGCCACCATCCACGTAAGATGTGACTTGCTCCTCCTTGCCTTTTACCTTCCGCCATGATTGTGAGGCCTCCCCAGCCATGTGGAACTGTAAATCCAATAAACTTCTTTCTTTTGTAAATTGCCCAGTCTTGGGTATGTCTTTATCAGCAGTGTGAAAATGGACTAATACAATCTCTCATCTGTTGATGGACCCTTGGGTTACTTCCAAATGGCTCTTTTGAATAGTGCTGCAATAACATGGGAGTGCAGATATCTCTCAGATTTACTCGTTTCCTTTCTTTTGGGTATATACCTAAGGAGTGGGATCACTGGATCAAATGGTAGTTCTATTTTTAGTTTTTTGAGGAACCTCCAAACTGTTCTCCATAGTGGTTGTACTAATTTACATTCCCACCAACAGTGTACCAGGGTTCCCTTTTCTCCACATCCTCTCCAGCATTTGTTATTGTCTAACTTTTGGATAGAAGCCATTTTAAATGGGGTGAGATAATAGCTCATTGTAGTTTTGATTTGTATTTCTCTTATGATCAGTGACATTGAGCACCTTTTCATACACCTGTTTACCATTTGTATGTTTTCTTTGGAGAAATGTCTATTCAGATCTTTTGCCCATTTTAAATTGGATTATTAGATTTTTTTCCTATAGAGTTGTTTGAACTCATTATATATTCCGGCTATGAATCCCTTGTCAAATGGGTAGTTTGCAAATATTTTCTCTCATTCTGTGGGTTGTCTCTTTACTTTGTTGATTGTGTCCTTTGCTGTGCAGAAGCTTTTTAACTTGATGTGATCCCATTTGTCCATTTTTGCCTTGGTTGTCTGTCCCTGTGGGACATCACTCAATGTCCTAGAGAGTTTCCCCAGTGTTTTCTTTTAGTAGTTTCATAGTTTGAGGTCTTAGATTTAAGTCTGTAATTCATTTTGATTTGATTTTTGTATATGGGAAGAAATAGGAGTCTAGTTTCATTATTTTGCATGTGGATATCCATTTCTCTGGGCACCATTTATTGAAGAGACTGCCTTTTTCCCCAATGTATGTTCTTGGCACCTTTGTAAAAAATGAGTTCATTGTAGATGTATGTACTTACCTGTAGGTTCTCTCTTCTGTTCCACTGGTCTACATGTCTGTTTTTATGCCAGTACCATGCCATTTTGGTTACTGTAGCTCTGTAGTGTGTAAGTTGAAGTCAGGTACTGTGATTCCTCCCATTTTGTTTTTGCTTAGGATAGCTCTGGCTATTCTGGGTCTTTTATGGTTCCAAATAAATTTTAGAATTGTTTTTTCTATTTCTGTGAAATAGAAATATTTCTATTTCTACATTCTGTGAATACCATCATTGGTATTTTGATAGGGATTGCATTGAATCTGTAGATTGCTTTGGGTAGTATGGACATTTTAACAATATTGATTCTTCCAATCCATAAACATGAAATCTCTTTCTATTTTTTGGTATCTTCTTTAATTTTGTACGTCACTGTTTTATAGTTTTCATTGGAGAGATCTTTCATTTCTTTCGAAAATTAATTGCTAGGTATTTTATCTTATTCATAGCTATTGCAAATGGGATTACTTTCTTGATTTCTTTTTCAGATTTTTCACTGTTGACATATAAAAATGCTGCTGAGGCCAGGCACAGTGGCTCACGCCTGTAACCCCAGTACTTTGGGAGGCTGAGATGGACGGATCACTTGAGGCCAGGCATTCGAGACCAGCCTGGCCAACATGGTGAAACCTCATCTCTACTAAAAATACAAAAATTAGCCAGGCGTGATGGTGCACACCTGTAATCCCAGCTACTTGGTAGGCTGAGGCAGGAGAATTGCTTGAACCCGGGAGGTGGAGGTTGCAGTGAGCAGAGCTTGCACCACTGTACTCAGGCCTGGGTGATGGAGCAAGACTCTGTCTCAAAAAAAAAAAAAAAAAAAGATGCTATTGATTTTTGTATGTTGATTTTGTATGCTGCAACCTTACTGAATTTGTTTATCAGTTCTAATAGTTTTTTGGTAGAGTCTTTAAGTTTTTCCAAATATAAGATCATATCATCTGCAAACAAGGATGATTTGACTTCTTCCTTTCCAACTTGGATGCCCTTTATTTCTTTCTCTTGTCTGTTGCTCTAGCTATGACTTTTAGCACTTTGTTGAATAGCTGTGGTGACAGTGGGCATCCTTCTTGTTTTCAGATCTTAGGGGAAAGACTTTCAGTTTTTCCCCATTCAGTGTGATACTAACTGTGGGTCTGTCATATATGGCTTTTATTACATTGAGGTATGTTCCTTCTATACCCGGTTTTTTTAGGGTTTTTATAATGAAGTGATGTTGAATTTTATCAAATGCCTTTTAAGCATCAATTGAAATAATCATATGGTTTTTGTCCTTCATTCTGTTCGTATGATGTATCATATTGGTTGATTTGCATATGCTGAACCATTGTTGCATCCCTGGGTTAAATCCCACTTGGTCACGATGAATGATCTTTTCAATGTGTTCTTGAATTTGGTTTGCTAGCATTTTGTTGAGATTTTTGCATCAATATGTATCAGTGGTAATGGCCTGTTGTTTTCTTTTTTTGATGTGTCTTTGTCTGGTTTTGAGGTCAGCGTAATATTGGCCTCATAGAATGCATTTGGAAGTAATCTCTCCTCCTCTATTTTTCCAAATACTTTGAGTAGGATTGGTATTAGTTCTTCTTTAAATGTTTGGTAGAATTCAGCAGTGAAGCCTTTGGGTCCTGGCCTTTTCTTTGATGGGAGACTTTTTATTATGGATTCATTCTCATAACTTATTATTAGTATGTTCAGGTTTTGAATTTCTACATGGTTCAATCTTGATAGGTTGTATGTATCTGGGAATTTATCCATTTCTTCCAGATTTTCCAATTTATTGGCATATAGTTGCTCATAGTAGCCACTAATGATCCTTTGAATTTCTGTGGTATTAGTTGCAATGCCTCCTTTTTCATCTCCAATTTTATTTATTTGGGTCTTCTCTCTTTTTTTCTTGGTTAGTGAGGTTAAAGGTTTGTCACTCTTGTTCATCTTTTTAAAAAAACAAGTTTTTGCTTCATTGATCTTTTGTATTGTTTCCTTCATTTCAATTTCATGTATTTCTGCTTTGATCTGATTTTTTTTTTTTTTTTTTTTCAGGGAGTTTCGCTCTTCTTGCCCAGGCTGGAGTACAATGGCATGATCTCGGCTCACTGCAACCTCTGCCTCCCAGGTACAATCGATTCTCCTGTCTCAGCCTCCCAAGTAGCTCAGATTACAGGCATGCGCCACCATGCCCAGCTAATTCTTTTGTATTTAGTAGAGATGAGGTTTCACTATGTTAGTCAGGCTGGACTTCAGGTGGCCTCCTAAAGTGCTGGGATTTTAGGCGTGTGCCAACGCACCCTGCCTCTGCTCTGATCTTTATTGTTTCTTTCTTCTATTAATTTTTGGTTTGGTTTGTTGTTTCCTTTCTAGTTCTTTAAGGATATCATTAGGTTGTTTATTTGAATTTTTTTTCTTTTTCAATGTAAACATGTATAGTTGTAAACTTCTTTCTTAGTTCTGCTTTTGCTGTACTTCTTAGGTTTTGGTATGTTATGTTGTCATTAGCATTTGTTTCAAGAAATTTCTAAATTTTCTTCTTACTTTCTTCATTGACCCACTGGTCATTCAGTAGCATGTTGCTTAATTTCCATGTGTTTGAACAATGTCCAAAGTTCTTGTTATTCATTTGTAGTTTTATTTCATTGTGGTCAGAGAAGATGCTTGATATTATTTCAGTTTTTTTTTTGAATGTTTTAAGACTTACTTTGTGAACTAACACATGGTCCTTCTTTGAGAATGATCCATATGCTGAAGAAAAGAATGTCTATTCTGCAGTCGTTGCATGAAATGTTCTGCAAATCTCTATTAGCTCTATTTGTTCTATAGTACAGATTAAGTACAATGTTTCTTTGTTGATTTTGTCTGGAAGATCTGTTCAATGCTTAAAATAGGATATTGAAGTCTCCAGCTATCATTGTATTGGGGTCTAACTCTCTTTAGCTCTGATATTTGCTGTATATATCTGGGTGCTTCAGTATTGGGTGCATATATATTTACAATTGTTATATCCTCTTGCTGAATTTACCCGTTTCTCATTAGGTAGTGACCTTCTTTGTCTCTTCTCATAGTTTTTGTCTTGACGTCTATTTTGTTTAAGTATAGCTACCTCAGTCTAGGATTATAGGCTTGAGTCACACACTGCACATGACCAGCTCATTCTTCTCAAAAGTTAATATTCCTTTTTTTTTTTTTTTTTTTTTTTGAGTTGGAATCTTGCCCTGTCACCAAGGCCAGAGTGCAATGGTGCAATCTTGGCTCATTACAGCCTGGAACTCTTGGGCTCAAGCGATCCTTCTGGCTAAGCCTCCCTAGTAGGTGGGACTACAGGCACATACCACCACACGTGACTGTAAAGTTAATATTCTATAGCATGAATATACTATGATATACTCGATCATTATTTTGATGGACATGCATACCCTTCCTTTCTTCTTTCCTTCCTTCTTTCCTCCATTTCTCCCTTCTTTCCTTCAGACAAAGTTGAAAGAAACAGTGGTATATATATGTTTTTGGCACTGGTGCTTTTGTTTGTACAGAATACATTTCTCAAAAATGTATTTTGCATCCAAGATTTCTGCTAAATTGTATATGTATTTTTAATATTAATAGAGATTGCCTGATTAGTTTCCAGAAGTGGTTGCAGCAATTCATATTTCAACCAGTGATACATGAGGGTGTCCATTACTCTGCGTCTTCATCAATAATGAATAGCATTGCTTAACATTTTTTTGTCAGTTTTATGAGTGAACACTTTCAGATAAAGACCACTTTTCTGGAGGAAGCAGTTTTTTCCTTTCCAGTCTTTTCAGGTCTGGATGGGGGCACCTCTTGTGTGAGATATTGAAGGAATATTAAATGTCTTTCTGATGAGGAACCTTGATCTTCTTCCTTTTTCCTTTATAGTGGAACGTTGGAAGTAATATATATTTACATTTTGGGTTCAGAGAATAATTGATCAATCATTTTTTATTCCACTGTATCTAGATTGGCTTCTTCCAGTGAGATATACCAGCTAATAGTCATGTTGTGTAAGGGTCAGTGGCTAATCTCTTTAGGAATTGATTGGAATGGACCAGTTTAACTTTTTATCCTTGTATCATGAGTTTGGCTTCAGATTCTCAGGAAAGAGAGAGAGCATCTTCAGAACATTTTGAGTTATGAGATTATTTCCTGGTCATGGAGGATGGGGACACTGATTAACAGTGACACTTACACAACATAAAATGGGGGTTAGGATAGCTCCTCAAGGCAATATCAGAGTGCAGTAACCAACAAGATGGGGAAATGACATTGGGGAGGCCAAAGCAAGTTGCTCAAACCTAAGATGACAGAAATAAAATTAAAAGTAAACGTCTCCCTCTGACCATGACAGAGCTACAGGGTTATGGCTTTTCATCTCACAATAAACTAGAAATCTGGAAAGAATAAATGAAAAACCCTGTTTTGAGACATTGTTCAACAGGCAGTCCCAGACTGTAATCCCTGTGAGAAGGAAAAAAAAAAAAAAGGTAGGTGATTCCCACAGTTGCCCAGTTCCATTTTCCTGGAGGCAGTTTTCATATAACATTGTAGGAAAGGGGATCCCAAGCAGAGCCTGGTGGTTTTGCTGAATTGAGGAGACACAGGTTGGAGTTCATGGAGGTGGAAGGAGTTAGAATTTGTGGGGAAGATTATAAAAAATGGGAGGGCCTTACACAGAAGCACCAACCTAATACAAATTATTGCAGAAAACAGGAAAAGTGGGAGCTTTTTTTTGTTTTTTAGATGGAGTCTCACTCTGTAGTCCAGGCTGGAATGCAGTGCCATGATCTTGGCTCACTGCAACATCCGCCTCCTGGGTTCAAGCAATTCTCCTGCCTCAGCCTCCTGACTAGCTGGGATTACAGGCATGGGCCATCACATCTGGCTAACTTTTTTTTATTTTTAGTAGAGACGGAGTTTTGCCATGTTGGCCTGGCTGATCTTGAACTCCTGACCTCAGGTGATCTGCCCGCTTTGCTTCCCAAGGTGCTGAGATTACAAGTGTGAGCCTCCATACCCAGCGAGCATTTGTTTCTTGAGGCTAGAATTCCCTTGAAACCAAAACTAGTCATAGATATGAGAAAAGGAAACTATAGGTTAATGTCACTCATGAACAAAGATAAAAAATTCTGAACAAAATACTAGCAAACATCATCCAGTGACCTATAAGAAGATAATGTGTGAGAATTAAGTTGGATTTATTCCTGAAAGGAAATATTTGTTTAACATTGGAAACAATCAATCAATGTACTACATTAAAAGATTAAAGCAGAAAAATATATGATCGTCTCAATAGATGTGGCAAACCATTTGATAAAAGTCAATATATATTCATGATAAAAACACTCAACAAATTTATAATACAAGAGAATATCCTCAGCCTGATAAAAGGTTTCTACAGAAAAGCAATAAGAAAATCATCCTTAATTGATGACATTTTGAAAGCTTTCTCTGTGGAATTGGAAAAAGAACAAGGATGCCTACTCTAGTTTTCTTCAATGTTATACTGGAAGTCCTAGCTAGTGCAAGAAGGTAAGAAAAGAAATAAGAGAGATACAAATTGGAAATGAATAAATAAACTGTCACTATTTGCTGGTAACTTGATTGTGTATATATAGAAACATTTAAAAGATGGTATAGATATATTATTAGCATTAATTAGCAAGTTTGTAGGATACAAGGTCATTAAACAAAAAACAGATGTGGTTCTGTATATCAACCACATACAGTTGTAAAATGAAATATAAAAAGCAACCATTTACAGTGGCATAAAAAATTTTGAGTATTCTGGGAATAAATCTATGAAAAGATGTAGTATACTTCTGTGGGGAACATTCTTGAAGGAAATTAAAGAAGCTCTAAATAAAGGGAGAAATTAGATTCACAGACTGTAAAACTTAATGTTGTAAAGATATCAGATTCTTTTCAAATTATCTCCTCAATTTATCTGTAGATTTAAAACAATCCAAAACAAAATTCCTTTTTTTCTGTGTGTTTTCTGCATTTGTTTAGAATCTTAAGTTGATTCTAAACTTTATTTGAAAATTAAAAGATCAAGAATAACTAAAACACTCCTGAAGAAAAGCAGCAATATGGCAGGATTCCATATATCAAGACTTTTTCCTAAAGCTGCGGTAATTACAACAGTGGTATCAGCACAAAAATGTATAATTGATTGACACAACAAAATAGAGTCCAGAAATAGAGCCAAGGTGTGAACACTTGATTAGACAAAGGTGCCATTGCACAGTAGCGGATTAAGGGTAGTCTATTCAATAAAACGTATGGGACAAGTGGATATACATATGATAAAAAGAAACGAAGAAAGAAAAAAAAAAAAAGGAAAAGAAAGTTGACTTTTATCTCATATCACAGCCATACATCAATTCCTATGTGGGTTGTAGGCATGAAGGTGCATGGCAAACAGTAAAGCTTTATTAGATAAAATAGAAGCATATTATCACGACTTTGGGGTAGGGAAAGGTTTTTAAAAGGCACTAACTGTATAGAAAATGGTTGACAAATTTGACAATAAAATTAAGATCTTTTCATCAAAAGACAAACATAAGAGTGTGCAAAAGGCTACAGAATGGTAAAAAGTATTTGTAACATATGTAACTGACAAAAGGCTTGTATCTATAATTTTTTTTTTTTTTTTTTGAGACAGAGTCTTGCTGTGTTGACCAGGCTGGTCTTGAACTTCTGGCCTCAAGTAATCCTCCCACCTGGGCCTCCCAAATTACTGAGATTACAGGTGTGAGTTACAGTGCCCTGCCAAGGCTTGTATCTAGATGACATGAAGTATTCCTTCATATTAATTTTAAAAAGACAATTTTTTTTGAGGTGGAGTCTCGCTCTGTCACCCAGGCTGGAGTGCAGTGGCACAATCTCGGCTCACTGCAAGCTCCGCCTCCCGAGTTCACGCCATTCTCCTGCTGCAGTCTCCCGAGCAGCTGGGACTGCAGGTGCCCACCACCGTGCCCAGCTAATTTTTTGTATTTTTAGTAGAGAGGGGATTTCACTGTGTTAGCCAGGATGGTCTCGATCTCCTGACTTCATGATCCACCCGCCTCAGCCTCCCAAAGTGCTGGGATTACAGGCGTGAGCCACTGCGCCCGGCCAAAAAAGACAATTTATATAAAATGATCAACGACTTAAACAGGAACTTCACAAAGAGGATATCTAAATGTGCAATAAATGCATAAGAAATGCTCAAGTCAGTAATCAGTGAATTGCAAACTAAAAGAAGCTGCTACACAATTAGCTGAATGGCTTATATTAAAAACATAGCACTGCCACGTGGCCGGGCACGGTGGCTCAAGCCTGTAATCCCAGCACTTTGGGAGGCCGAGGCGGGCGGATCACAAGGTCAGGAGATCGAGACCATCCTGGCTAACTCGGTGAAACCCCATCTCTACTAAAAAAAAAAAATACAAAAAAAAAAAAAAACTAGCCGGGTGAGGTGGCAGGCGCCTGTAGTCCCAGCTACTCGGGAGGCTGAGGCCCGGGAGGCGGAGCTTGCAGTGAGCTGAGATCCGGCCACTACACTCCAGCCTGGGCGACAGAGTGAGACTCCGTCTCAAAAAAAAAAAAAAAAAAAGAAATATTGATGGTGGATGAGTGATTACCCAAATCTCTTAGGATATCTTGATAACTCTGTGTTTATAACAACTAATATGTTCTTGAAGAAATGAAGGACTGCATCTGGACTGTCATTGGTGGTAGGCTACAAAGATTTGGACTAAAGTAGACCTCAGGATTGATATATGCCTTGGGGATAGTATGGAACATTAGTAAAAGTACAAAAATAATTGTGATAATTCCTTTAAAAATTGTTTTTGACTGTATGTTCAGATATAGTCTAGTGACTAATAGGTTTTTGATAGTTTTCTATTCTTTTAAAATCACTCTTTTATACAGAGAATCATGAAAGCAATTACCACCAAGGTCAGGTAATTGTTACCTTTGGGAGTGAGGGTGAGAGTTTTAGTTAAGAATGGCAAATTGGAAGCTTTTTTAGTGTTGGCAATGCCCTGTTTCTTGACCTGAGTGGTGGTTATATGAGTGTCTGCTTAAATAATAATTCATTAAACTGCACATTTATGTTTTATATACTTTCCTGTGTATGCTGCATTTCATAATATGAATGGCTTTAAGTAACCTAGGAGAAAATAATTATGTGTTTTATAAGTATCTTTTAAAAGATAAAAAATGTTGGAATGTTTCTCTAGGCCTTTGTGAATTGTTAAAATCAGTTTCATTGAGAATTAGGAGGTGGAATGTTGGTTTTCTTGAAATACGAACATGTTTTGAAGAAAGGTAATGATATGGTTTGGCTTTGTCCCCACCCAAATCTCATCTTCAATTCCCATGTGTCATGGGAGGAACCTGGTGGGAGGTGATTGAATTACAAGGGTGGGTCTTTCCTGCACTCTTCTCATGATCGTGAATAATTCTCATGAGATCTGATGGCATTTTAAGGTGGCGCTTCCCTGCACAAACTCTCTTTGCCTACTGCTATCTGTGTAAGACATGACTTGCTCCTCCTTGCCTTCCGCCATGATTGTGAGGTTTCCCCAGCCACATGGCACTGTAAGTCCAATTAAACCTCTTTCCTTTGTAAATTGCCCATTCTTGGGTATATCTTTATCAGCAGTGTGAAAACTGACTAATACAGTAAATTGGTACCAAGAATGGGGTGTTGATGAAAAGATACCTGAAAATGTAGAAGCAACTTTGGAACGTGGTAACAGGCAGAGGCTGGAACAGTTTGGAGGGCTCAAAAGAAGACAGGAAAATGTGGGAAAGTCTGGAACTTTCTAGAGACTTGTTGAATGACTTTCATCAAAAGCTTGATAATGATATGGACAATATGGTCCAGGCTGAGGTGGTACAGATGGAGATGAGGAACTTGTTGGGAATTAGAGCAAAGGTGACTATTGTTGTGTTTTAGCAAAGAGACTGGCAGCATTTAGCCCCTGCCCTAGAGATTTGTGAAACTTTGAACTTGAGAGAGATGAGTTAGGGTATCTGGTAGAAGAAATTTCTAAGCAGCAAAGCATTCAAGAAGTGACTTGGGTACTGTTAGGGGCATTCAGTTTTATAAGGGAAGCAGAGCATAAAAGTTTGAAAAATTTGCAGCCTGACAATGTGATAGAAAAGAAAAACCCATTTTCTGAGGAGAAATTCAAGCTGGCTGCAGAAATTTTTATAAGTAATGAGGAGCTGAATGTTAAATCCCCAAGACATGGGAAAAATGTCCCCAGGGCATATCAGAGGCCTTCACAGCAACCCCTCCCATCACAGGCCTGAAGGCCTAAGAGAAAATGGTTTTGTAGATGAGGCCCATGCTGTGTGCAGCCTAAGGACTTGGTGCCCTTCATCCCAGGTGCCCCAGCCATGGCCAAAAGGGGCCAACGTAGAGCTCAGGCCATGACTTCAGAGGGTGCAAGCCCCAAGCCTCAGCAACTTCCATGTGGTGTTGAGCCTGAGAGTGCACAGAAGTAAAGAATTGGAGTTTGGGAGCCTCCACCTAGGTTTCAGAAGAGGTATGGAAATGCCTGGATGCCCAGGCCAGAGTTTGCTGCAGGGGCGGGGCTCTCATGGAGAACTTCTGCTAGGACAATCCAGAAGGGAAATGTGGAGTTAGAGCCCCCACATAGAGTCCCTACTGGGGCACCACTTAGTGGAGCTGTGAGAAGAAGGCCACCATCCTCCAAACCCCAGAACGGTAGACCCGCTGACAGATTACATTGTGCACCTGGAAAAGCCACAGACACTCAGTGCCAGCCCATGAAAACAGCCAGAAGGGAGGCTGCAAAGCCACAGGGTTAGAGCTGCCCAAGACATGGGAACCCACCTCTTGCATCCGTGTGACCTGGATGTGAGACATGGAGTCAAAGGAAGTAACTCTGGAGTTTTAAGATTTGACTGCCTGCCAGGTGTGGTGGCTCACGCCTGTAATCCCAGCACTTTGGGAGGCCTAGACGGGTGAATCATGAGGTCAAGAGATCGAGACTATCTTGGCCAACATGGTGAAACCCCCTCTCTACTAAAAATACAAAAAATTAGCTGGCGTGGTGGCAGGTTCCTATAGTCCCAGCTACTCCGGAGGCTGAGGCAGGAGAATGGCGTGAACCTGGGAGGCAGAGCATGAAGTGAGCCGAGATTGCGCCACTGCACTCCAGCCTGGGCGACAGAGTGAGACTCCATCTCAAAAAAAAAAAAAAAGATTCGACTGCCCTGCTGAATTTTGGACTTGTGTAGGGCCTGTAGCCCCTTTGTTTTGGCCAATTTCTCCCATTTGGAATGGCTGCATTTATTCAATGCCTGTACCCCCATTGTATCTAGGCAGTAACTAACTTGCTTTTGATTTTACAGGCTCATAGGCAGAAGGGACTTGCCTTGTCTCAGACGAGACTTTGGACTGTGGACTTTTGAGTTAACACTTAAATGAGTTTGGACTTTAGGGGACTGTTGGGAAGGCATGATTGGTTTTGAAATGTGAGAGCATGAGATTTTGGAGGGACCGGGGCAGAATGATACGATTTGGCCGTGTCCCCACCCAAATCTCATCTTGAATTCCCATGGGAGGGACTCAGTGGGAGGTGACTGAATTACAGGGGTGGGTCTTTCCTGCACTCTTCTCACGATAGTGAATAATTTTCACAAGATCTGATGGCTTTATAAAGCAGCGTTTCCCTGCATAAGCTCTCTGTTTGCACGCTGGCATCCATGTAAGATGTGACTTGGTCCTCCTTGCCTTCTGCCATGATTGTGAGATTTTCCCAGTGACAGGGAGCTGTAAGTCCAATTAAACCTCTTTTCTTTGTAAATAGCCCAGTCTCAGGTATGTATTTACCAGCAGCATGAAAATGGAATAATACAGGTAGTAAATAGCATGCCAGTGTGTGGTTAAATACATATAGGACAACAGAGAGAAACTATGATGTTCCAGAGAATGAGGAGTAGAATCTATTGCAGATAGTAGGTGTCTTAGTCTGTTTTTGGCTGCCATAACAGAATACCATGGACTGGGTAATTTATAAACAACAGAAGTTTATTTGGGTCACCGTTCTGAAGGCTGGGAATTCCAAGATTGAGGGCACATCTGGTGAGAGCCTCTTGCTACATCATAACATGGCAGAGGCATCTTGCGGTGAGAGAGCTGGTATGAGAGAGGGCAAGAGCCAGTGAGATGGAGAGGAAAATGGGGGATGAATAATTTATCTTTTTAGCAGGATCCCACTCAGGTGATAAACTAACCCACTTCCACAATAACAGCAATACTGTATTCTCTAATTACTGCTCAAAGGTCCTGCATATCAACACTGTTCCATTAGCAATTGAATTCCAGCGTAAGTTTGAAGGGGACATTCAAATCATAGCAGTAGGATTCAGTAAATGGTTCTTGAATTAATCTAAGACTTAGTCATTAAATAAGGCTCATTTCAGAAGCTGGTCCTTATATTTAATGACTTCTATTAATATTTTATTGAGACTAAAGGTTACAGTTCTCTATAATTAATGTAGGAAATAGGATTCCCTTCTTTATGAAGTTGAGCCAAATGACATAGGCTTATTTTCAAAATTTTTAGCTGTCAAGAGAAATTTAGAAATAAAGACATTAAAATATTACATAAGTATTTTTGCCATTTTTCTAGGTGAAATTACACTTCAGAAGCACAGTCAAGTGAACAAGGTATATGCAAACTTTTCTAGGTAGACTGGATAAAATCTTTTATTTTAGCATTTTCCTTAGAATATTCTTTTTATAGGAACAATAAAATTGAAGCAATTTTTAAAAAGCCATACCATTATTAGAAATTCAATTATTCTTTTCCTTCTGGCTGTGTGATTGGATATTTGCCACACCCCTAGAAAGTATTTGCGCCGGGCTCAGTGGCTCAAGCCTGTAATCCCAGCACTTTGGGAGGCTGAGACGGGCGGATCACGAGGTCAGGAGATCGAGACCATCCTGGCTGACACTATGAAACCCCGTCTCTACTAAAAAATACAAAAAACTAGCCGGGCGAGGTGGCGGGCGCCTGTAGTCCCAGCTACTCGGGAGGCTGAGGCAGGAGAATGGCGTGAACCCGGGGAGGCGGAGCTTGCAGTGAGCTGAGATCCGGCCACTGCATTCCAGCCCGGGCGACAGAGCGAGACTCCGTCTCAAAAAAAAAAAGAAAGTATTTGCTAACTGGCTTTCTCCAATTCTTGATTTCTTTTAAATCTCAATCCTTGGTTCTTTGCTATTCTCTGTGTATGCTATTTTATTTGGGGAGTTACTATTGTCCCTTAACCTCAAACATTACTCTCATGATTATAATTTCCAGGTTCTAACTCCCATTCAAACTCCATTCCAATTTTGTCAGGATTTATTTATTTATTTATTTATTTATTTATTTATTTATTTATTTATT
>NC_045439.1:12890185-13042049 GCF_002776525.5 Piliocolobus tephrosceles | reverse complement strand
ATTTATTTATTTATTTATTTATTTATTTATTTATTTATTTATTTATTTATTTTAGGACATCTATGTCTTCCACCATACATTCAACCTCAGTGTCTTCTACACAGAATTCCTAGTACCCATGAATAACTACTTTCAAACTCCCAGTTTCTGCCAGTATTCTTGCTATGTTCTGAGGTGGAAATAAAAGCTATTTGGCTGTGACATCTATTATCACTTTCATCATCTGGTTTCATTTGCCTTATTTAGCTAAGCATTTATGCTCACTGATGTGTCACACGTATTGTAATAAAAAATAATGATACTTAACATTATTAGGTTTTTCATATGTGCCAGCATCTAAGAGCTTTACATTCTTAACTCATTTTATCCTCGCATCAACACAGGTTTTTAATTTTTGCTTCATGCAGTTGTCTTTTGTTTTATTTTATCTTATTTATTATTTTTTTGAGACAGAGTCCTGCTCTGTCACCCAGGCTAGAGTGCAGTGGGGCGATCTCGGCTCACTGCAGCCTCTGCCTCCCAGATTCAAGCAGTTCTCCTGCCTCAGCTACTTTGAGTAGCTGGGATTACAGGCACCTGCCACTCCACCCAGCTACTTTTTGTATTTTTAATAGAGATGGGGTTTCACCATCTTGGCGAGGCTGGCCTTGAGCTCCTGACCTTGTGATCTACCCACCTAAGCCTCCCAAAGTGCTGGGATTACAGGCATGAGCCACTGCACCTGGCCATTTTATGTTTTTATTATTTTTAGAGATAGGGTCTCATTCTGTCACCCAGGCTGGAGTATAGTGGCATGATCATAGCTCACTGCAGTGTTGAACTCTTGAGCTCAAGCAATCCTTTCACCTCAGTATCCTGAGTAGCTTGGACTGCAGGCATGTGCCACTATGCCTGCCTAATTTTTTATTTTTTCATAGATATAAGGTCTCACTGTTTTGCCTAGGTTGGTCTCCAACTCCTGGCCTCAAGCAGTCCTTCTGTCTTGGCCTCCCAAAGCACTGGGCTTACAGACATGAGCTACTACACCCAGCCTGTCTTTTAAATTTTATAGGAAAAAAAGAGTTACAAACAAAAACTACATTTTTATTGTCTTTTATATTTATCTATGTAATTACCTTTTCTGTGCTTTTTATTTCTTCTTGCCAATTTCAGTTACTCTCTAGGATTTTTTAATTCTGAAGGACACTTTAATATTTATTTTAGTATGGTCTCTAGTGAGGAATTCTTTAGGTTTTTGTTTATTTAGAAATGTTTTAAAATTTGCCTTCATTTTTAAAGATAGTTGTATTAGTTTGTGTTCACACTGCTATAAAAAACTACCATAGGCTAGGTAATTTATGAAGAAAAGAAGTTCAATTGACTCATAGTTCCATAAGCTGTACAGGAAGCATGGCTTGGAGGCCTCAGGAAACTTACAATCATGGCAAAAGGCAGAAGGGAAACAAGCTCGTCTTACCATGGTGGAACAGGAGAGAGCGAGTGAAGGGGGAAATGCTACATGCCAGATCTAATGAGAACTCACTATCATGAGGAGAGCAAGGGGAAATCCGTCTCCATGATCCCATCACCATCCACCAGGTCCCTCCCCCAACATTAAGGATTGCAGTTTAACATGAGATTTGGGTGGGGACATGGAGCCAAACCGTATCAATAGTTGTGCTGGCTATTGAATTTATTAGTGTTTTTTTTTCCTGTTAGTACTTTGAATATGTCATCCCACCATTGCTGGTCTCCACAATTTCTGATGAGAAATCAGCTGTTGATCTTATTGAGTATCATATATATTTGGTGATTTGCTTCTTTTTTTTGAGCTTTCAACATTTTTTTTCTTTGCTTTTTGATAGTTTGAATATGATGTGTCTAGGCATAGATCTCTTTGAATTTATCCTACTTGCAGTTTGAGGATGTGAGTATTAGTGTTTTGTTTCCATTTGGGGAATTCATTGGCAAATATTTCTTCAAATATTCTTTCTGTACCTTTCTCTTGCTCCTCTCCTTCTAGGACTGATTTGACAAATACCCTGGATAAAGTCCTTGGGAAAACTCTATGTTAGGTAAAATCCAGTCATATTTGCATGCTTGATGTCTCACATGTCTGATGCTCTGTTCATTTTTCTTCCTTTTTTCTTTTTTTCTGTTACCCAGACTAGGCACTCTCAATCGACCTGTCTCCAAGTTCACTGATTTTTTTTTCTGTCTGCTGAAATCTTCTGTTGAGATTGTCTTGTGGATTTTTCCTTTCGGTTTTTGTTATTTCCAACTCCAGAATTTTTCTCTTTGGTTTTTTTTAAAAAGTCTATCTCTTTAAAATGTCAATTTCTAGAACCAATAAATTGATATTTTCTATTTAGTGAGACATGATTCTCATACTTTAGTCCTTCAGATATGATTTAGTTCTTTGAATATATTTAAAATAGATTATTGAAGTCTTTGTGTAGTGAGTCCAATGTCTGGGATTTCTTAGAGTCAGTTCCTATTGATTGCTTTTTTCCCTTATATATGGCCCATACTTTCTTATTTCTTTCCTGTTCCTATAGTCTTTTTATTGTTCTTGTTGAAAGCTAGACATTTTAAGTAGTATAGTAGCTCTGGAAGTCAGATTTTCTTCCCCCTCCTCAGGGTTTCTTGTTGCTACTGTTTGTTTTAGTGTGTTTGTTTAGTGACTTTTCTCAATTATTGCTGTAACATCTATATTCTATGTTTTATGTGGCCATTGAAGTCTCTACTTGGTTAGCTTAGTGGTAAGCTAATTATTGGATGAAGACTTTCTTAACTGCCTAGAACCAATAAATCTCCCAGTCTTTGCCAAGGGTGTGTGTGTGTGTGTGTGTGTGTGTGTGTGTGTGTGTGTGTGTGTTGTGGCATGCTTTCAACTCTCAGCCAAGCAATTGGGGCAGTGTGGGGCAGGTATTGCAGTTTATCAGAGTTGCTTCAGGCTAGCCATTTGTATTTTGATTGTCAAGGCAAACCCCATGGTGAAGGATTAAATAATGCCAAGACAGTTTAGGATTTTCCTGAATGTTATAATCTACAAACACAGAAGGGTTTTAGAGGAGAAGAAAATCTGTAATAGCTGCAGTATACAGGAAGGTCTTTATGTGAGAGGAAAAACTGCTCTTTGAATAGTACATAGAGTTTAGCTAGGCAAGAGGTTAAAGGATTGTGGCGTGTACCCCCAGACAGGAGGGAAGAAATGAGTATGAAATGGAATGGTGTGTGTTGGGATAAACATGGTGTATTAGTCCATTCTCATGCTGCTGTAAAGATGCTACCTGAGACTGCATAATTTATAAACAAGGAGATTTTTGCCATATCACTAATTCATTTCTTCTTGATCTCACATCTGAATCATTGAAATCCCTTCCGTGATGGTTTCCTGGGTGCTGCTCTCACTCCACTCTGTTTTTCTTCATTCTGCTCCCAGCATGATTTAGAGTAAGCACCCTAAAGTGATATGCACCACAGACCCCAGTGCCCTGTCCTGTAGTCAAACTTATCCTTGTGCCTTCCTCTTCATTAAGCCTTTATTCATGTCATCCCTTCCTTACATTTCTACCTTAAATGCCTACCTTTATTCTGCTCAATTACTACTTTATCCATGAATTCTTCTCTAATTAATTCACTCAGGGGAAGTTTCCCCTTCATCTGAACTCCCAGGATGCTTTGCCTGGACCATTCATGTAGCACTTGTCTGCTAATTTATACCATATTTAACTGCTACTGTCAGCTCATTGGGGATGGGGGTCAAGTACGTAACCACATCAACCTTAAAACAAAGTCATGCCCACAAGAAGAGTAAAAAGAATAGAACCTTTGAGATAAACTGTTATTCATTTCCTGACTCTGCAATTGATTGACTTGGGACATGTTACATTTTTCTGAGTATTAAACCTGTCAAATACTGTGCCTGATACTCCCTTAATTTCTTCTCAGGTAAACCATCCCAAAACAGCCCCCGCTAAAGGAGCATAAAATATTTCTCCCAAAAACATTCTCACAAATGTAAACAAAAATGTAGAAGAATCAGCCAGTTGCTCATAGGAGGAGAAGAACACAGATATATTAATGGCAAATAGGGATACTTGAGTTGGGTCAGTGATGGATCACCACATGAAGATCCATTGACTCTGCTTCTAAGGTCCCTGAAACTACCAGGACTATGCATGACCTTTCCGTTCCAGGCTCTATCTCAGGCTGTCATGGGTCCCATTCTTCCCGTGGCCTAGTAATTAACCTTTTCCCAGATAACCATTAAGGATAGCTGCTTAATGAATATCCTGTTTTCTATACACACACATGTATCTATGCAGGAATCTACACATAGGAGATCTGCAATGCAAAGAAAGAGCCCCAACTAACATCTGAACTTCCCTCATAATAAACTCTCTACTACTTGTGATGAATTTTGGTTCCATAACAACGAAAGGGATCAACTATTAATAAAATACCAAATCTCCATATCTATCAAATTGGGTTATTGATGGCAGCCTCCAAAGGTCAGATGAGAGGATTAAATGAAATCCACATATAAAGTGCTTGGCATGGTGCCTGGCACGTATTAAGGATCTAATAAAATTAAGCCTCTTTTCTCTTCAAAAACAGTATGGGAAGAATAGAAGAAAAATGGGTGGAAAAAAGAATGACTGTGAGAACTGACCTATCATTAATTAATGCTGTGTGTCTTCAATAGTGCCCAGCAGTCATTTCAGTTATTTCTTTTTGATTCCCTAGTGGTCTTACATAATTGTGTTCTGGGGAATTTCCTATTTAAAAATTTTCTTATTCCCAAATTCTATTTCAACAAGAAATTTGATGTGACCAAAATGAGTTCCCATGTAATATGGTTTGGCTGTGTCGCCACCCAAATCTCATCTTGAATTGTAATCCCCATGGGTTGAGGGAGGGGCCTGTAATCCCCACATGTAGAGGGAGGGAGGTGATTGGGTCATGGGAACAGTCTTCCCCATGCTGTACTTACTCATTATAGTGAGTGAGTTCTCACAAGATCTGATGACTTTATAAGTGTTTGACAGTTCCTCCTTTACCTGCTCACACTCTCTCCTGCCACCTTGTGAAGAAGGTGTTTGCTTCCCCTTCTGCTATGATTGTGAGTTTCCTGAGGCCTCCCCAGCCATGCAGAACTGTGACTCATGCCTGTAATCCCAGTACTTTGGGAGGCTGAGGTGGATGGATCACCAGAGGTCAGGAGTTCGAGACCACCCTAGCCAACATGGTGAAACCCCATCTCCACTAAAAATACAAAAATTAGCTGGGTGTGGTGGTGGATGCCTGTATCCCAACTACTTGGGAGGCTGAGGCAGGAGAATTGCTTGAACCCAAGAGGTGGAGATTGCACTGAGCTGAGATTGTACCACTGCATTCTAGCCTGGGCGACAAAGCGAGACTCTGTCTCGAGGAAAAAAAAAAAAAAAAAGAAATACAGCATAAAAAATTATGAGACTGTGAATTCACTGTAAATAAAATTATTTTTATGAAACTGTCAAAAAGCCTAAAACAAGTATATTTGGTATTGAATGAAGGAATAAAATGCATAAGGAGGAACAAAAATTATAAACAAAAATGAAGCAGATATGAACTGAGAAGAGGTAGATATGAAAAAATATAATTAAATATGTGAAAATGAAATATATACACCATTGAAATGAAGCATTAACTAATTGGGATACACACTGGATTGAACACAAAGAGAATCAGTGAACTGAGAGCTAGTTCTGAGGAATTCACTCAGAATGTGTCATGAAAGAGATATAGATAGAATTAGAGGTTCTGAAATATTAATATCAAATAGAAGTTCCACAAGAAAAGGGAGGAGACAGTAGAGAAGAAATGTGAGAGTGTGAACCAAAAGTAGACTCAGATACTTGTGGTTCACACTGGCATATGTTTCTTCTCTACTGTCTCGGCTGAGCAATTTACAAAGTTTGTTTTGCCAAGTTAAGGACATACCTGGGACACAGCCTCAGAAGGTCTTGATGATGTGTGTCCAAGGTGGTTGAGGCACAGCTTGGTTTTATATATTTTAAGTAGACATGAGACATCAATTAATATGTGTAAGATGTACATTGGTTCTGTCTAGAAAGTCACGACAACTCAAAGTTGGGAGTGGGAGTGGGGCTTCCAGGTCATAAACAGATAGGAGACAAATGGTTGCATTTTCTTGAGTCTTCGGTCAGCCTTTCACTGAATACTCAATTTACATGTGAGAGGGGGTAAGAGGAATAGTCACTTATATCTTAGTCTGGCTCAGTGAATCTGCATTTTTACATAAACAACAGGACAGAGGAAGCAATCAGATATGCATTTTTCTCGTGTAAACAGAGGGATGACTTTGAGTTCTGTCCTTTGTCCTGCACCTGTGAAGATAAGCTATGAATTTACAATGTCAAAGTGAAATTCAGCAGAACTGTTTTAGGGTGAAGATCTTCAGGTCCTCAAGGAATTTCTTTGTGGGAAAATTGTGAGGGAATTAGGTAGCTTTTTTATCTTTGCAGCCATCTTATTTAGGAATAAAATGGGAGGCAGGTTTGCCTGATGCAGTTCCCAGCTTAACTTTCCCCTTTAGCCTAGTGACTTTGGGGTCCTGAGATTTATTTTCTTTTCACAAGAGATTTGACAGTTTTTCAGCATTACAAAAACCATGAGTCCTCAGACAGAAAGTGCGTTTCCAACACCGAACAGTGTAAAATCATTCTACATGAGGACACATCATAGTGGATTTGCAGAACACTGATGATCAATACAGTATTCTAATGGTACCAGAGAGGGAAAAAGTGGATTAAAAAAAATTTTTTTATCAACCACAAGAAGAAGCACCAAAAAAATAGATTATTTTTTTAAAAAGGCAATTGGAGTGACAGGTAACTTTTCACCAATAAAGGATCCCAGAAAACAATGAAATATCATCTTGAAAGTGTTGAAGGGAAAATGACTTTGAGCTAGACTCTTATATCCAGTTAAATACCACCTAAGATTGTGGGCAAAAACATTTTCAGATACATAAAGAAAGACTAAGACTGTTTTCTAGCTGTATACCTTTTTGGAAACAAATAATCAAGGATATACTTCAGTAAGAAAGAAAAGTAAACCCAGGGGAAGGGACGGTGTGCAAGAAATAATTGTGAGTACAGAAATTGATAAAATGCATTGGTAAATTTAATTAGCTATTGACCAAGAGAATGGTGAGTTTTATTTTTAAAGGCAAACTGAAACTCTAAGTAACAGTAACAAAATAGGGAGTCACATTCAGTTGGGAAGAGGACTGAAATACTGAATAGTTTTAGAATTTGTTAAAAAATTCACAAACATTTCATTTAAAAAATGTGACCCTGGGCAACACAGTGAGACCCTGTTTCTATGAACATTAAAAGAAAATTAGCCAGGCATGATGTCATGCACCTGTAGTCCCAGCTACTTGGGAGGCTGAGGTAGGAAGATTGCTTGAACACAGGAGTTCAAGGCCACAGTGAGCTATGATCACACCACTGCATTTCAGGCTGAATGACAGAGTGAGACTTTCTTAAAAAAAAAAATATATATATATATATAAATTTAATATATATTATATATTATTGTAATTTAATATATATATTATTGTAACATAATATATATGTAATCAGTAAAACACTAGAAACACAACACAATCCATATTTTTCTTTTTTTTTTTTTTTTTTTTTTTTGAGACGGAGTCTTGCTCTGCCGCCCAGGCTGGAGTGCAGTGGCCGGATCTCAGCTCACTGCAAGCTCCACCTCCCGGGTTCACGCCATTCTCCTGTCTCAGCCTCCCGAGTAGCTGGGACTACAGGCGCCCGCCTCGTCGCCCGGCTAGTTTTTTGTATTTTCTATTAGAGACGGGGTTTCACCATATTAGCCAGGATGGTCTCGATCTCCTGACCTCGTGATCCGCCCGTCTCGGCCTCCCAAAGTGCTGGGATTACAGGCTTGAGCCACCGCGCCCGGCCAATCCATATTTTTCAAATGAGCAGGGGGAAAAGGAAGGATTACAGAAAAATTTATATTAAAAGTAAGATGGTCCAGGCGTGGCTCAAGCCTGTAATCCCAGCACTTTGGGGGGCCGAGACGGGCGGATCACGAGGTCAGGAGATCAAGACCACCCTGGCTAACACGGTGAAACCCCGTCTCTGCTAAAAAAAATACAAAAAACTAGCCGGGCGAGGTGGCGGACGCCTGTAGTTCCAGCTACTCGGGAGGCCGAGGCAGGAGAATGGTGCAAACCTGGGAGGCGGAGCTTGCAGTGAGCTGAGATCTGGCCACTGCACTCCAGCCTGGGCGACAGAGCCAGATTCTGTCTCAAAAAAAAAAAAAAAAAAAAAAAAAGTAAGATGGAAGAAAAGGAGAAAAAAGGGCAGTAAAAACTATATAAAATAAGGTATGAAATATAAGCTTAAGTATATCAGAATAAACATAAAAAGATTCAACTCTTAATGAAAGAAGAGCAAATTGAGTAAAAAATAAAATTTGGCTATTTGCTTCTTAAAGGAGACAAACATAGGCTAGATAAACTTAAAGGGAGGGAAAATTATTATATACAAAGCTGACTCTAATGAAAACACTAATTTTAAGAAGCTTATATAGATATATATTGGAAATTAGAATTTAGGGCAAAATCATTTGAAAGAATAAATGAGGCTGCAATATAGTAATTTTAAAAATTCACAAGAAGAGTCGGGAGTGGTGGTTCATGCCTGTACTCCCAGCACTTTGGGAGGCCGAGGCGGGCACATCACCTGAGGTCAGTAATTCGGGACCAACCTGGCCAACGTGGTGAAACCCCTTCTCTACTAAAAGTACAAAAATTAGCTGCGTGTGCTGGCGGGCATCTGCAATCCCAGCTACTTGGGAGGCTGAGGCAGGAGAATTGCTTGAACCTGGGAGGCGGAAGTTGCAGTGAGCTGAGATCACACCATTGCACTCCAGCCTGGGTGACAAGAGCAAAACTCCATCTCAAAAAAAAAAAAAAAAAATCCACAAGAAGATGTTAACAATTATATTCACCCTAAATAACATAACCTTACATATTACATATAATATTATGAATGTTATATCAATAACTAAAAACTGACAGAATTACAAGGAGAAATGAATAAAAACCACAAAGTGAGAACTAAGTCAAGCATATAAAAAATTAACAAAATATAGAGAATTTCTATCCAAAGTTAACAGAAGTAACCTCTTTTCCAACAAACAAATAATATAAATGCTTCAAGTAATCTGAGAACATTACAAAAATTGATCACCTTTCCACGTTATAAAAGAAGTCTCAAAATTCAAAGAACTGATGTTATTCAGGTCATATTTGTGGGCTACAGTTTAGAAATCCACAAGAAAAACATGGTAAGAAAATTCTGTATGTTTGATATAAAGAGGAATTCACAATGTCAATTACAAAAATATTCAGAATCAAATGACAATAAATGTAATCTGAAATGCATACAGCTAAGGTGATACTGGAAAACAAATGCACTTGTTAAGAACATTTAAGAATAGTTAAATGTTTAACTCAAGAAACTAGAAGTAGAAGAGCATGAGAGTAATCTCTCCACTACTTTCCCCAACATCAGAAAATAACAGTGGAGCTTCATCTACTAAGGTGACCAACTACTATCCTGGTTGGTCCAGGACTTGTGATTTCTGGAACATTGACTTTTAATGCTGAGCTGGGACAGTCCTGGGCAAAGCAGGATGGCTGATCACCATTCACCCAAACGATCAAGGAATAGTTAATCCCTATTTTATATAAACTGTGATTAGACAAAGAAGGAGACCCATTCAGTTCATTTTTTCAGACTGCTATAGCTTTGATACTATAATTGGATGAGAAAATTGTTAACCAATGTCACTTTCCATCATAGGGGCAAAAATTCTAGAAAAAAATTTAACACAGCAAATTCAGCAGTGTTAAGAAAAAATAGTATATTAGGATCAAGTTTATTTCTGGGATGTGAGGATTCTTTAGAAAATCTATTGATGAGCTGGGCATGGTGGCTCATGCCTGTTATTCCAGCATTTTGGGAGTCTTAGGCAAGAGGATCTCTGGAGTCCAGAGGTTTGAGACCAGCTTGGGCAACATAGTGAGACCTCATAGCTTAAAAAAAAAAAAAAAAAAAAAGAAAAGAAAATTAGTCAGGCATGGTAACATGTGCCTGTAGTCCCAGCTACTTGGAAGGCTGAGGTGCGAGAATCACTTGAGCCCAGAGCTTGAGGCCACAGTGAACTATAATCATGCTATAGCACTCCAGCCTGGCCAACAAGATGAGATCCTGTCTCTAAAAAGAAAACAAGGAAATGAGAAAATCTATTAAAATAATACATCTTACTAACAGACAGAAAACCTTATGATCATCCTAAAGGATGATTGATTAAAACTCAATACAAACTTTTGGGTTCTGCTCTAACATACAAAGAGCTTGGAAGTTATCACTCATCTCATAATAGTTATCACTCATCTCATAATAGTTATCACCTGAAACTCTGCAACTTCTCTTAAATCTATCAGGTAATAGGGGTCAGAAGGTGTACTGCATGTATTAGTTTCCTAAGCGGCTATAACAAAGTACTATAAACTAGGTGACTTAAAACAACAAAAATTTATTCTGTTCTAGTTCTGGAGGCTAGAAGTCTAAACAAAAGCAAGGTGTCAGCAGATGGAAGCCCTAGATATTCTAGGGAGGAATTCTTCACTTTTTCCTTGCTTCTGGTGGCTCCAGCAATCTTGGTATTCCTTGCTTTGTAGCTGCATCACTCCAATTTCTGCCTCCATCTTTCCATGAACTTATTTCCCGTGTATGTCTCTGTGTCTCCTCTCTTTCTATGGGATGCCGGTTATTACATTTATGGCCCACTCTAACCCCGTATGAGCTCATCTTAACTTGATTACATCTGCAAAGACCTTATCTCCAAGTAAGTTCGCCTTCTGAGGTCTTGGTAGACATACATTTTGGGGGGATACTATTCAACTCATTATACCACAAACTCCCAAACTAGAGAGAGAGGCAAATACAGAGAATCACAGGTTACAGGGAGCAGAAGCCTCTAAATGCAGTACCTGATAGAAATACTTAAACAATAATTGACAAACTGCTGGAGGCTGAGTATGGACTAACTTGAGACATAAAAACTTCTGAGGACCTAGACTTGTGGGGAGGACACCCACTTTCATAAGTTTTATCTCTAGGAGCACCACCAGGTTCTCATGATAAAGAGCTGAGAAAAATCTCATGCCTTTGGCAGGGGGATAGGAAAATACATCTGTTCTCTCTAACAAAGGCCTGTCCTTACAGGAAACTACCAGGCCTTATCTGTGTTAGAGGAAGGGCAGTCTGGCAATTGGAGTGCACTTTAGTCTTTCCATCTCATAGAAATGCAGGGGAAAAAAAGGGTAAGAAACTATTTGGAAGGTCTTAGTCCAGAAAATTTGGCCATTAAAAAAACTGGAGATTTAATCATAAGATTATAGAATACTTCTCCTCCCCAGTACCTTACTACCACATCAACAGGGCTCTAGCATATTAACAAGATTACAAGGAAGAGAGTTGAAAGACACAGACTATTTAAGAAGGCATTTTTAGGGAACTCAAAGTGAACAAAGGAGACAAAACAAGAGCATTAGAGGAAATTGAAGGCTCTGACACCTACAGTTACAGCCAACATTAAGCACAGCCTAACTCCCAGCCAAATAAACATAAAACTGCACAGTAAAGGCCTGTATACTTACAGTTACTATTACTCAACGCATTATGTCTGGTTTTCAACAAAACATTACAAGGCATAATAAATGGCAAGAAAAAACACAGTCTGAAAAGACAAAGCAAGCATCAGTACCAGACTCAAATAGGGTAGAAACTTTGGAATGATTAGACTGGGCATTTAAAATAACTATGATTAATATGCTAAGGGCTCTAATAGAGAAAGTGAACAGCAAAAAAAGAACACACGAGTAATATAAGTAGAGAGATGGAAGCTCTAAAAGAATCTAAAGGAAATGCTAGAAATAGAAAACACTAAGAAAGATGAAGAATACCTTTGACTGGCTTATCTCTAAAATTGTACTGATAAAAGAGCCTAAAGTAAACTATGGACTTTAGTTAATAATACCATAATAAGAACAGGTGCAGTGGCTCATGCCTGTGATTCCAGTACTTTGGGAGATCATGGTGGGAAGCTCACCTGAGCACAGGAGTTCAAGGCTACCTAGGCAACATGAAAAGACCCTGTCTCTACAAAAAATAAAAAACCAACTGGGCATGGTGGTGCATGCCTGTGGTCCCAGCTATTAAGGAGGCTGAGGTGGGAAGATTGCTTGAGCCCAGAAGGCCAAGGCCATATTAAGCAATGTTTGCACCACTGCATTCTAGCCTAGGCAACAGAGTGAGATCTTGTCTTAAAAAAACCCCCACAAAGTATAAAAATAAAAATACTGTATCAATACTGGTTCATCAGTTATAACAAATATACCACATTGAAGCAAGATGTTAGTAATGGGAAAAACTTGGTGTATGTGATGTGGGAGGGGAAGAGAGGGTATATGGGAACTCTGTACTAACTGCCTAATAAAACCTTTATTTAAAAATGCAATAAAATTTTATCACCAAAAACTCTTAGCTTAATATGATAGAAGAAAACTTCCTCAACCACATCTATAAAAATGTCCTACAATAAGCATAACAAATTGAGTGATGAATTTTAAACACTTTGTCAATAAAATTAAGAATAAAGAAAGGATTCACTATACTGCTTTTATTCAGTATTGTTCTGGAGATCTTATCCAAGGTAATAAGGTTGAATAATAATTATAATAATTGTAAGTGCAAGTCAAAACTCTCATTATTTGTAGATGCTAAGTTTGTTTATGTAGAACATTTTGGAGAATCTACAAAGTATTAGAAATGATAAGAGAGATGAGCAAGGTTGTTAGATATAAGATCAACCTAAAATCAATATTCTTTCTATATCTCAATAATAATTTGAAATATAATAGGAAACAATGTTCCATTCAAAATAGCAATAAAATTATGAGGTACTTATAAATAAACTTGACAAAAGATGTTCAAGACTCTTATGAAGAAAACTACTGCATATTATTGAAAAGCTAGGTATATCCAGGTGCAGTGGCTCATACCTATAATTCCAGTGCTTTGGGAGGCCAAGGCAGGAGAATCACTTGAGGCCAGGAATTTGAGACCAGCCTGGACAACATAGTGAGACCTCCATCTCTACAAAAAATAAAAATAAATTAGCCAGGTTTGGTGGCATGCTTCTGTAGTTCCAGCTACTTGGGAGGCTGAGGTAGAAGGATCCCATGCGGCCGGGAGTTCGAGGCTGCAGTGAGGTATGATAGCACTACTGCACTACAGCCTGGGTGACAGAGCAAGACCCTGTCTGTAAAATAAATAAATAAATGAAAACATATAAAAAAATCTAGATATATGGAAAGAGACATCATTCCCATGAATAAAAACATTTAAGATATAAATTATCTCTAAATTATTTCATACATTCAATGCAATTCCATTAAAAATTTCAAAAGGTTTTAAAATGTAATTTGATAAGTTGATTCTAAAATTTACACGAGTAGAAGGGGTGGAGTATGATGGCTGAATAGGGCTTCACCAATCATTCCCCCAATAAAGACCCCAATTTAACAACTATTTATACACAAAAAGCACCTGCATAGGCACCAAAGATTAGGTGATCACTCACAGTATCTGGTTTTAACTTCATGTCACTGAAAGGAGCATTGAAGAGGGTAGAAAAGAGTTTTGAATCACTGACATCACCCTTCCTCCCTCACCCAGCAGTGGCTGCATGGCAGGGAGAGAGAATCTGGACACTTGGGAGTGGGTGAGTGCAGCAATTGTGAAACATTACATTAAACTTAGTTCTGCTGTGTCATAGCAAAAAGCAATACCAGGCTGAACTCAGCTGATGTCCGCCCACAGAGGAAGTATTTAAACCAGCCCTAGCCAGAGGGGAATCGCCCATCCCAGCGGTCTGAAGTTTAGTTCTGGCAAGCCTTGCCACCTAGGGATAGAGTGCTCTGGGACCTTCATTAAACTTGAAAGGCACGCTAGGCTGCAAGGAACTCCTGGATAAGTCTTAGTGCTGAACTGGGATCACAGCCAGTGGGCTTGGGGGGCATGCCACTTACTGAGACACCAGCTGGGGCAGCTAGGGGAGTGCTTGTGCCACCCCTCCCACAACCCCAGGCTGCACAGCTCATGGCTTCAAAAGAGGTCCCTTCCTTCCACATGAGGAGAAGAGAGGGAAGAGTAAAGAGGACTTTGTCTTGCATCTTGGATACCAGCTCAGCCACAGTAGAATAGGGCAATGGTCAAAGTAACGAGGCCCCCTTTCTAGGCTCCTGGATTACATTTCTTGACACCCCCTGGGCCAGAAGGGAGCCTGCTGCCTTGAAGGGAAAGACTCAGTCCTGGCAGTACCCATTGTCTGCTAACTAAAGAGCCTTTGATCCTTGAATAACCAACAGTGATGCCCAGGAGGTACGCTGTGGGCCGTAGGTGAAACTCTGAGACTTTCTGGCTTCCGGTGAGACTCAGCACATTCTTAACTGTGGTGGCTATGGGGAGAGACTCCTTCTGCTTGAGGAAAGTGGAGGAAAAAGAAAAACAGACTTTATCTTGCTCCATATGTACCAGCTCAGCCACAGGGGAATAGAGCACCAAGCAGGCTCTTGGGGTCCCCAGTTCGAGATCTTGACTCCTGGATGGCATTTTTGGGCCTACCCTGAGTCAGAGGGGAGCATATTGCCCTGAAGGGTGAGTCCCAGGCTAGGCAGCATTCACCACAAGCTGACTGAAGAGCTCTTGGGCCTTCAGGGAGTATTGGTGGTAGCTTCACAGTACTCCCCAGGGGCCTGTGGGGGTGGTGGTCACAGGATGAGGCCCCTCTGCCTGTAGAAAGGTGAAACGAGTGGAAAGGACTGTGTCTTCTGATTTGAGTGCCACCTTAGCTGCAGTACAATAGAACACCAGCTAGACTTCTAAGGTTTTTGACTCTAGTCTCTAGCTCCTGGATGTCACCTCTGGACCCACTCAGGACCTGGGGGAACTTGCTGCCCTGAAGAGAAGAACAGAGGCCTGGCTGGCTTCCCTGCCTGCTGATTGTAGAGCCCCAGGGTCTTGAGGGAACGTAGGTGATAGCCAGATAGTGGTTATAGTCAGCCTTGGGTTGAGGCCCAGTGCTGTGCTGACCCAGTGCAGTCCTGGTAGTGTTGACCACAGTGGGGGCTTGTGTCACTCCACCTCCAGCCCTAGGCATCTGAGAACAGAGAAAGAGAGACTCTATTTTTTTGACAGAGAGTAAGGGAAGAAAACAAGAGTCTCAGCTTTGTGATCCACAGAATTCTTCCAGATCTCTTCTAAGACAACCAAGGTGGTACATGTATGAATCTGTGAGAACCACAGCATTACTGGGCCTGGGGTGCCCCTTAATACAGATACAGCTTATATCACAGCACTCAAGTCCTCTCGAATACCTGGAAAGCCTTCCCAAGAAGGATGGACACAAACAAGACCAGACCAGGAAACTGATAAATACCTCTCTCTTATAATGTCCAGACACAGACAAACACCTGTAAGTATCAAGACCATCCAGAAAAACATGACCTTATCAAATGAGTTAAATAAGTCACCAGGGACCAATCCTGGAGAAACAAAGATATGTTGCCTTTCAGACAGATAATTCAAAATAGCTGTTTTGAGGAAACTCAAAGAAATTGAAGATAACATAGACAAGGAATTCAGAATTCTGTCAGATAAATGTAGCAAAAATATTGAAATAAAAAGAATCAAGCAGAAATTCTGGAGTTGAAAAATGCAATTGACGTACTGAAGACTGCATCAGAGTCTTTTAATAGCAGAATTGATCAAGCAGGAGAAAGAATTAGTGAGCTTGAAGGCAGCCTATTTGAAAATACATGGAGAAGATAAAAGAAAAAAGAATAAAAAACAATGAACCATGCCTATAGGATATAGAAAATAGCCTTAAAAGGGTAAATCTAACAATTATTGGCCTTAAAGAGGAGGTGGAGAAAGAGATGGGGATAGAGAGTTTAGTTGAAGGGATAATAACAGAGAACTTCCCAAATTAAGGGAAAGATATCTATATCCAAGTTTAAGAAGGCTATAGAACACCAGGCAGATTTAACCCAAGGAAGACTACCTCAAGGCATTTAATAATCAAACTGCCAAAGGTCAAGGATAAAGAAAAGCTCCTAAAAGCAGCAGGAGAAAATAAAGAAATAACATAAAATGGAGAGCTCCAATATTGACTGTTGGGAGTTTGATTATAAAATGCCTTGAGGCAGTCTTTTATGGGTTAAATCTTCTTGGTGTCTTACAACCTTCTTGTACTTGGATGTTGATATCTTTCTCTATGTTTGCAACATTCAGTGTTACCTTACAGACCAGGAGAGAGTGGCATGAAATATTTAAATGGCTGAAGGAAAAATACTTTTGTCCTAGACTAGCATATCCAGTGAAAATATCCTTCAAACATGAAGGAGAAATACCTTCCCAGACAAACAAAAGCAGAGGGATTTCATCAATACCAGACCTGTCCTACAAAACATGCTAACGGGAGTACTTCAATCAGAAAAAAATGGATGTTAATGAGCAATAGGAAATCATCTGATGGTATAAAACTCACTGCTAATAGTAAGTACACAGAAAAACATAGAGTATTATAACACTGTAACTGTGGTGTGTAAACCACTCATTTTTTTTTTGAGATGGAGTCTCACTCTGTCACCCAGGCTGGAGTGCAGTGGCACAATCTTGGCTCACTGCAACCTCCACTCCCCAGGTTCAAGCAATTCTCCTGCCTCAGCCTCCCGAGTAGCTGGGATTACAGCTACCTGCCACCGTGCCCAGCTAATTTTTGTATTTTTAGTAGAGTCAGGGTTTCACCACCTTGGCCAGCCTCGTCTTGAACTCCTGACCTCGTGATCCACCAGCTTTGGCCTCCCAAAGTGCTGGGCTAACAGGCCAGCACCACCACATCCGGCCCGTAAACCACTCTTAATTAGAAAGACTAAATGATGAACTCACTCAAAATAATAACTACAGCTTTTCAAGACACAGGCAGTATAATAAGATAGAAACAACAAAAAGTTAAAAAGCAGGGGGATGAAGTTAAGGTGTAGAGTTTTATTAGTTTTGTTTTTGCTTGTTTGTTTACTTATGCAAACAGTGTTAAGTTGGTATCAGCTTAAAAGAATGGGTTATAAGATAGTATTTGTAAGCCTCATGGTAACCTTAAATAAAAAACATATAAAGGATACACAAAAAATTAAAAGCAAGAAATTAAATCATACTGTCATGGCCGGGTGTGGTGGCTCACCCCTGTAATACTAGCACTTTAGGAGGCCAACGTAAGAGGATTGCTTGAGGCCAGAAGTTCCAGACCAGCTTGGGCAACATAGTGAGACCCTGTCTTTATAAAAGAACAAAAAAATTAAAAATAACTAACTAAGTAAAATAAAATAACCTAATCACTCTCTATTATTCATCCCTTAGAAACTAAAATAAGTAAATCATACCACCAGAGAAAATTATCTTCCCTAAAAGGAAGATAGGAACGAAGAAAAGAAGGAAGCAAAGACCACAAAACAACCAGAAAGCAAATAACAAAATGGTAGGACTAAGTCCTTACTTATCAATAATAACATCGAATGTAAATTAACTAGACTTTCCAATCAAAACACATGGAGTGGCTGGACAGATAAATAAAGAAGACCTAATGATCTGTTGCCTACAAGAAACACACTTTACCTCTAAAGACACACATCGACTGAAAACAAAGGGATGGAAAACGATATTCCATGCCACTGGAAACCAAAAAGAGCAGGAGTGGCTATATTTATATCAGACAAAATAGATTCAAGACAAAAACTATAAGAGACAAAGACGGCCACTATGTAATGATAAAGGGGCCTATATCACTATAGGCCTATATCACTGTATAATGATAGATTATATAGTGCCTATATCACTATATAATGATAAATTCAGCAATATAGGTATATTATATTATATACCTATAGCAATAATGATATAGCAAATTATAGCAGTAATGATATAGGCCTATATCACTATATAATGATAATTCAGCAAGGGGATATAGTAAATATATATGCACCCAATAGTGGAGTACCCAGATATATGAAGAAAATGTTATTAGAGCTAAAGAAAGACATAGAACTCAATACAATAATAGCTGAAGACTTCAACACCCCACTTTCAGCATTGGACAGATCTTCCAGACAGAAAATTAACAAAGAAACACTGGGCTTAATCTGCACTATAGAACAAACAGACCTAGTAGATATTTACAGGATATTTTATGCAACAGCTGCAGAATACACATTCTTTTCCTTGGCACATGGATAATTCTCATGGATAGACCATATATTAGGTCAGAAAACAAGTGTTAAAACATCAAAAAAATTGAAATAATATCAAGCACTTTCTCTGACCACAATGGAGTAAAACTAGAAATCAATAACAAGAGGAACTTTGGAAACTATACAAACACGTGGAAATTAAACAATATACTTCTGAATGACCAGTGGGTCAATAAAGGTATTAAGAAGGAAATTGAAAATTTTCTTGAAACAAAAGTTAATGCAACACAACATACCAAAACTTATGAGATATAGCAAAAGCAGTATGAAGATGGAAGTTCCCAGCTATAAGTGCCTACATTATAGAAGAAGAAATCTTCAAATAAATAACCTAATAATACATCATGAAGAAGTAGAAAATCAAGATCAAACCAAACCCAAAATTAGTAGAAGAAAGAAATAATAAAGATCAAAGCAAAAATAAATGAATTTAATATGAAGAAAACAATATAAAAATCAATGAAACGAGAATTTGGCTTTTTGAAAAGATAAACAAAATTGACAAATCTGTAGCCAGACTAAGAAAAAAAGAGGGAAGACTCAAATAAATAAAATCAGAGATGAAAATGGAGATATTACAACTTATACCGCAGAAATTCAAAGGAGTATTTAGTGGCTACTATGAAGAACTATTAATATATGCCAGTAAATTGGAAACACTAGAAGAAATGGATAAATTCCTAGACACATACAACCTACCAAAATTGAACCATGAATAAATCCAAAACCTGAACAGACCAAAAACAAGTAGTGAGATTGAAGCCATAATAAAATCTCCAGGCAAAGAAAAGCCTGGAACCTGATGGCTTCACTGCTGAATTCTGCCAGACATTTAAAGAACTAATACCAATCCTCCTCAAGCATTTTGGAAAAGTAGAGGAGGGAGAATACTTCCAAATACATTCTATGAGTCCAATATTACCCTGATACCAAACCAGACAAAGAAACATCAGAAAGAAAAAAAATAAAAATAAATAAAAAACTATGGGTCAATATCACTGATGATTCGACGCAAAAATCCTTAACAAAATACTAGCAAACCAAATTCAACAACACATCTTGAAAAAAGACTATCCTTCATGTAGGAGATAGCTTTAAAAAAAAATCAAGTCTATTTATCATGGCCAAATGTGATTTATCCTAGGGATGCAATGATAGTTCAACATACACACAAATCAATCAGGTGAGACATATCAACAGAATGAGGGATAAAAACCATATGATCATTTCAATTGATGCTGAAAAAGCATTTGATAAAATTCAACATCCCTTCATGATAAAAACTCTGATAAAACTGGATATACAAGTGTGAACCTGAAAGTATCTGAGACAGGTCTCATTCAATTTAGGAAGTTTATTTTGCCAAGGTTAAGAACACACCCATAACACAACACAGCCTCAGGTGGTCCTGATGATATGGGCCCAAGGTAGTTGTGATATGGCCTGCTTTTATACCTTTTAAGGAGACATAATACATCAATAAATACCTGTAAGATTTACATTGGTTTGGTCTAGAAAGGTGGGTAGCTTGAAGCACAGGCTACCAGGTTGTAGGAAGATTTAAAATTTTTCTGATTGGCAATTGGTTGAAATAGTTGCTATTATCTAAAGACCTGGAATCAATAGAAAGGAATATCTTGGTTATAATGATAAGGGGTTGTGGAGACCAAAGGTTGTCATGCAGATGATGCCTCCAGGTAGCTGGCTTCAGAGATAATATAAGTGTTTCTTATCAGACTTAAGGTCTGTGTTGATGTTAATACTGGTTGACCGTTCCTGAATTCCAAAAGGAAGGAGGGCATAATGAGGCATGTCTGACCCCTCCCTTTCCATCATGTTCTGAACCAGTTTTTCAGGTTAACTTTGGAATGTCCTTGGCCAAAAGAAGAGGTTCATTCAAATGGTTGGGGGGGCCTTAGAAACTGTATTTTTAGTTTACAGAAGGAATATACCTCGATTTAAACAATGTCATTCACATTAAAAACATGAATGGATAAGCAAATTCAGTAAAGTTGCTGGATATAAAATCAACATACAAACACATGCCAACAGCAAACAATCTTAAAAAGAAATCAAGAACGTAATGCCATTTACAATAGTTACAAATAAGATAAAATACCTAGGAATTAACTTAACCAAAGAAGTGAAAAATCTCTACACTGAAACTATAAAACATTGATGTAAGAAATTGAAGAAGATATCAAAAAAAGACAATGATATTCCATGTTCGTGAACTGGAAGAATTAATATTGTTAAAATGAGCATACCACTTAAAGCAATCTATAGATTCAATTCAAGCCCTATCAAAACACCAATGACATTCTTCACAAAAATAGAAAAAAAATTCTAAAATTTATATGGAACCACAAAAGACCCAGAATAACCAAAGCTATCTTAAGCAAAAGGAACAAAATTGGAAAAATCACATTACCTGACTTTAACTTACACTACAGAGCTACAGTAACCAAAATGGCATGGTACTGGCATAGAAACAGACACATAGAACAATGGAACAGAATAGAGAAGCTAGAGATAAATCCATACATGTACAGTGAATTCATTTTTGACAAAACTACCAAGAATATTTATTGAGGAAAGAACACTCTCTTCAATAAATGGTGCTGGAAAAACTGGACATCCACATGTGAAAGAATAAAACTAGACTCCTATTTCTCACCATATACAAAAATCAAATCAAAATGTTTTAAAGACTTAAATTTAAGATTTCAAACAATGAAACTACTAAAAGAAAACATTGGGGAAAGTTTCTAGGACACTGAACTGGCAAAAATTTCTTGAGTAATATCCCACTGGCACAGGCAACTGAAGCAAAAATGGACAAATGGGATTACATAAAGTTAAAAGGCTTCTGCACAGCAGAAGAAACAATCATCATAGTGAAGAGATAACCCACAGCATGAGAGAAAATATTTCAAACTACCCATTTGATAAGGGGTTAATAACCGGAATATATAAGGAGTTCAAACAACTCTATAGGAAAAAAATCTAATAATCCAATTCAAAAGTGGGCAAAATATTTAAATAGACATTTCTCAAAAAATGTCATACAAATGGCAAACGGGCATATGAAAAAGTGCTCTACATCACTGATCATCAGATAAATGCAAATCAAAACTACAATGAGATATTATCTCACCCCAGTTAAAATGGCTTTTATCCAAAAGTCAGGCAAAAACAAATGCTGGAGAGGATGTGGAGAAAAGGGAACCCCCGTGCACTCTTGGTGGAAATGTAAATTAGTACAACCACTGTGGAAGACAGTTGGAGTTTCCTCAAAAACCTAAAAGTAGAGCTTAAGATCCAGCAATCCTCCTTCTAGGTATATACCCAAAATAATGGAAAACATTACATTGAAGAGATATCTGTACTCTCATGTTTATTGCAGCACTATTCACAATAGCCAGACTTGAAAGCAACCTAAGTGTCTATAAACAGATGAACAGATACAAAAAATGTGGTCCATATACACAAGAGAGTACTATTCAGCCATGAAAAAGAATGAGATCCTGCCATTTGCAATGACATGGATGGAACTAGAAGTCATTATGCTAAGTGACATAGCCAGGCACAAAGAAAAACTTCACATGTTCTCATTTATTTGTGGCAGCTAAAAATTAAAACAATTGAACTCATAGAGATAGAGAGTAGAAGGATGGTTAACAGAGGCAGGGAAGGACAGTGGGGGTGGAGGGGCAATGGGGGAGAGTTAATGGATACAAAAAATAGTTAGAAATAATGAATAAGATCTAGTATTTGCTAGCTCAGTAGAGTGACTATAGTAAAAAATAATTTAATTGCACATTTAAAAATAACAAAGAATATAATTGGATTGCTTATAACACAAAGGATAAACGCTTGAGGTGATGAATACACCATTTAATCTGATGTGCTTATTACACATTGCATGCTTATGTCCAAACATCTCATGTAATCCATAAATATATACACCTACTATGTATCTTCAAAAATTAAAAATTGGAACTAAAAAAATTCACATGGAAGGTGTATTAGTCCATTTTCATGCTGCTTTATAAAGGACTGCCTGAGACTGGGTAATTTATAAAGGAAAGAGGTTTAATCGACTCACAGCTCCGTATGGCTGGGGAGGCCTCAGGAAACTTCACAATCATGGTGGAAGGGGAAGCAAACATGTCCTTCATCACATGATGACAGGAAGGAGAAGTGCTGAGCAAAAGGAGGAAAAGCCCCTTATAAAACCATCAGATCTTATGAGAACTCACTATCACAAGAACAGTAGCACGGGGGTAACTGCCCCCATGACTGAATTACCTCCCACTAAGTCTGTCCCATGACACATGGGGATTTTGGGAATTACAATTCAGGATTATGTTTGGATGGGGATGCAGTAGGCAAAAAGGTGAAATACAGCCAAGATAAATTTGAAGAATAAGCACAGTTGGGAGGAATTGCCTTATAAAGACTTATTATAAAGCTATCGTTATTAAGACAGTATGGTTAAACAGGCAGGTGCAAACATACCTGTAGTCCAGAATACAAAGCTGGCAAATAGCCTCATATATACATTAAAAAGTTGACTTATGACCAAGTTGGAATGGAATTAGGAACTTTTGGGGAGGAGTTTAATAAATAGTTAAGATGCTACTTATTCATAGGGGAAGAAGCAGACCCCACTTCACACATAAACATAAACATAAATTTAAGTTGAAACAAACACTTAAATGTGAAAAGTAAAACTTCAAAACTTTTAGAATGAAATATAAGAATCTGTTTACAACCTTGGGTATAGGAAAGCACAAACTATAAAGAAAAAGATTGGTAGGTTGGGCATGGTAGCTCACAATTGAGCCCAGGAATTTAAGACCAGCCTGGGCAACATGGCAAAACCCTGTCTTTACAAAAAACACAGAAAAAATTAGCTGGGGATGGTGGCCTGTGCCTGTAGTCCCAGCTACTTAGGAGCCTAAGGTGGGAGGACTACCTGAGCCTGGAAAGATTGTAGCTGCAGTGAGCCGAGATCACACCACTGCACTCCAGGCTGGGCAACAGAGTAAAACTCTGTCTCAAAAAAAAAAAAAAAAAAAAAAAAGGTTAAACTTGGCTACATTTACATTTTAAAACTTCTGTTCAGTTAAAGACTCCATAAACAAAGTGAAAAACAATCCGTAGAGGGAGAAAGTCTGCATTTTCGTCTGGTATCATTTTCCTTCAGCCTGAAGAACTTCCATTACTATTTCGTATAGTGCAAGTCTGCTGGTAGCAAATTCTCTTAGTTTTCTTCCATCTGAAAATATTTTTATTTTATTTTCATTATGAAGGATTTTTTTGTGTGTGCCAAATATGCCACTGCATTAACAGTTTTCTTTTTCTTTTTAGTATAGTGAAGATGTTAGTTTATTATCTTCTGATATCCATTGTTTCTGATTAGAAGTCAGTGTTAATTTGCATTGATGTTCCCTGTATGTAATGTGTGTCATTGTGTATCGTTCTTCTCTGGTTGGTTCTAATATCTTCCCTTGTCTTTGTTTTTCAACATTTTGAATCTGAAGTGCTTAAGGCTTGACTTTCATGATATTTTTCCTGTTTGGGGGTTTGTACTTCTGTTTATATCTGTAAATTTTTTTTTGTCACCAAATTTTGGAAAATTTTCAGCCATTATTTCCTTAAATATTTGTTCTTAAATATTTTAAAATAATATATTAATATATTATTAGTATTTTTATCCTCTTCTTCTGTGAGTATAATTGTATGTTATACTTTTTGTTATTGTCTCACAGGCCCCAGGCTCTGTTCCTTTTCTTATTATTTTTTTCTATCTGTTTTTCAGATTGGATAATTAATAGTGATTTATCTTTAAGCTTACTTGATATTTCATCTATTTTCTACACCCTGGCATTAGTATCATCTAGTGAATTTTTTATTTCACATATTGTACTTTTGAGTTCTAAAATTTCCAATTGGCTTTTCAAAAAATATAGTCTCAATTTCTCTACTGACATCCTTATCTTTACAATCATTATAAGCATTTTTTTTTCACTTCACTGAGCAGACTTACATGATTTAAAATCTTTGTTAATGATAACATCTGGATCATCTTGGGTTCATTTTCTATTGTCTTTTTTCTTCACAATGGGTCACATTTCCTTGTTTCTTTGTGTGTCATGTAAATTTGGATTGTATCCTGGACATTGTGATTTTAGTGCTGTGGAGACTCTGTATTCTGTTATTTTCCTCTCAAGAGTGTTGACTTTTTTTTTTTTTTTTTTTTTTTTTTAGCAGGTAACTGACTTAATGGGATATAAACTATAAACTATCAGTTTATTGAATATCAGTTTAGTTCTTGTATCCCTAGTTGGGTTTTTGTTGTTTGCATGCAGGCTTGCACATGTGTGGTTCAGAGATCAGCTAGATATTTGGCAGAAGTAAATAGGTGATATCTCCTTTACTGTGGCTCTCTGTTTCTCATAGTTCTCCCTTCACTTTCTAGCAGCTGTAATTGCTTTTAGCTATGTATTTTGGCATTTCGGGTCAATCAAGGTGTGACTATACTATTGGAGTCTTTAGTCACTAAGTGCATGGGGCGTTCCTCATGCATAGTGTTTAATAAACATAATTAAGCCAAAATGGAATGTTGAGCATGAAGTGTTAAGTTTTAAAAATATATGTATAGTGTGGTAGTAATTATAGAAAATTTAAAAAACATGTAAAATAATATATGTTGCTTATGGAAATAGACATATATGGTGTGTATGTAATTACCCTATCTAAAATTTTATCTTATTTAAAATTTCAACCCTTTCAATACAAACTATCTCCTTCCCTTTGTTTAATATTTTTCTTTTTAGTACTTGTCAGCACTTAATATACTGTATGTTTTACTTATTTTTTGTCTTTCCCACTAGAAAATTAATTTTAAGAAGCAGAGATTATTTTTTGTCTTCTCTGTTTGCTAGTTATAACAAGTTCCTAGAGCAGTGTTTCACATATATAGGCACTCAATAAGTAGTTGCTGAACAAATAAATAAATAATATAAAATATAAGGACATAACCACAAATTTAGAATAATTTTTGTGGGGGCTTCTAATGTCTCTAAAATGTTTTATTTCTGAAAAGTAAAACAATGTAATGTGACAAAATATTAAGATTTGATGAGACTGGGTAGTGGTAACATTAGTGTTCATGATTTTTCAAGTATTTCTATGTTTGAAGTACTTCGTTAAACAATAGAATGGGCAAAAAGTTTGAGAAGACTTTGAAGAGCATTATGTTATAGAAGTCAAGGTAAGAGGGAATTTCAAAAATAAACAGGGAGAAATTTCAAATGCTGGCATTAGTCACCAAGAGATAAAGCAACTGGAATTTACTATTAGGAAGTTATTAGTGACTATTGAAGGAACCTGTTTCAGCCACAATTTGATAGCAAGTAGGGTAGTGAGGGAATGGAGAAATGGAGGCCACTTATTCAGTAAGATGATAGGCACAGCTTTTTGAGGATGAAAAATTTTTGCATGTTTGCAAGTAGGATGGGAAAATCCATTGAAAAGATGAGACTTAAAATGCTGGGAAAAAGAAAGATAATTAAAATAGCAAATTCTAGAATAAATAAGAATGTGTATAATTAGAGGCATAGGTTTAGTTAAAAAAAAAAAAAAGCATTGCATCTGGCAATGAGAAGAGGCACTACCTCTGCAACAGAAGAAAACTAAGCAGGAAGGATTGAGGTAGGTGGAGATGTAAGGAAAGGTGAGGGAGTTCATTGAAGTAGTAAGGCCATATGTTGGAATGGAGAAACTGAGTAATGGATATGGCCCAGGTTAGTGAGTTAATGGGCATGGCAGAAGGCTGAAGCTGTGAGTGCCTAGGTTGATGATTAGAGTCTCAATTATATGGATGCTATCAGGCTTTGGAGGGTCCGAAGCATCAGAACAAACCTGAATGGACTAGGTGCATTTGAGGAGTTTGAGCAGTAATGTTAATAGAGGCCATCACTCATATGTGTCATTGCTCTAGATTCTCATATGTATACTTATTTATTCCTGACAATGTTTAATGTGACTATGATATGACCATTTTTCAGCTAAGGCAATTGAGGCATGGAGAAGTAGCTTGCACAAGGTTACACAGATCATGAGAGGCAAAGCTGGAATTCAAACCCAGGCTGTGTAACTCCTCAGTCCATGACTTAACACCATTATACTCTCTCTTAACTGAGTAATGGGAGGGTTAATTGATGACAAATGAAAGATTGTTAAGCAGATGAAGGGATAATAACTTTCCAGCACATACTTTGTTGTTTGTTTCTGTACTATCCAAGACACCTTTTTCTCATGTGTGTTAATTTCCAATTACTGTTTTCTTTATCAAAGCCTCAGGCTTCTGAGAAATTTCTGAATAACCCATTGAGCTTTCTTTTAGTCATACAAAGTGTTTGTCATCTTCTCAGGAATGTTCATGATATTCATATTTTCTTCAGAATGATTCCAATTTATTTTTACTCAAAACGAACTCTTTGGCATCATGCTTCACATAATCATTTATCTTTTACTAATAAATGGAACTTCTCTTTGGGATGTGGTTTTGGGAGTGAACAATGACATGGAATGATAGCTGATTAGCCAGACCAACCTGCCAATCAGCAAGATGACAGAGTCCAGTCACATATGCAATTCAAAGAGCCAATTCACTAACCTTTATGAACATTTTTGCAAATACCATGAAACTTGAGTACTATGTGTGCATCATTATGGGCAGTTTCCCTATTGTTTGTAGATTTTTTTTTTTTTTTTTTTTTTTGCTACTCGGAAGCATCTCTCCTTGATGTTTGTTCATAATTTTTTCTTAATTGTGCAAGATTTCACCTGAATAGTTTGTATATACTACACAGAATTTAAAATTCTTTCCCTGAATAGGATCTTTTATTTTCTGAAGTGGAAAAACATTGATTTATCAGCATTAAAAGTCATTGTCAACACTTACAGTTCTGTTCCTGTAACTTTTACTAAAGTAACCTGCTGTGACCATTATAATGGTCTTATGTGACTATTGCCCCTCAGCTTTAACAAATTAAACTATTTGAATGAAGAATGGACATAATAGTTGGCGATTGTGCCATACTTTTAGTTTACAAGGACTTGCGCATCCATTCGATCTGCCCAGTAACTCTTCAGGTGACGGGGCAGGTTTTAATGTTCCCATTTTACAGATAAAGAACCGGAAGTGTAGGGAGATTAGAAGATGGTCCTTGAGTGAGTAAGTGGTGAAAATGGTTCTTGAATCTGGTTCTTCCCGACTCCAAGTGTCTCTCCATTCTGTAGTGGATTCTTTGGGCATCTTCCTATTAATATGCACAATGCCCTCGTCTATTGCCTTCCTTTCCCGCTGGCTTCGGTTTTCCAGTCGAGGGGCTTCCTAATGTGCCCTTGTCCAGCTGGGATGGCTGCAAGGGAGCACACCTGGGGTCTTCCTGTCTCCAGTCTTTCATCTTCCTTTTCTGTGGCCCTTCCAGCTTCACCGTCCGTGGAAATCTCCTCCTTCCTCCAGCCCCAACTTCTAAAGTCTTGTCACAGCCCCCTGGCAGTGGGACCTGCCATCCTCAATCATCAGCAGGAGAGCCCATCGCAGAGGGGAGGCGAGGGCAGGAACCGCAGCGCGCCGGGAAGCCATGCTGAGGGTTCCTCCTGCATTTCCTTCCTCGCAGTCCTCAGGAGCATCCTCGCGCCCTCCGGCCCCAGCGCTCCAGCCCGCCCCGGATCCGCCTCCCTCTCCTTCCTCCTGGAGGTTGAGACGAAGCGTGGGACGCACCTGGGTCCCTCTCCGGTCACCCCGCTGAGGTTCCGGGGGCTGCTCCGGGAGCAGGATTTACAGGCCCGGAGAACGCCAATGGGAGATCCAAATGGTCGGGGACTCCGGCGCTTTAAGAGGCTTTTCTCTGGGAAACACCCGTCCCCTCCGTGCGCCTTATGAATGGAAATACTCCTCCCCCGGTCGAGCCCATTTTCCCATTTCACCAGGAGCCGCAGCCTGCTCTCTCCTTTCGGTCTCCCCGCCCACATCAACGCGGGCAGCTCCAGGAGGGGACGGACAGGAAGCCTTTGGCCGCCTATTAAATCCCACCCATTTCTCCGGGGGCGATTTCCTAACCTTCCGGGACCGAATTCTGCAATTTGATGTGCGTTTTGTCCGAATGGTAGCGACACGGGCCTAAGGGAGGGGGAAAGCGAGGGGGTGGGGGGTGGGGGGTATGCACTCTTTTCCTCGCAACATCGCTGGCGGAGCGAGGGAGCTCACACGACACAGATTTTGGGGCAAAGCCTTTCCATCTGGACAGCACCATGTCCACCAAAGCGGAGCAGTGTAAGTAGCAGCCGGCCCGGCATTCCGGCCCGGCCTCGGCTGGGAGCTATTGCAGCTGCGGCGTTTGCGGCTGCTGGGAGACCTTGGCATTGTACTGGTGCGGGGGTGGGGGCGGGGGGGGGGGGGGGGGGGGGGGGGGGGGAGAGAAGGTGGGGGAGGGTGGACGTTAATGGCAGCGCGGCGCTGTCCCCGGTGCTGAAAAATAATGCGGTCTTCCTCGGGCTCCAGCTGGGGTTTCGCAAGACTCAGAGACCCTGCGAAATGAAATTAAAATGGGGTCATTCTCGGGAAAAAGAGGCCTCGTATCTTTCAGATAAACATTTCAGTATCTCTTGTTGGAGTGGGGGAAGGGGGGCAGCGGCAAATCAGGGGCGGGGAGCTGTCAGTTGCAACCAAAGCCTGCCTGGCCTTCTGAGCATGCCCAGTTCTTGGTGCTGGAGCCATAGGGGAGTTTGAGTCTGCAGTTTCCACTTCGGGTGGAAGAGGCAAGAAGGGAGAGAAGGGGGAGGGAGCAGGGAGCCAGGCAGAATTCTGGATTCAGTAAGAGGAAAATTAGCTCACTAATTTCAACACCAATGCCAAAACCAACCACAACCTTGCAGTGCTTACAAGAAAGTGAAAGGAGCTTTGGGAAAATGTCCTAATTGATCTAATTATTGTTCCAACGAGCAGGCTTCCATTTGTAGGGCAGCCCACACAAACTATACCACATAGCACCGGAGGATTTTGATTGTCCCAGTAATGACTGACTGTGTGCGTGGTTGGAAGCAACCTGCTAACTCCTCGTGGATGGAGTAAGTTTCTAAGATGGTCCCCATAGTCTGTCTTATTGCGGTGCACACTAGTAGGCCTTCAGTGTGTGCTTGGTAGGTTGATCAATGTGAAGGCTTTTTTTGAGTGCACTTGAGGGCTTGAGGGATTCAGGAACTTAAAGTTCAGATTGTAAATAAAAGATGTTTTTATTAAGCAATTAGTTTGAATTTTTAACAATATACCAGAACTTATTCACCTAGATGACTCCTTTCTTCCCAAGCAGTCAGTACACATTATATGGATAATACTGTCACTACTTAAAAGTCTTTGTAATTCTTCTTTGGAATGGCTATTAAAGTCATTTTTTTGAGACACACAAAACAGTAGTCTCATTATTTGAGGGCAATATCTTATATATGATAAAATGCAGTATGTCATTTATTCACCAGATAAATTGAATAAACTGAAGGCTCATAGAATTCTCAGATTGATGGTTCATTAGAAATTGTGCATGTCCACCTACCATCCAGTGCTTGTACTTCTTTATGTTTTTTGGAATCTGGAAGATCTGAGTTTGAATCTTAGTTTTGCTACTGTTTGACCTTGGGCAAGATAATTGACCTCTCTGAACTTTATTTCCTCATCTGCAAACCTGGGCTAATCATGCTGATGGGGTTGTTGTGGGGAATGAGAGAATACATATAAAAGGCTTAGTAGTGAGCCTAGCACATAGAATGTACTCAATAAATGATGGCTATAATAATGACAACCATTGCCCACTTTTAAATAGTCCATCTCCTCTAAATAGTTAGGAAGCTCTCTTGTGATTTTTTTGCATGTTTCCGAAAGTTAAATCTACACTCAAAATTAAGTTTTGCTTTTACAGAGGTTTTTGAAAAAAATTGGGTGCATTCTGTTTTGAAGAATAGTAACATAGTTTGAGTCCATGTAGAACTTCCCACTTGAGAATATCACATCCTGATATTATAATAAAGCCAAATGGTTTTATTATAGTATGGTTTTTAAAGGAAAAAACACCACCTGTCATTTGATTGTGTAGTTACATATTACGTAAGTAATTTCAGGCTAAAGCCAGTGAGTATTACTGTCCTCTTCCTGTGTTTTCCTTGTTATATTTTGAAATGGACTGGATGCTTTGTCCTGTCTCTTTCCTGAGCAATGAATAAAATCTAGGTATGGACTTGATTGTGTAGTGCAATTAATGGATTAAGTAGCTATTTTAGACGTGTTTGTGAAACAGATTTTTTTTTCCATCTGTAGAGGATGAAAAGGACACCATATCTGGAGCTAGAACATGTGGACTTGAGTTTTGTATGTCCTTCTGATTAATTGTGAGACACTGGGCAATTAACTTAATAGTTTTGTGCCTCAGAGTTTCCATCTTTAAAGTAAGGAATTGTAGTAGGAGCTATTTTTGCTTTAGTCTTAAGGATTTTGTAGGGCAAAGGAGGTAAATGGGAGTAGGATGCGGAAAGGATAAGGATGCCATGGATGTTTTTAGGTATCTGTATTTAGAATGAAGGTAATTTAGGAATCTCTTTTCTTTTTCTGTAAATATGCACTAACACGAGTGGATTGGCATTTTACTGTACATTATGTAACTGAAAAAAATAAAAACATAATAGGCTGCATAGTTGATGTTCATGAAGGACAAATACTTTTTATAAAAAGAATGGCAGCATTTTATCCTCGGACTCGGTAGAAGTTTAGCTAGGTGTAAGCAGCAAGAGAAGGAAAGGTCAGGGTATTTTTTTTCTTCTACTGAGTGTGAAGACTACTGGATAAGGAGAGAATGGGAGAGCTTGTTTCTCCTCTGCATTCAGGAGTGTGCACACTACCACTTTCCTAAGGACTGAGGAGGGAGAATTAGGCTTAATATAATGTCAAAATATTATTTCTATTACTCTTGTTCTTGGAGCTTCTTGATGCAGATAAATGTTTCACTGGTTTGACAAGCAGACATAGTTTTGTTGGACCAGCAAGAGAAAGCACGTGCATTTCAACCCATACTTGCATTTCAACCCAAACCAGATTACTTGATTTACCTTTGAAATGTAATGTATCACAGAGATATGAAAAATGATTTCTATTTTATGTAGTGGCATTTTCTTTTATGAGATAAGTAATAGTGATGAAAGAGAAGCTAGTGGCTCACGCCTGTAATCCCAGCACTTTGGGAGGCCAAGGCAGGTGGATCACCTGAGGTCAGGAGTTCGAGACCAGTCTGATCAACATGGAGAAACCCCATCTGTACTAAAAATACAAAATTAGCTGGGCGTGGTGGCACATGTCTGTAATCCCAGCTACTTGTGAGGCTGAGGCAGTAGAATCGCTTGAACTCGGGAGGTGGAGGTTGTGGTGAGTAGAGATCCTGCTATTGCACTCCAGCCTGGGCTACCGGAGTGAAACTCCATCTAAAAAGAAAAAAACAGAAGAAGAAGAAGAAGCTAGTTTTAGCAAAGATATAGTTTGGAGCCTTTAAAAAAATATTCAATCTGTTTCCTGTGCTATCTGCAGAGTCTCAAAACAGGAGGTGAAAGCTTCCTGGCACTTTCTCAGGTGATTGCAGAAGAGTTAATTTTTTTTTCTCCAAATGCTTCTTTTTCTTACAAAGTTCACTGTAGTGAAAATGTTTGCATAGCTGATACAGAATTTGGAATGATAAAAATGAAATGCGTTTGGAATTCTAAAGAGGAGTCCCACTCCCTCCACCCCAAACTTTTTTTGTCTTCTAAGAATCAAAATTGACCAATCAGTAATACCTTGGGTGTGCTCTTTCAAAAGAAGCTCTGCTTTTGATACCAGCGGACATTCAGAGTTGAGGTTCTGGAATCAGACTGCTGCCTGGGTTTGAATCCTGGCTTCACTCCCTGTAAACTCTGTGACCTTGGACAAGTTAATATCTCTAAGCCCTGACTATATCCTCTACCAAATGGGGATAGTTATAGTTGTGAAGATTAAATGAGGTGATTCATGAACAGTGCTTAGCAGAGAATCCTGGCACATAATAAGGACTTAATAAATGTAAGCAATTATCATCATCATCATCATCAAATATAAAACCTTATGCTTGCTGCCAAAATGGAGATAATTGTGAAGTTTGGATCTAGCCTCCCAGTAACCAAAAATATTTTTGATTATATCAGAAACAAACAATTTTAAGAGTGTAGCTTTTTAGCACTATGACTTGAAGTTGAACTTGCCCCTCTCCCATGTATATGTAAAGGCCATGCTTGGAGAACTCAGTAGATAGTTTTCCTTATTTTTTGCACATTATATGGTAACATCACTGAAATAGAAAACTACTTCTCCTTTCAATAGCATTGCAATTGCAGTCATTTAGAAATCCTTGCACAATAATATCGCAAACTTCTCATAGAGGAAACTCTATTACAGTTTTATTCATATATGCAAAAATTAGAATGTGCCTATTATAACCATTTTTGTGGTTGCAAAAAGAACAATAGCTTTTAGCCGTTGTCTTACATGACTTCTTTGTATCATTTGACACTAGTTGCTGCATTCCTGATTTAAACTCTCCTTTTCTTCTTTCTTTTCTGGTTGTTCCCACCCAGATTTTTTCTTAGGGTTGTCTTCTTCCTGCTTTTTAAAACTTAGCTTCACACAGGACTCTGCCATTAGTCCCCCCCGCCCCGCCTCTCTTTTTTAAAATCCCACAGACTCTTGACCACATTCACTTGCATGGTATCATCTACGAGGATGCCTCCCACATACAATTTTCTAGTCCACAGATGTTTCTGGAACTACAGCCCTCTATCTCTACCCAAGCATCTTATACATACCACAAACCCAAATTCATCGTCCTTTGTTCCAAACTTGTGCTTCTTTTTAGATCAGTCATTTCAGTGAATGACACCACCTTGCTCATTTACCCAAGTCAAAAAATCGGAGTCTTCCTGAACTTTTTTCTCTCTGCCATAACTATTCAACACATTCCCAAGCCTTGTTGATTCTAGCTCATCAACAATCTCTGCTTTACCTCTTTGATCCAGCTACAATGAACTATTTTTTCAGTTCCTCCAATGCATCATGTTGTTTTTGCCTGAAATGCTTTCTTCCCCACCATCATCTTGGCCTGTCTAATGCCTACTTATTGCTCAATACTTAGCTTTGAAACCCTGCCTGATTGCCACTTTCTCCCTGTATGCCCTATTTGTGTGCTCACACTATATTTCAATTAGTTTTCTTGTTAGTTGCCTTAATTTACTTTGTGTGTAGATTGTATTATGTTCCTCTCTGTGTTTCCAGTGTGCAGTCCCTTGTCCACTGTATAGTGTTTGCACAAAAATCATTTCTTGAAAAAGTAAAAATGACTGAGGATGGATGAAATGTCTTTTATAAGGAAGGATTACGTAACCAAGTGTTTGGATATCATTAATTTAAAGATTTTACATTTTTGTTAATATGAAGTTCTGCATTCTATGCAATGTGAAAATTGCACAAAATGCATGCTTTTCGAATGGATTTACAGATAAATAAAATTACAGTTGTCAAAAGTACTTAAAATTTATTTGCTAAATCAAATGTTACAGTATTTATATAACAAGTTACATGTTTATTGAACATTCATTGTGGTTTTGGTTCTGTCCGATTAGCTAAATTTTCCTTTTACTGTATTCAAAATAATAATTATGATTCTTCAAGTGGTAGGCAGTTTTAGCACACAGCCAGCTGGTTTTTTTTTTGTTTGTTTTTTGTTTTTTAAGATAAAGTGGCGATCTATCTAAAGTCAGGGCCTCTTCAGACTGTAGTTTTACTTGGATCCTGTTCAAGTTTTATGTATTGATTACTCAACCGATAAATAAGCTTTACGTTGGGATTCTTGTTTTGCAGTATTATTATGTTGGAAATTCATATGCATTTGTTTCTTACATTTTGAAAAGATATAGATAGCTCTGCATAAATGAACATATATATTGGCTTAGAAATGAAAGATTTCCTGTATCAAAAAGTACATTAAGCAAAAAATATATTTTTATCAATACTCTTGTTTTCTGTAACATGAAAAGCTCAACAATTTCATTTAGAACCTTTAGCTTCTTTCAGTCCATTTATTCTATTTGTGTCTTGTTTTCCTCTCCTTCTGGACTTTTCAAGACCAATGTTACCAACAGCATACAGCTTATCATGTGAGTCTTATTTGATATTTGATGTGGGATTAAAACTGGAGTGGTGTTCCGCATTTCAGGGTATCTTTCATTTTCATTGGTCTCAAGGTCTTGGTCTTCCAACAGAATAAAATTAAATGGGTATGTGTGTGTATACATATATGTTTATGTATATATACATGCACAAATGCACATGTATATACATAGACATTTATGTATATGTAATTTTATTTTAAGAATAAATGAGCTTGCCTCAGAAGTAGAAATAGATAATAACTCATCAACAGTTTAGCATGTCAGGATTATATGTGCTTGAATCTTAAGCTCTCCAGGAAAGAGAGTTTAGATATTTATTGCTTGTGCCTATTATGTACTAGGTACTTTGGTATATATTAGCTTAATTCATTTTCATAACAGCTTTGAGAGATGTGTTATTATACCTTGGTTTTATTTCTTTGATGTTCCTCAAGTACCTTAATTCCTATTTGTCCTTTTTATTTTTTTATACAGAATTTTTCACAGATTTGTTTGTCATCCTTGTGCAGGGGTCATGCCAGTCTTTTGCATATCATTCTAATATTTTCAGTGAACACTTACTGTTTATTCATCCTGATTACGGGACTTATCATCTCTCTATTATAACAGCCTATTAATTTACCTCCCTGTGTCTGCTTTTGTCACCATCAAGTCTATCCTTATGTAGCTGCCTGAATGATCTATCTAAAATACGGAGACAATCATGTCCTTCTTCTCTTTAAAACTCTTCAGTATCTTCCCACTACCTTTGACCCATATTACAGCTCCACCTCTTTGGGAACAGAGTGAGTTCTTCCTAGATATTAAAATGTATGTAGAGTAGTTGCTCAAAATGTTTAATAACATGACTATTCCAGATTCTTTCTACATCATCATTTAAAAATTCATTCCGAGTCCTCTTTAGGTCCTCCTTAAAAGGTGACACTGGCTGGGTGAGGTGGCTCATGCCTGTAATCCCAGCCCTTGGGGAGGCTGGGGCAGGCAGGTCACTTAAGCCCAGGAATTGGAGACCAACCTGGGCAACATCACAAAACCCTGTCTCTACAAAATAATTCAAAAAAATAGCTGGGTGTGGTGGCACGTGCCTGTGGTCCCAACTACTCGGGACGCATAGGTGGCAGAATCACCTGAGCCCAGGAAGTCGAGGCTGCAGTGAGCTGTGATTGCACCACTGCATCCTAGCCTGGACAACAGAGTAAAACCCTGTCTCAAAATAAAATAAAATAAAAAGTTGACACTTGTAAAAGGACTGAATGTCTCATATGTTCATATGTCCCTCACTAGCGCAGAGTATGGGAATCTCTATTTCAAACTACAAATATGCCCTTAGCTCTTTGTATAATAATATCAAGCTACTGGCTTGCTAAAGGTGCAAGATCTTTTCCATAGGAATAACTGCTAAGCCTGTTTTCCTTCATCCTCTATCTGTGCAGCTGAAAGTCTTAGGGCTTTGTTTAATGCTGTATTAGTTTCCTAGAGCTGCCGTAACAAATTAGCACAGACTAAGTGGTGTAAAACAATAGAAGATTATTCTCTTACAGTTCTGGAAGCCAGAAGTCTGAAATCAAAGTGTTGGCAGGACTGTGCTCGCTCTGCAGGCTCTAGGGAAGAATCTCCCTTCCTTGTCTCCCAGCTTCTGGGGGTTTCTGGCAATCTTTGGCATTCCTTGGTTGTAGCAGCATCATGCCAATCTCTGCCTCCATCTTTACACAGCCTGTGTCTCTGTATCCAAAGTTCTCTCTCCTTCCTCTTGTAAACACACGACATTTGATTTAGAGCCTACCTTAATCCAGTATGATCTTATCTTAACTTGATTATATCTGCAAAGACCCTATTTCCAAATGAGGTCACAGTCACAGTACCAGGATTAAGACCTGAACATATCTTTTGGGGGATACAATTGAAACCACTACAAACCTTATTACATTTTGTCTTATTAATGTTATTTCATTGTTATGTCTGATTCTATAATCCAACATATTAGCCATTCTTCCACTGGTTTTGTATCAACTACCAAAACAATATGCATTCCTATATGAAGTATCCAAAATAAAAATGTTGACAAAAAGAAAGAAGCACAAAAGCCCTGTGAGTGTCATGCCATTAAATATGTTTTCTCAAGTCAGCTTTAAGCCACTAATCAATATATTTTAAATATGACAGTTTCAGTAGGTATAAATCTATCCTATCATGGTACCACTCAATCTATATATTTCATCAACTTGTCTATTCACTCAATAAATATTTATTGGGTGTCTACAATGTATCAGGCACTGTGCTAGGCTCTAGAGGAGCTTATGGTTGACTCTCCAAGTGCATCCTACTTTGCTGAGATGTACATACTCTCTACAACTTTTCTTTGATGCACTGTCTAGATTCCTAAAAAAATAGGAAGTTGAAATGAACTTGGGATGACTTATTCATAGGGAGCCAACAATTGCTCCTGTGATCATTATTACTCTTTATTTTTACTGGAGGCTAAAATTTTTGTGGAGAATTTTCTAAGAATCTCCACTCTCCACTGTTCTTAAAAATAATGTTTTAAGCAAGTTTCACTGGCTTTCTTTTTCATTCTTTTTTTTTTTTTTCCACATAACCGTCATTGCATTAGATCTTTTTCATTCTTCCAAAATAATGTTATAAACAAGTTGAATAACTCCAGGAAAAAGCCTGATACTATTTTTGTGAGTATCACATTACTTTTATAGAATAACTTACTTTAGGGAGAATTGACATCTTTCTGATATTGAATCTTACTCTTTCTAAGAACATGGTATGTCTTTCCATTTGTTCAAGTCTGTGCCTTTCTTGGGGTGTTTTTTTCTCATATAGATTTTGGAATTTCATGTAGAGCTCTTGCTTAGTATTTTCTTTCATCATTTTTTTGCCATCATAATTGAGATGTATCATTTCTTCATTTAAAAATTTTGAATACATGAAGGCTATTGAGTTTTTGTATGCTAACTTTGTAACTTTATTTTACTAAATTATTTTCTTTTTGTAGTCATTTTTCCATCTATTCTTTTGGGTTTTCAAGATATACAATTATATGCTCTGCAAATAGAAAATAGTTTTGTCCTTTTTTTCTACTCAATTTTTATACCTGTAGTTGCTTTCTTGTTTTCTAATTGCATTGGTGAGTATCTCTGATACAGTGTGAAATATAGCAAAGAGAGTGGGTATTCTTGGCTTGTGTTTTACTTAGTAGGAAAACCTCTTGTATTTCTCTTTTAAGTAAGATATTCTTTTGGGCTGAGGTAAATATACTAGGCAGTATCTATCAATTCTTATTTTGTTAAGTTTTTTTTTTTAACCAAAATGAGTGTTGAGTCAAGTTTATTTTCTGCATCTATGGAGACCATATTGCTTCCTTTCTTAACTTTATTTATATGCTGGGTTGAATTTCATCATATTTTAAGAATCTTTGCATTGATATTAATAGTTAGATTGGTTCATAGGTGTTTTTCTGGGGGTAGAGTGGGAAGTAATTTTAGTCAGAACCTGGAAACAATGTGATACTCACTACATAAAGTGAGCCTGGAAATTTTGCTTCCCTTTCTATACTTTGGAATAATATAATAGCATTGGTGTTATCTGATCTTTAAAAGTTTTTTAGAGTTCCCCTGTAAAACCATCTGGCCTGTGCTTTTTTTGTAGTGGAACTCTTTAACTTCTTTCTCTATTTGTTCTATGACACTTGTTCTATTTAGACTTTCTGTTTCTACTGGGGTCAATTTTGGTAAGTTTTATTTCTTTAAAAACTTATGCATTTCATATACATTTTCAAATTTGTTTGCATAGAATTATGCAAATGACTATTTTAGAAATTTTAAAAATTCCTCTGTTTTGATGTTTATGTTCTGCTTGTCATTTCTAATGCATACAGTCGACCCTCTGTATCTGGGGGTTTTTGCATCCATGGATTCAACCAACAGTAGATCAAAAATATTTGGGAAATAAAAACTAAAAATAGTACAATAAAAAAATACAATAGAGTATGACAACTATTCCTATAGCATTACTTTGTATTCAGTATTATAAACTAGAGATGATTGAAAGTATACAGAACGATGTGCATAGGTTATATGCAAATACTATATAATTTTATAAAAAGGACTTGAACATCCAAGGATTTTGGTACCTGCAGGAGGTTAGGGGTGGAGGTGGTCCAGGAACCAATCCCTAGTGTATACTGAGGGATGACTGTATTTAATGTTGTGTATTTGTGCTTTCTCCCCTGTCCCCTTTAAAAAGTTTGGTTAGTTAGTGGTTTGTCTATTTTGTTGATTTCTTTTTCAAGAAACTAGTTATTTTTATTTATTGATTGATTAATTCTAGTTTTTGGCATTTCTAAATTAATTTTGGTTTTTATTATTCATTTCTGATTATTTTTTCCTTGATTTCTTTGTTTTATTTTGGTATTCCTCTAGCTTTTTGAGTTAGCTGTTAATTTTTTTTTTTTTAATTTTTATTGGTGTAGGCATTTCATGCAAGATATTTTTCTTTGACACTTCCTTTAGTTATAGCCTACAGATTCTGGTAATGTCAGGCTTTATTATAACTATTTTCAAGAAATTCTGCAATTGAATTTTGTATATTTGCCTTTGACCTAAGAGTGGTTTAAAAGTGTATACATTTCCATGTGGAAGGGCATTTTTGTTTTTCTGTTTTGTTGTTGATTTCTAATTTTATTGCCTTATGGTCTGAAGATACTATTTACATTATTTCTGTTCTTTAGCACATTGAGGTTTCTGCTGTGTCATAAGATTTAGTTAGTTTTTGTGAATACCACATATGTATTTAAAAATAAGTTGTAATCTCTATTATTATTGATACAATAATATGAGTTTGATGTATACTATATGAGATCTACCTTATTAATGTTGTCTAGGTCTTTTATAACTTTTATTAATTTTTAGTCCACTTGATCTTGGATTGTGAGAGGTATGCTAAAGTCTCCTATTATTAATGTGTTTCTATCTATTTCCCCTTGTATCTTCTGTTGGTTGCTGCTTAATCGAAGTTATTACTGTGTTACTGGGTGCATAAATACTAGTAACTAATATCTTCATTGTGAATGGTAGCCTTAAACATTATAAAGGCCACTTCTTTATCTATTTTAATGCTTTTTGGTCTGAATTCCACCTTGTCAGATATTACGATTATGACCCCATTTTCCTTTTATTTGTGTTTGCCTGATACATCTTTCGCCATCCTTTTATTTTTAACTCTTTTGAATCTCTTTGTTTTAGGTGTGTCTCTTGTATTCTGCATAGTGTTGGATTTTGCTTTATTAGCCAATCTGAAAATCCTTTTCTTTTAATAGGCGAGTTAAGCCCATTTACATCTATTGATATGATTAATATGTTTGGCCTCAGTTCTATCATATTGTTTTATTTTTATGTATTTTATATCTAATCTCTTTCATTATGCAATGGGTTTTATTTGCTCATTTTTTTCTATTGGTTAACTTTATACTAAGACTTCTACATAATACTGCTAGTCCACTCGTTTTTGGACTAACTAGTTCCCTACATTGAATAATATTGCAATTAGCTTGTAACCTCTTCTGTCTCCCCTCCTTCTGACCCGGTATCTGATATACAATAATGTCATTTTGTTTACAATTAATACCTATTAGACAATCATATCCGTATGCCCTCCATGCCCCCTGATTTTTGATAATTATATTATAGCTACTATATTTTCTTGCTTTTTTAAAATTTTTTATTTGTTTGAGACGGAGTCTCGCTCTGTCGCCCAGGCTGGAGTGCAGTGGCGCGATCTCGGCTCACTGCAAGCTTCGCCTCCCGGGTTCACGCCATTCTCTTGCCTCAGGGTCCCAAGTAGCTGGGACTACAGGTGCCCGCCACCACACCTGGCTAATTTTTTGTATTTTTAGCAGAGACAGGGTTTCACCTTATTAGCCAGAATGGTCTCTATCTCCTGACCTCATGATCAGCCTGCCTCAGCCTCCCAAAGTGCCGGGATTACAGTCGGTGAGCCACCGCGCCCGGCCTATAGCTACTGTATTTTGTTTCTTATAATCGTAGTTTAGCTTTGTTTTACAGGTAAATTTATATTTAATACTCATCACTCATTCTTATACTGCTATCTTTCAGTCTTTTTCGTTGTCCTAATCTCCATTTCTAATAGATCCTTTAGGAAGGACTTACAGAATCAATTATTGCCTGAGTTTTGGCAAGTTTATAATAGTTTGCAACTTTGTACTTGGAGGTCAGCTTGGGTGGATATAAAATCTTTGACTTATATTTCGCCAACTTGAGTATTTTAAATTTGTCACCTCATTTTTTTTGGCATTAAGAATTGGTGAAAAGTCCAGTGACAATCTTGTTTTCTTAGTGGCTTAGTCTTTTTTTTAAATCTCCTTTTAAGTAGCCTTAACTACAATATGATTCATTGTTGGGTCGTGCTGAAATGATTGCAGTATGTCCTTTCAATAATTTCAAGATTTTTTTTTTTTATTTTAGGAAATACGGTTTCTGAAGATATAGTTTTAATGCTTGTTTTGTTCCATTGTTTGGCATTGTCCCTTGCAATCCCTATCATACGTGTGTTGGGTATTTTTTACTTATCTTCTGTATTGATCATTTTCTATTGTACGCTTTAAAAATCTCTTCCTTTATTTATTTTAGATTTTTTCAGAATTACCCATATAATATACCTTTATTAGTCTACATGTGAACTAGCCTATTTGTGGTGATTCTGCATGTATATAGAACTATATATTTATTTAGCCCTTATTTTGAAATGTTAAATTTAAATAAAAAGTCAGTAACATTCAGTTGAATATTATCTTATTTTGCATAAATTCAGTTTATTCATTATAGGTAAGTACAAGCATTTGACTACTATCACCATGTCTTCTAATGTAGACATGCCCAAATACATACATAGTAAGGTACGTGTCATTTTGTCCTCTTTTTGTTTATGTGGAAATAGTGATAAATAATAAAATTCACCAATTTGCAAAGCACAGACTGATGAATTTTGCTAAGAATATACAGTCATGTAACCACTACCACCATAAAGATAAAGACCCATATCCTGGCCAGACATGGTGCCTTCTGTCTATAATCCCAGCACTTTGGGAGGCCAAGGTGAGTGGATCACTTTAAGTCAGGAGTTGGAGACCAGCCTGGCCAACATGGCAAAACTCTATCTCTAGTAAAAATACAAAAATTAGCCGGGCACAGTGGCGTATGCCTGTAATCCCAGCACTTTGGGAGGCTGAGGTGGGCAGATCAGTTTAGGTAAGGAGTCTGAGATCAGCCTGGCCAACATGGCAAAACCCTGTCTCTACTGAAAATATAAAAATTAGCCAGGCGTCGTGGCGCACTCCTGTAGTCCCAGCTACTCGGCAGGTTGAGGCAGGAGAATCGCTTGAGCCTAGGAAGCCGAGGTTGCAGGGAGCTGAGATCGTGCCACTGCACTCCAGCCTGGGCAACAGAATGGGACTCAGTCTCTAAATAAATAAATGCCCTTACCTTTATCTTAGAAAGATTCCTTGTATCCTTTGCTCTTGATCCCTTCCTTCAACTCCCCTTTCCAGGAAGACATTGCTTTCCTTTTTGTTATTAGTGTTGCCTTTTATAGAATTTCATGTAAATGGAATCATTCAGTCTTTTCTGACTTCTTTTTTTTTTTTTTTCTCGGGCCGGAGTCTTGCTCTGTCACCCAGGCTGGAGTGCAATGGCACAATCTCGGCTTGCTGCAACCTCTGCCCCTTGGGTTCAAGCGATTCTCCTGCCTCAGCCTCCCCAGTAGTTGGGATTACAGGTGCACACCACCATGCCTGGCTAATTTTTTGTATTTTTGGTAGAGACAGGGTTTCACCATGTTGGGCAGGCTGGTCTCGAACTCCTGACCTCGTGATCCACCTGCCTCGGCCTCCCAAAGTGCTGGGATTACAGACGTGAGCCACCACACCTGGCTTTCTGTCTGACTTCTTTTATTTAGCATAATGTTTTGGAGAGTCACTCATGTTGGGTTAATTAATATTTTGTTTTTATTGCTCTATATAGTCCATGGCATTTGTATATTACAAATATACAAATTTGTTTATCCAGTCACCCGTTGATAGAAATTTGGGTTGTTTTCAGTTTTGGGCCATTATGAATATTTGCATACCTGGTTTCATGTGGACATATGTTTTTATTTCTCTAGGTTGAATACCTAGGAATGGAATTGCTTGATAATATGGTTGATGAATGTTTACCTTTATAAGGTATTCCTATACTATTTTGCAAAGTAGCTGTAATGTTTTGTGTTCCCACCAGCAATGCAGGACAGAGTTTCAGTTGATCTACATCTTCACCAACACTTGGTATTCACAGTCTATTTAACTTTAATCTTTCTAGTTGCTGTGCAGTGGTATCTTGTGGTTTTAATGAGCATTTCTCTGAGGATTAGTGATGTTGAACCTTTTTTTATGTGCCAGTTGACTATTTGTATATCTTCTTTTGGGAAATTTCTGTTCCAATCTTTGGTCTATTTTTATTGGATTTTTTGGGTCTTTTTATTGAGTTTTAAGAGTTCTTTATATATTCCGAATACAAGTTCGTTGCTTTGAAACATTTTGCTTCCAATCTGTGGTTTACCTTTGTGTTTTCTTAACAATGACTTTCGAGAAGCAAGACTTTTAAATTATACAACCCATTTTCTTTCTTTTTTTTTTTTTATTATACTTTAAGTTCTAGGGTACATGTGCATAACGTGCAGGTTTGTTACATATGTATACTTGTGCCATGTTGGTGTGCTGCACCCATCAACTCGTCAGCACCCATCAATTCATCATTTATATCAGGTATAACTCCCCAATGCAATCCCTCCCCCCTCCCCATGATAGGCCCCAGTGTGTGATGTTCCCCTTCCCGAGTCCAAGTGAACTCATTGTTCAGTTCCCACCTATGAGTGAGAACATGCGGTGTTTGGTTTTCTCTTCTTGTGATAGTTTGCTAAGAATGATGGTTTCCAGCTGCATCCATGTCCCTACAAAGGACGCAAACTCATCCTTTTTTATGGCTGCATAGTATTCCATGGTGTATATGTGCCACATTTTCTTAATCCAGTCTGTCACTGATGGACATTTGGGTTGATTCCAAGTCTTTATAGTGCCGCAATAAACATACGTGTGCATGTGTCTTTGTAGTAGAATAATTTATAATCCTTTGGGTATATACCCAGTAGTGGGAAGGCTGGGTCATATGGTACATCTAGTTCTAGATCCTTGAGGAATTGCCATACTGTTTTCCATAATGACAACCCATTTTCAATTATTTTTTCTTTATCATTTGCACTTTTGGTATCTTGTTTAAGGAATCTTTGCCTAAACCAATGTCACAAAAATTTTCTTCAGTATTTTCTTCTAGAAGTTTAATGGTTTTATCTCTAACATTTAGGTTTATAAACATTTTTGAGTTAATTTTTATGTATAATGTGAGGTAAAGTTTGAGGTTCATTATTTCCATGTACAATATCCAGTTGTATCTTATCTCTATTGGATTATCCTGGTACCTTTGTTGACAGTCAATCACTCATATATGTGTGGGTCTATCTCTGGACTCTATTTTGTTTTTTCAGTCTATTCTTATGTCAATGGCATATGATCTTTAGTTCTATCAGTCTTCCAACTTTGTTCTTATTTTTCAAAATGATTTCAACTATTTTAAGTCCTTTACTTTCCATGTAAATTTTTAAATCAACTTGTAATTTGCTTCAAAGGAAGCTTATTTGGATTTTGGTCTATAGATCCATTTGGAGAGGATTACTTTCTTATCATTCCTTGGAATGACATATATCTAAACTTATTTATGTCTTGTTTAATTCTCTTTTGCAATATTTGGTAGTTGTCACATCTTTTCATTAAATGTATTCCTAAGTATATTTGTGCGTGGATTTGTTTTTTCAAGTTTTATTTCCTAATTATTTGTTGTTAGTATAGATAAATACAATAGCTTTTTCATGTTGGTCTTATATCCTGTACCCCTGTGACACTCACATATTTGGTGGGTAGTTTAAAAAAAGAAAAAAATATATGTATAATTTAAGATTTTCAGTATGCATTGTTATGCCATTTGTGAATAAAGATAATTTTACATCTGCCTTTCCAATCTGTATGCCTTTTATTTCTTTTCATTGCTGATTGCACTGGCTAGGACCTTCAGAACAATGCTAAATAAAAGCGATGTGAGTGAGTGTTCTTGTCTTGTTCTTGACCTTAGGTGGAAAGCTTTGAGCCTTTCAGAATGTTAGACCAAACTTGCATTCCTTTATTCCTGAATTAAACCGTATTTGGTCATAATGTATTCTTCTAAAAATATTGTTGGATTCAGTTTTCTAATATTTAGTTAGGGAGTTTTGTATCTGTGTTTTCATGGGATACACTGGTCTGTAGTTTTCTTGTGATATCTTTGTCTGGTTTTGAAATCAGGATAAAATTGGCTTCATGAAATGAGTTGGGAAGTGTTTCCTTTTCTATATTTTCTGAAAAGGTTTGTGTAGAATTGATAACGATTCCTTGATTTTTTGATAAATTCACCATTGAAGCCATCAGAGCCTGGAGGTTCTTTTTTTTTGTGGGAAGATTTCAAATTTTAAATTCAGTTTCTTCAATTGATGAAGATTTCACAATTTTTGTTTGCTTTAAATTCTTCTTAAGTCAGTTATGGTTATTTGTGTCTTTTAAGGAATTTGTCCATTTTGTCTATTTGACAGATGTGTCTAGTTGCCATTTACTAGTATAAAGTTATTTATAATAATCCCTTATAATTCTTTTTGTATCTATAGAATTTGTTGCTATGTTCCTCTTTTATTTCTGATATTGGCAATTTATGTCTCTTTTTTTCTTGACCTGTTTAGTTAGAGGTTTATAAATTTTATTGATGAACCAATTTTTGGTTTCAATGATTTTCTCTATTGTTTCTCTGTTTTCTATTTTATTGATTTTTGTACATAATTATTTATACCATTTCCTTCCTTTGGTTTGTTTGGGTTTTAATTTGCTCTTCTTTTTCTAGCTTCTGAAAGTGAAAACTATATTATTAATTTGAAGTCTTTCTTCTTTTCTAATGTAGGCACTTGAAAGCCGTGCATTTCTTCGTAAGTCCTGCTTTAGGTGCATTCTACCAGTTTTGTATTTTCATTATTCAGTTCAAAATATTCTCTGATTTATCTTGCAATTTTTTCCTTTGACCCAGAGTTTCTTTCTTTAGAAGTGTGTGTGGTTTTTTTGGGGGGATCAGGGTCGGGGGATGGAGTTTTGCTCTGTTGCCCACAGTGGAGTGCAGTGGCACGATCTCAGCTCACTGCAACCTCCACCTCCCAGGTTCAAGCGATTCTCTTGCCTCAGCCTCCCAAATAGCTGGGATTACAGACATGCGCCACCATGCTTGGCTAGTTTGCATTTTCGGTAGAGACGGGGATTCATCACGTTGGCCAGTCTGGTCTCAAACTCCTGACCTCATGATGATCTGCCTGCCTTGTCCTCCCAAAGTTCTGGGATTACAGGTGTGAACCACCGTGCCTGGCCTAGAAGTGTGTTGTTTAATTTCCAAATATTTGGAATTTTCCTGGTTATCTTGTTTTTGATTTCTAACTTAATTCTATTTTTGTTAGAGAATATATTCTGTATGCTTTCAATCTTTTGACATTTATTAAGACTTGTTTTATGACCTCAAACATAGTCTATACTGGTAAACATTCTATGTGCCAATTGAAAACAAAATGTATTTTTAAATTGTTGGGTGATGTGTTGAAATCTTCTATGCATTGGCTGATTTTTGTCTAGTTTTTCTAATAGTTGCTGTTAAGGCATATTGCAGTCTTTAGATTATAGAATTCCTTTTCCCTTTAAATCTGTCATTTTTGCTTCATGTGTTTGGAAGCTGTGTTACTGGGTTCATACACTTTTATGATTGCTATGTTTTCCTGTTGAATATCTCTTTTATTTTTATGAAATGTCTTTTTAATTCTTGTTAATATATGTTGCTTTGAAATCTATTTTATCTGATATTAATATTGCTACTCCGGACTACCTTCACATACTGTTTATCTGGTTTATGTTTCTCATTCATTTCCTTTCACCCTTTAAAGTTTTCCTACTGTCTTTTTAAATATTCTTTTTTGCATTTTTAAAATACTGGTTGACTGAGCAATTATTATGTACATCCTTAATTTTTCACAGTTAATAATGTACTACCTCATTTAAAATATAGAAATCTTGCAACTTTATAGGCCCATATCCTTCTTTATTTTATACTTATTTTATGTAATACATCTACATATTTTATAAACCCCACAAGACAATGCTGTAACTTTAATTTTAAAATTACATGGTTAGTAAAGAAATTAACAGGAAAAAGAAAGTATAGTCTTTGGCATTTATCAAGATATTTACCATTTCTGGTACTCTCTGTTTTTGTTTTTTCCTGAGGGCTCCAATTTCTATCTGAAATTTATTTTCTTCAGCCTGAAAAACTTTCCTTCACGTATTTTGTAGTGCAGCAGTACTTTTGACCAAATGTTTTAGATTTCTTTTGTCTGAAAAAGTCTTTATTTTGCTTTTATATTCTTGAATAATATTTTTGCTGAATACAGGATTTTGCTTCGACATTTACCTTTGAGTACTTTAAAAATGTTATTCCCTCTGGCCTTCTTGGTTTAAGAGGTGAATTCAGCCATTACTTGCCAAATATCCATAAAAGGTATGTAAATTATTGTTTTTTTCTTGCTGGTTTGAAGATCTGCTCTTTGTCTTTGACTTTCAACAGTCTGAGTGTCATGTGGGCTTCTACTGGCCTGGGCCTCTGGGTGTTCATTCTGCTTGGTGTTTGTCATTTCACGTCTGAAAATTTCTGCCTGTTACCAAATCTGAGGACTCTTTGGCCATTATTTCTCAAATATTTTCTCAGCCCCATTCTTTTTGTCCTCTCCTTTTTGTATTTCCATCACACATATGTACCTCTTACTGTTTGATGCTACCTAACCAACCTCTGAGGCTCGCTTCTTTTTTTTTTTTTTAATCGTTTTTCTCCTCTGTTCTTCACCTTGGATACTTTCTATTGCTCTATTTTCAAGTTCACATATTATTTCCTCTGTCATGTCTGTTTCTAATGGCTGTAAGCTCATTCGGTTAATTTTTTTAATTTCTGAAATTGTTTTTCAGTTCTAGAATTTCCATCTTGTTCTTCTTGTATAATTTTTTTTTTTAAATTTCTGCTGAGACTTCCCATTTCTCTGATGAGAGTTTCATGCATTGAAAACATGTTTTGTTTTACTTAATTGAAGATAGTTTTAGCAATTCATTAAAATCCTTTTCTGTTAGTTCCAGCATCTATTTCCTTTCAGGATCAGAATATACTGACTTTTCTTGTGGGAATGTGTTTTATTTTCTTGGTTCTTATTCTGGGTCATTTTGAGTTGTATCCCGGATATAATGAATGCTAAGTTTTGGAGACTTTGGGCTCTAGTATTTCCCACTGATGAGGTGTTGTTTCCTTTGTTTTATGGGTAGTTTTCCTGACTGGGATTGAATTGCAAACTCAGTTCCTTACTTTGTTCAGATCTTTTGTCTTTAGCTGGGTCTATTTTGCACTTGTGTGGTTCAGGGGTCAGTCAGAGATGTCAGAGTTTGGGGATCCAGAGTTTAGAGTTTTTTTCCCTTGTGGGATTCCCTCACTTGCTTCAGGAAAGTAGTTTTTGGTTTGTTCGTTTTTAGAATCTGCTCCATCACTTTCAGATCTTATCACCAGAGGAACTCCCTCCTTGCTTTGACTCCTGTTTTCAGACTGGGCCCCAGCTTCCAGAGAGTAGCTGTTGATGACTTGAGAGTTCTGTTCTGAAGACCATCAGAGACCTGACTGCCTTCCTTTCGTGTCTTCCTGCATAGATGCTGAAGCCACATGGCTGTGTGGCTATCAGCAGTCTGTCCCCATCCTTTCGTATTTAGTCCACGGTGATACTTTGTCTCCTAATTTTGTTGTAGAGATTGTCAGTGGGTGTTCGGTTTTGTTATCCTCATTGATCTGTCTGTTTTTAACAGAGGGCCCTGGGTTGACTGAAAAACTATGCTGCTACCACCATCCTCTTTGCAGAATCCTCCTCTTTTACCATATTTAAGCTGATTATTTTTGAGTGCTTAAACTCTAGTCTCTGGTTTTTAGATCCGTTTCTTAAATAAATGGTGGCTGCCTTTAGAACCAGGCTTGTGGCTATTCATCTACTCTCTATTTCTGGGTCAAAATGAAGTCACAGCAGCTCTTTGTTCTTTAATAAAGAAATGATTATCAAAAATCATGAATACAGGGCACAGGTGTGATGGTGCGTGCCTTTAATCCCAGCTACTTGGGAAGATGAAGCCAGAGGATCGCTTGAGGCCAGGAGGTTGAGGTTGCAGTGAGCAGTGACTGCACCACTGCACTCCAGCCTGGGCAACAGAACAAGACTTTGTCTCTAAAAACAAAAAAGAAAAAAACCAACTTGTAAATATGGGAGCCTTCTCAACAATGACAATATGCATATTGTGTTTTTCTTATGCCACTGGGATCATGCTTGCCCTTCAATTTTTTGAATTAAATAATTTAATGTTTGCATAATACATCATGAGGGGATGAAACTGAAAAGCAAGGGAATGATAAATGAAAACATTAGAAAGGGACTTATATCTATGGTGTGTGTGGGGGATTAAATCAGCGGTAGGTACAAATAAGATATAGGAAATGTTCTATCTTTTATTCTGGTGGTGGGTAAATGAGTGTACATTATTATTACTTTTGAAAGTGTATACATAATTGTATGCCCTCTTTCATATCATGAAGATGTGCTAAACAGTTTCTGGGACACAATCTAAATTCAGCTTCCTTGAGAACTCCTCTTTGGGAAGTCACTGAACAAAGTCAGAAGTGAGTCCTGGGAAAGAAGGGGTTCCTCCCAGTTGAGGCTTTGGTGGTGCTGTCGTGTAGGCCAGGGGACCTCTGACCAGAAATGTGGTCAGGGTGTGATTTACTCTATGTTTTCTGCTTAAACCCAACATGACCTGCCTCTAGCTCTTAGAAGCAGGTCAAAGCAGAAACTTTCTGTGGGGGTAAAACGAGTGTCCTTAGCTGTTTGAGGCCACTGTGGAGGAAAGTAGGAACTTTATTGGCTCAAGAGCAAATATCTGGGCCATGCTTGCCGAGGCATTCTGCATTGGGTTAAAAGCATGGTCTGGGGTTCTTGGTGATGGCAACTTTCAGGAATTTGTCTCTCGAACCTCATTGCTCTGACCTTGACTGATTGCCCTCTATGCCTGATACACAACTGGGTGTTTCTTCTCCCAGGAGAAACAATGCATCTATGAATGTCTAAATATGCCTTTATTTTTGATTTGTAGTTTGCCTGAATGTAGAATTCTGCTTTGGGAACATTGTTTTTCAGAGTTTTGAAGGCATTACCTCATCCTTATCTTGTTTCCAGTGTTGCTTTGGAGAATTTGAAAGCCATTTTGATTCTTGATCTTTCTTAAGTCATATAAAAAATTAAAAAATTCTCTAGAAGTATGTAGTCTTTTCTTTGTCCCTAGCTTCTGACATTTCATAACAATGTGCATTGCTGTGTCTATTTTTACTCATTGTGGTGGGCTCTTTTAATCCGCCTTTATCTAAAAAGTTCTTAACTAATTTTGTTAATGGTTTTAACTCTTTGGGTTTTGCTATTGCCTTTTTCTGAAACTCCTTATATTCTGATATTGGCTATCCTGTATTTGTCATTTCTCTTTTATTTTGTCTATTGCTGTACTTTGGGGAAATTTTCTCAATTGTATCTTCTAAACCCTCTATTGATTATTCCTGGGATTATGTTTTTGATCTACAAAAACTTTTTTTCTTCACTGTATGTTGTTTTTCTAAGAACACAACAGCATCCATTCACAGGTAGAGTATCTTATCTTTCTGATACTAGTAACAGGTTTTTTTTTGTTTTTTTAAGATAAAGTTTTCTTCTTCCCTACAGACTCTTTCTCTCCAAGTTGATTTTCTCTCCTTCTGGACTTACAGTTAGAGGCTTTCTTTAGATTGTTGGCCATCCTTCCCTGTCTACTCACAATTAAGGGCTGAAACTAAGAAGCTGACCTGAGCAGGTTAGAGGGCCATTTACTGGGGGCACCCCTGGTGTCACTGTCTTCAGACCTTTCCTCTTTGACTTAGTCAGATTCACAGAAGGAAGGAGGAAAAAAAGAGGCTTCTAGTCTCCAGCCTGAAGGGTAAGGGTCTAGCTGCAAGGGGTTGGAAGGCAGGGTTTGGTTGCGCTCTGCATTTAGCATTTACACTTCATATGGCCAGCAAATCCCCTTGGTTAGGTAGATTATCCTGGCTTTCCATTCTGTTTGGTCTCTGCCATTCCGGAGATCCTCTGATGTGTCTCTCTTCTGGCAATGAACTTGAGATTTTCTGAGTCGAGGAAAGGTGCTCTCTCAGGCATGTGAAGTAGGGGAGAAAATTTAGGGTTCTCATTGCTCTTAAACAGTTTTCAGCCAATCCCCTTCAGTTTTTTAGCACCCTCTTCTGCCCCTTACCTCTTGTTCCAAAGCTATCTGTTGCTGCCATTTCTGTGCCTTTTGAGAAGCCTGAAATGCACACTGGTTGGTTCTTGGCTTTGGAATCAGTTGGTTCTTAGCACTGCTGCTGGCCTGGGATTTGACTTTTTCTGGTCTCTTCCAAGTCAACTGCTACTTCTCTCTTGGCTTTCAAGCTTCCAAAAATGATCTCACTTTGTGTTTTCTTGCCTTGTCTCCTTTTCTTCTTGTCTTTGAAAAATGCTTTTACTGCAATTTGGTGACATATTAGTTGTGTATGATTTAGATGATTGTCTTCACTTTGCAGTCCTGACCCAGAACCTTTCTCTTACTTTTCCATGCCTAGCATCTTCTCATCTTTCATGTCTTACTTAAATATTATCTCTTCTGAAAGGTCTTCCCGGACTATCCTGTGTCAAGAAGGCATTTCCCAGCCGCTTCTTTAGTCTGTATTTGAGTCTCTTGTAATATCTTTATAGACCTTTAAAAAATATTTACTGTCTTTTCGTTCATTTTTCACACTTTCTCATATGCTGCATGACATCAGGGACTGTGGCTGTCTTGTGCACTGTTACATCCCCAGCAACTGGCACATAGTTAACTACAATGAACATTTACTGAATATGTGAAAGAACAGATTATACCTGGACTGCATGAATTTTTTTTTTTTTTTTTTGAGACGGAGTTTTGCTCTTGTCACCCTTGTCACCCAGGCTGGAGGGCTGGAGTGCAATGGTGTGATCTCGGCTCACAGCAACCTCCGCCTCCCAGGTTCAGGCGATTCTCCTTTCTTAACCTCCAGAGTAACTGGGATTACAGGCGCTCACCACCATGCCCAGCTAATTTTTGTATTTTTAGTAGAGATGGGGTTTCACCATGTTGGCCAGGCTGTTCTTGACCCCTGACCTCAGGGTGACCCACCCACCTTGGCCTCCCAAAGCGCTGGGATTATAGGAGTGAGCCACTGCGCCCGGTCGAATTTTTTAAATTGATAACAATTTTCTCAGTTTTCTCATCAGTAAAGAAATAAGAGCAGGGAAATAAAAGAGCACCTACCTCATAGAATTGTTGTGAGGCTTAGAGAGTTAAAAGGATAAAGTGCTTAGAACAGTGCTTGGCACAGGGGAAACACTATAACGATACTATTATAGTTTTAAGAGTCTTAAAAACAGTCTTTAGAGAGTTGTAATTTTATATTTAATTGTGGTTCAATTTTGTTCAAGTAAAAATTTTGCTGTGTGATGGACTGAATGATTCTTCTGAATTGTGTAGTATGTTCTGAATCAAAGTACATCTGAATTTTGACTCCAGGTTGATCACGAATGGCAACTTGAATTTTCGCACTGTCATGGAAGAGAATTGCGCTTTTACAGGAAAGTGGATCCCAAATAATTCCCAGAGGTTTTCCACATAGCCAGACATTTAAGGACAGTGCTGGCTACGATGCATCTTCTTGTTTAGGCAATTCTGGGCTGTGTCTTCTTAGGGAGTAGAATTTATTTTCAGTGCAATCATTTTGTTTTGAAATTGAGCCACATTGGATAGGTGGTTAATACTTCAAATACGTCTTGAGTATTGCACTTAGTTGTAGAAACTTAAAGAATGATTCATAGTCATCGGCCTTCGTATACCCCTAAAATTATTTAATTTTCACCAAATAATTCCTCGGTTCTTCAAAAACCTGTGATTTTTTAAATAGAGAGCTCAGTGAAATTTAGTAATGAGAGATTAAATAATTTTCTAGTTTTCATTTGCTAAATCCATATGTCTGAATTTATACTTTCTTGAAAAGATCAGTAATGCTCTCGTTTCTCTCCCTCCCCTTGCAGTTTCAAGTACAATAAGCACAGTATTCAGATGTTTTATCTCATCAGTTAGAAAGTGCAAGCTTGTGAGTCACTCTTCCAGTGGGGTAGGAAGTGCTTAAAATTTGGCCTCAGATTCTCTAATTTCAAAATCTTGATCTGAGGAAGCTGCTCAGTAAACTTTGAAAAACAAGTCTTTAAAACCTAACCCAGTTGCATCAAAATAGAATAGATTTCCCTGTTCTGTGTCAAATTATTACATATCCAACATTCAACTTGAAGAAAATTCACTGCCTGTATCAATTTCTTCATCACATCATGAAATGAATCTGACTTTCAAAGTTTCTAGTACAAGCTCTCTTGACCAATAGTGCATTAGAAACTGGAATAGAAACCTCCTTTTTTGAGGAGGAATAGTTTGTTTGAGGGGAATACATTTTTTTCCCTTTTCTTTATTGCAAGTGTCCCATCTCTGGGACCTGGGAAGCAGTTCCATGTTTAGACTTTTTAAATCTTTTTTTTTTTTTTTTGAGTCAGGGTCTCACTCTGTCACCCAAGCTGGAGTGCAGTGGTACCATCAAGGCTCACAGCCTCAATCTTCTGGGCTCAAGCCACCCTCCCACCTCAGTCTCCCAAGTAGCTGGGACTACAGGTATCACTATGACACTTGGTTATTAAAAATTTTTTATTTTGTTGAAATGGGGTCTCACTTATATTGCCCAGGCTAGTCTTGAACTTCTGAGCTCAAGTAATCCACCTGCCTCAGCCTCCCAAAGTGCTGGGATTACAGGCATGAGCCATCACATCTGGCCTAGACCTTTTTCCATTGACAGGTGTTAGGTCTTACTAATTCATGTATGAAAGCTAACTAGATGGTTTTATGTATGTATGTACAGATGTGTGTGTGTATATACATAATTAGTGTACTAAAATGTGCAGTGGGGGTCACAGCTAGTTCAAATGTTTCTCTTTATAGGTGACATATCAGGAAATGGCTCTGTCATTTACCTCCTACATGATCTTGGGCAAGTTACTTAACCTCTCTCAGCCTCAGTTTTTTCATTGGTAGTATGGAAATAATAGCAACACAACTATTTTTATGTTTACCAGCATATAGTAAACACTCAGAATTTAGAGCCGGGCGCGGTGGCTCAAGCCTGTAATCCCAGCACTTTGGGAGGCCGAGATGGGCGGATCACGAGGTCAGGAGATCGAGACCATCCTGGCTAACACGGTGAAACCCCGTCTCTACTAAAAAATACAAAAAACTAGCCAGGTGAGGTGGCGGGCGCCTGTAGTCCCAGCTACCTGGGAGGCTGAGGCAGGAGAATGGCGTAAACCCGGGAGGCGGAGCTTGCAGTGAGCTGAGATCCAGCCACTGCACTCCAGCCCGGGTGACAGAGCAAGACTCCGTCTCAAAAAAAAAAAAAAAGAATTTAGAATTATTATTGTGATTATTGTGACCTTCTAGAGGTAAGGATTTTATCTTATTTATGTTGATATATCGAAGTGCTTCATTAATCACTATCTGATGAATGAATAAGAACACCGGTATCTTTCCTTTCACTTTAGCTGCTTAACTTGTTGCTAATGTCTAAAATTCCCTAGACTGGACATTTTGCTTTTCACATGTTAAATGCTGAGAAAATTTAATTGAATTATGTATGTGGAGTACTTTGAAAAATGTAAATGGCCATACAAATGTAATGGATGATGATGATGATGATGTTGATGATGCTAATGATGATGATAGTGTTGGAGTCATTTGCCAAAGAACAGGAATGTTCTTTGCTGACCTCCCCTGTCTGCTGAAAGTGCCAGGTAAAATTTGCTACCTGAAACCAAAACTGGCTGAAGACTATGTATGTAAGTATGCAAATATTTAGAAGAGTTTAACAATGCCATTTGTGACATTTGACATCCTTGGGACTGTTCAGCCTCTCTACCTGTGTATCCTCTTCCACAACCCTTCATTTGTGTCTTTTATGAGGTTTTGCTTTCAGTTAAAGAAGATGACCTTCCTCAAAAGAGAAGATCTTTCTTTGATCAAGGATTTGCAAAGAACTCTGCCTGTGTGCTACAGTTGTCGAACAGTGCGTTGTCGCCTTGTTCTCCCCACATCTCCATTTCTGAATATATCTTTTTTATTAGTTGCATTTGTCTTTTGTTCTTTACAAGATAAATCTCTGAATATAGAATAAATTTTAGTACCACATGCAGCAGTAGAGTGTGTGTGTGCGCACCTTGCATGTGCACGTGTGTCTACGTATGTGTGTGTGTGTAGGGGGCTATTCTTGATTTTATTGATGACACAAGATCACTAGTATGTCTTCTGTCTTCTTTACTCCATAGGTTATGCCATTTTAAGGGACAGAGTATTGAACTGGGAAAGGGGAAGAAGAGAAACTCACCTGTAATGGCTAATTATAGTAGTAATTTATTATCTATTATGTGCTAGTCATTGTGCTAGGTAGTTTATATATGCAATATTTTAAAGTCCTTATAGCAACTCTGTGAGATAGATATAATTACCCCCATTTTATAAATTAGGAAATTGAGACTCAGAGAAGTTCATGACTTTGTCCACATTCTCATAGTAAATAGAAAGCCAGAATTCAAATAAACCCTGGACTTAGACTCTTGGTGCCTCTGCTTTGTTTTGCTTTTCCCATCAGTAAAATGGATTGTGTGTGTGTTTGTGTGTGTGAAAAGCTCTCATTGTTGAGATGAGGCAAGGAGGAGGGTTGAGGTGACTCTTGTAGGAGCTGCAGAAAATTACAGATGTATGATGAGGTGAATGATGAAATACTTGGAAAAGTTGGAACATGTGGCTGGAAATGGAACCTAAGAAACCCCAAGGCCCATGTTCTCAGAGTTTCTGTGGTTTTCCTTAGGAGACTGGTGAGTGCAGGTGATAGTTGCTAATCTGTGAATGAGGGAAGGGAGCATATGGAATTTGGAAAATTCTCCTCAAATCTCGTTTGGCTTCTGATATTAAAGGATTTATTTGTTAATGTTGTGATAATAGTATGTCATTATATTCTTAATGTCCTTATTAGTGAGAAATTATATGAAAATATTGATAAGTTAAATAATGTGATGAATAGGATATGCTTTAAATCTTTAAGCAAGAAAAAAAGAGAGAAAGAGTAGAAGGGGACAGATGGTGACTATTGAAGGTAGATGATGAGTGTCTGCCAGTGGGGTAGCCTGGATACCTTCTACCCTCAGGGCTTCTTCTCTGTGGCTCTAATCCAACAGAGGAAGGGAATCTAACTCATTCTGAATAGAATAGGGCCAATGTTAGCTGTGCTAAGCCCTGTATTTTTTCTACCGTTCCTCCTAAGATTATTTTTCCCAAAACGTCCTTCTTAGAGATTTTCCTCTATGAAGGGTGTTTCACTTTCCTGCACCTAGAGGTACATAGCTCTAATCTCAGTCAAGACTGACTCAGAAAATGAAAAATATTTATATGCCTCTGCTCTGAGTGTTCTCTGAGCTGGTCAGGGTGAGAGAGGGGCACATATCCTATAACCATGAGGCCATGCCTGGCTTCTTGCACAGTTAGTTCCTTAGAGTGGGGCTCTCTGTTTGGCCTTCTGACTCTTGGAATGGGTATTCTTTGATCTCACTCTATCCTTGAAGATATGATCCCATCCTTATTCCATTCTTAAGCTTTCAGCCAGACCAGCTCCATACCCCAAAATGGATGGTGGTGGAATTGGGGGATTCTGGAGGAAAGTGATACAAGTAATTCTTATGATACAAATTGTTCTTCCTATGAGTAGTAGGAAGAGGAGGTAGTGGAAACTTTCCTGTTATATTCAAGATTCAAAACTAGCCCATGAAAGGAAAATAAGTTGTGAACTGCTTCATTGTACCAAGAGTCCTGTGGCAATTCATTCATTCATTTCTTCATTTCTTCATTCAGTCATTCAACAAACATTTAGGACCAGACACTTGTTAAATGCTGGGTATACTAAAATTAAAGAGACCGTTTCTGATCTGAAGGTTCTGATAGCCTAGTGGAGGAGACAGCCGTTGAGTTAATAATTGTAGCATGCGTTGATAAATGCCATCCATGATAGAAGGAAGTCCCGTGTGCTATGAACGTGCTGAGGAGATGCATGTAATGCGGTTTGTGGGAAGGTTAGTTATCTACTGGGGAAATGGGTACAGCTAAGCTTTAAAGAATTCTTAGAATTTAGCCAGGCAAAGAAGTGTGGATTGCATTCCTGTAGTAGAGAATGTGTCTAGAAACATGGAGGAATAACAACATCATGAGTTAGAGTTTTTGCAAGTCAGTATGGCTGAAGTGTGGGACACAAGGAAAGAAGGCAGAAGGTGAAACCTGACAGGTGAGCAGGGAACTTTTCATGCTTGGCTCGATATGCTAAGTTAATTGTTTGGATTTCAACCAGCAGAAAATGAGGAAGATCTGAACTTGAGAAAGATCACACTGGGTGTCATGTGGAAAAAGGATCAGAAGGGAATCAATCTGGACATCACAGCAGTTAATCTAGGGAAAAGATTACAAAAGCTTGAATTAAGGTGATGTCAACATGGATGGAGAAGAGGGTAGACCCTGGAGTTGATTTCTAGACAGAACCAGTAGGGTCAATAAGTAGAATCACTAGTCTATATGAAGGACACAAAAATAGTGAGTAAAGACAGATATGCAGTGGCAGGTAATTGAGGAGGATATCTGATTCCTTATTGATCCGCTAGTCAAGAGAAAAATTTAGAAAGATATCAGGCATGATTTTTACTTAAACCATTGTAGTGAATAGTTATAACAACGCACATTTGTGAAATATGTCCACATCCTCTTTATTTATGTCTATCATTTCTTAATGACAGCTTAGAATGAAAAGAAGATGAATGGCTTATAAGGGGGCAATGACAGAAAATCATCTGTAAAATCTTAGGCTTTATGTCATGCAAGAAGAAACCAATAAAAAATTAAGATGGAATTAGGACATATACTATCAAATCTACAATATTAATAACTAGCACTGGCAAAGAATGTGGGGAAAAAGTTACTTTAATTTCTCATTTAGCAAAAACAGAGCAGAACAAACAAATAAGAACTCCTGAGGCTTATACATATTAAATGATGTGCTTGAATTCACACATAGCTGTAGGAGGGAACTCACATACTCACATTCCCTCCCAGGGATCTCTGCAGGGCGTCGTGATAACACCATGACTCAACATGTTTGGGGTCTAAGTAATTAAAAATAAAGTTGGAGTAGCCAATTTGCAGGAAAAAAAAACGAGTACTGCAAATGATAATGAAGAACCTATAAAATTTTGGGGCGTTCCATTGGAATGAGAGATGGAAGGAAATAAATCATGAAAAAGAGTACTGCATTATTTGCATGTCATACAAGCAAATTTCATCTCGAAATTACTTATTAGTGTAAATGATATTAGAATTTTAAAGCAGTTATTTAGGGAATATTAATAGAATTAAAGATAACTGACATTTAAACTTTCAATTCATTTCAACCACTGTGCTGCTGTTGACCATCTGCCATGTACCTAGCATTGTGACAAGTCCCAAGGGAGTACAAATGTTTAATATAACATGGTTTTGTCTCCAAGGATCTTAAAGTGTTGTTAGGGAAACTAGATTTGCAAACATGAAACTAATTTAGAACCATCTAGAACAGTTTATAATCAGTGAAATATTTATATAATGAAGTGCAAAAATTTTGGAAGCAGAGAATACATGCTCTGGGTAGTCAGAAAAGAGAGCTATTGATAATGTCCAGCGTCAATTAGAAGGCTTCACTCAAGGCTGCAGTGCCGTGGCGTGATCTCAGCTCACTGCAACCCCGGCCTCCTGAGTTCAAGAAATTCTGCTTCAGCCTCCCGAGGAGCTGGGATTACAGGTGTGCACCTGGCTAATTTTTGTATTTTTAGTAGAGACAGGATTTCACCGTGTTGGCCAGGCTGGTCTCAAACTCCTGACCTCGGCCTCCCAAAGTGCTGGGATTACAGTCATGAGCCACTGCATCCGGCCAATGTAACTCTTAAGATGAGCCTTGAAGGGTGAAAGGGATCTAATTTTTCAAGAAGTAAAGGGCAGGACTAATGAAGTAAACATGTTTTGTTTTGTGTTTTCTAAGAAATAAATAACTAGTCTAATTTCTAAATAGTCTAATATTTTGTCTGCCCACTGCAGTTTTACTTAATGAAATATTGGAAACAACCTAAATGCGAACAATAGAACAGGGGAAGTGTCCATATTTCATGCTAAATCTGTATCACTGAATATTATTAAACCAGTAAAAATAATTAAAGAACAATGTGGTCTGGCGGAAAAGCATGGCTTGCAGCCTATTAAACTATCAGTTTTATACTTATTAGCTTTGTGCCTTTGGGCAAGTCACTTACTGTTTTTGAGCTTTGGTTTATTCAACTTTTAATGGTAATGATAGTGACCACTTTGCAAAATTATTGCTATGGTTAAAAATAAGTATATAGGGCCGGGCGTGGTGGCTCACATCTGTAATCCCAGCACTTTGGGAGGCCAAGGCAAGCAGATGGCAAGGTCAGGAGTTTGAGACCATCCTGGCTAACACGGTGAAACCCCGTCTCTGCTAAAAATACATTAAAAAAATTAGCCAGGCTTGGTGGCGGGTGCCTGTATTCCCAGCTACTCGGGAGGCTGAGGCAGGAGAATGACGTGAACCCGGGAGGCAGAGCTTGCATTGAGCCAAGATTGAGCCACTGTACTCCAGCCTGGGAGACAGACCAAGACTCCATCTCACAAAAAAAAAAAAAAAAAAAAAAAAAGGGGGCTGGGCGCGGTGGCTCACACCTGTAATCCCAGCACTTTGGGAGGCCGAGGCAGGCGTATCACAAGGTCAGGAGTTCGAGACCAGCCTGACCAACATCGTGAAACCCCCGTCTCTACTAAAGATACAAAAAAATTAGTCGGGCATGGTGGTGCGCACCTGTGATCCCAGCTACTCAGGAGGCCGAGGCAGGAGAATCCCTTGAACCTGGGAAGCAGAGGTTGCAGTGAGCCGAGATCGTGCCACTGCACTTCAGCCTGGGCAAGAGAGCAAGACTCCTTCTCAAAAAAAAAAATAAAAAGAAAAAGAAAAGAAAAGAAAAAGTATATAGAGCACCTGGAACATAGTGGATGCTCAAGAGATGTTATTCACACTTAATGATGTATATACTCTGCTGGTATGTAAACAGGTACTGTCTTTCTGAAGGGCGATTTCTTAATTCTTACCAAGAGCTTTAAAAATGAGTGTTTTCCATATAACTCAGCAATCTCATAACTAAAAATTTATTCTAAGGAAATAATTAAAGATGTGTGCACATAGAGTATTTAAAAGGATATTCTGGTCTCACGTGGCACCCCACTTCTGTAATCCTGGCACTTGGGAGGCCGAGGCAGGAGGATCCCTTTAGCCCAGGTGTTCGAGACCAGCCTGAGCAGTATAGTGAGACTCTGTCTCTACAAAAAATAAACAAAGTAAAAGAAAAGAAAAGAATATTCTTTGCAGCATTGAATAGAATACTGGAAAACACCCCAAAATCTCACAAATAGATTATTGGTAAAGTAAATTATGATTCTCTTACATAAAAGAAATTATAAAACCATTAAAATGATGATACAGAAGTGCCTAGAAAGTGAGGAAAGCAGATTCTAAAACTATACACAGTTTAATCCCATTCTGGTAAATGTGTATTTATGCAGAGAAAATTTTCTAGAAGGATAACATGCCAAAATGTTAACTACAGTTGTTTCTCAGTAGTGGACCCTTTAGGTGTTTTTATCTTCTTCATGTTGCTTACCTGAATTTTTTCCTTTTATGATAATGAGCATTGCTAATTAAATTTTTCAAAAATAGGGATGGATCTCCGTTAAAAATATTTAGTGACATAGGAAAATGCTTAAGACTTAAAGAAGAAAGATTTAAAACTTATGTTTTATGCAATCCCAATTTTGTTAAAGTACTGTTTAGTCTGTACTTCACTGTGAGTGAATTTTGCTTTTATGGCTTTTGCTCCCAAAAAGTAGCAAAGCCCTTAAGAAACGGTGAGGATAGAATGGGCAGTAAAATATCGAACAGAGATTAAATTTGTGTATGCACAGCCCCCTTTTGTTTTTTTTCTTCATTTTCATCACAGTTTTAATAGTTGGCCTTCTGGGCTATTTTTATAAAGACACAAAGTTGAACAGCTGTAAAAGGCCATTCTTTCCCTTCCTGCCCTGTCTGTTTTCATCCTTACTAGGAACTCAGCAAATTCAATACTTAATAGGCACCGAGGGTATACAATGGTGAACAAAAAGCTCACTGTTCACTTAGCAAAGACAGTCAACAGTCACCTAAATAAACACATCATTACAAATTGTTCTCACTGCTCTGGACAAGATCGCAGAGTGTTACACAGAAAGAAATGAAGGTGGAGATTGGGGAATCGTTTCAGACGAGGAAGTTTGCAAAGACCTTCATGATGAGGAAGGGACACTTAAAGTCGGTTTTGAAGTATGAGTAGGAGTTAGTCCCACAAAATGTGGAGGGAAAGCACTCTATGAAGAGGGACAAGGACATAGAAAGGTTTTCAAGCAAAAAAAGAAGAAAGAAACACCAAAAAACAAAAAACAGTGTTAAGGAAAAAAGGGGCCAGGTGTGGTGGCTCATGCCTATAATGCCAGCACTTTGGGAGGCCAGGAGTTTGAGACCAGCCTGGCCAACATGGTGAAACCCCGGCTCTACTAAAAATACAAAATTAGCCAGACACGGTGACCAGTGCCTGTAATCCTGGCTACTGGCAGGGCTGAGGCAGGAGAATCACATGAGCCCGGGAGGTGGAGGTTGCACTGAGCAGAGATCAGACCTGAGCGATCAGAGCAAGACCCTGTTTCAAAAATAAAATAAAATAAAATAAAATAAAAATAAAATAAAATAAAATAAAATAAAATAAAATAAAAGCACAACAGTGTCTGGCTCTTGTGTCGTGAGATTAGGGTGGAAGATAGGCAGGGACTTTAACAACACTAAGGAGGATTTGGGATTTTGTCCTGAAGACAGTGGGCAGCCCATGAAGTACTCTGAGCAGTGGTTATTGTTTATGACAGTATGAAGCAGTTTATAATTTAAAAAGATCTGTTTGGCTGCTCTGAGGAGAAAGAGTGGAGAGAAGCAAAAAGAAATCTGAAAAATGAGTTAGGAGGCTGTTAGACTTGATCAGGAGATGCTGCTGCTGAGTAACGACAGTGACGATAAAGAACAGAAGACAGTTGGGAGATGTATTTGATAGGATTTAGTGATAAGACTTAGTGATTAATAGGACTTAGCAATGGATTGGATTAGAGGAGTGAGGTACGGCAGGGAATAGGGGTTGTCAGGGATGAACTTTAGAATGCTTTGCTTGAGTGACTAGGTGGATTACACAGATGGTGGAGTAGGCTTCTTTCTTGGGGGAAGGGAGACCTAAGAGTCAATGTCGGACATATTTTCTTTGAGATATTTATAAGATTCCCAAGTGGAGAAATTGAATCGATGAGGCCTGTTATTCACAAGAGCTACCCTCCTGGGATGGAGACAGACCTTTCAGAGCAGTTGGCCCCTGGACGGTCCTGACAGCCCTGTGGATGGTTGGGATTGCCTATGGGGAGAATATCGAGAGAGAGGAACAGAGAGTTTAGGACTGAGCCCTGATGAATTCCAACACTTAGACATCAAGCAATAGGGGGAAGTGGCAAAGCACTTGAAGAAGGATATATTCCACGGGAAGCAGACCAGTGGAATGTGGGATCTGGAATGCCAAGGGGAGAGAGTTTCAAGAAGGAAGGAGGGAGGGATCAACGTACAGAATGCTCTGAAAAGCCTAGGAAAATGGTGATCAGAAAGTACCCAATGGATTGGCAATCTGGAGGCTCCAGATGATTGTGGGAAAAGGACTCAGTACAGTGGTGGATGTGGGAGCCAAACTGGAGTGAGTGGAAGGAGGAACAGGAAGTGACAGAGAGAGGAGAATGTGTGCACAACTCCTCTTGCTCTGAAGGCAGAGACCTGTCGCTGGAGGGGGCATGGAAAGGCAGAAGATAGGTTTTTTTCTTTCCCGTCGACAAGGGAGATTCTACAGTTTGTTTGAATCCTGGTAGAAATGATTTAGCAAAAGGGAAGAGATTAAGTCCATAGGAGACACACTGATGGATGGAGAGCCCCAGTGAGTGATGGGATTGGTGTTTGGCAGGACAAGGAAAGGAGATGCTAGTAGGTTTTTGGCATCTACTATTTAATATAGGTGGAGCGTATAGCAGGCACTGTGCAAAGTATCCACTCGCACAGTAATCACAATAGCACAATAATCACAGTAGACCTATGAAGTCGATATAATTATCCCCATTTTACAGATGAGGAAATTGGGCTTAAGTGGAGATAGATCCAAGGTCTTAAGTCAGAACTGTTTGATTTCAGAGTTCATACTCTTAACCCTTACTAATAAGATTTCCTCAGGGCCGGGCATGGTGGCTCATGCTTGTAATCCCAACACTTTGGGAGGCAGAGGCAGGTGGATCATGAGGTCAGGAGATCGAGACCATCCTGGCTAACATGGTGAAACCCCATCTCTACTAAAAATACAAAAAATTAGCCGGGTGTGGTATCGGGTGCCTGTAGTTCCAGCTACTTGGGAGGCTGAGGCAGGAGAGTGAACCTGGAGTGAACCTGGGAGGTGGAGGTCACCCACTGCAGTGAGCCGGGACTGCGCCACTGCACTCCAGCCTGGGCAACAGAGCGAGACTCCGTCTCAAAAAAAAAAAAAAAAAAGAAAATATTTCCTCTATGATGGTGTATTAGTTTGCTCCAGCTGCCATAAAAGTACCACAGACGGGGTGGCGAAAACAACAGAAGTATGTTTTCTCGCAGTTCTGGAGGCTTGAAGTATGAGATCGAGGTGTTGGCAGGTTTGGTGTCTCCTGAGGCCTCTCTCCTTCACTTGCAGATGTCCACCTTCTCTCTTTGTCCTCATGCAGCCTTTCCTCTGTGTTCCCACATTTCTGGTATCTCTTATATGTCCTAATCTCCTCTTACAAGGACACCAGTCAGATTGGATTAGGGTTCACCACCGAAACGGCCTCATTTTAACTTAATCACCCTTTTAAAGGCCTTATCTCTGGGTACAGTCACATTTCGAGGTTAAGGTTTCAACATATGAATTCTAAGCGCCACAAAATTCAGTCAATAACAGATGGTTTTTTAAAGTATAAGGAAAGGGGTGGCACCGGGGGGAGTTTTGAAGACAGTGTAACTATCATTGAAGAGTGTAGAAGAAGGAGCTTACTAGAGAAATGTAGCCTTAGGGTCAGTTGAGGTTGAAGATCATTCATTTATATCTATCGGGCCCAGTTATTGGAGTCTCCGCAGCAGCAGTCAGGTATGTGTGTGGAGTAAAGAGGAACTCTGCTTTGATGAGGCTCCTGGATGCTCACATGGGCTTATTAACCAGCCAAATGACCACCTCTAGTGCACAAAATTGAACTGTAAATGAGTTTTATTCACATCCTTGGCACAATTACAAATTACTATTTGTCACAGACCTTTTTGGTTTTTGGCTGCTCTCGAATTGTTGAAAACGTGGAAGTTAAATCTATGACTGTTAAGATTGTGTTGTATTCACCAATGCACAAATTGGCTTGAACAGTTTTTTCAATCTGTTCTATAAATGGTCTTTCATGATTACTCACCACTCTCTTCCTCTTTCTCTATCCCACTTTCTTTCTTCCTTTTTTTTTTTCATCTTCACTTATCAATGATTTATTGAGTACCTACTAGGTGTCTGGCACTAAGGATGAAGAGTCCACAATCTGTCATATGTCTATATGCAGGTATATATGTGTATAGTGTACATATATATGCAGATATGTATACTCTCTATATATCCTAAAGACCTGAGTGATAAGTGCTGTTACTAAAGTATTAATTCATTTATTCATTTAATCCTGTGAACATACTGAGTTCCTACTAAGTACCGGTGTGTTAGGCTTGGGATAGAGCCATGAGTAAGGTATAGTTTCTGCCCTTAGGAAATTTACAAACTGGTATAGAAAAATGAACAGGTAAGTACACAGAGACAATGCAATATGACTTTTGTAAAATATTAAAAGATCTCAAAGAAAAAAGAGACTCTCACCTCTGCTTTGCTCTGCATATTTGGGTACCTGTGGAAAGGAGCTATTGTTGCATTTTAATGAAAAGAGCTATAAAAAGAACATCCTTTCATTTAACAAACATTTTTGAATGCTTGTAATCGTTGTGTAGTGATGGTTTTATAGCTCTTGAATTATGAGCAAGCCACTGAGTTGGGGGATCTGTGAGTTTTTTCCTCATTTGAACTTACTGTCCATACCCTGTACTATTATCAACTCCTTTTCTTAGGTGGTGGAATGATTAATGGTATTCCTGAAATACTCTACAGAAACCTGCTGAATATTAAAACTTGAGAAAAGTCACAGTAATGCTTCATTACTGTGACAGTGGGTGAGCAGACAGCATGTGCTGGCCTAGCATATATCTCGGATATTTGGAAATTGGAACTATGCATTAATATGGGGATTTTCTTGTAATATGATTTTTAAAATATAATGAATAGCAGATCAAAAACAGTGAGCAGGAAATGGACTTTTGTAGATTATGCAGTTGAACCATTTTCAAGTATCACCTATTTATACTTTATCTTAGGAAAAAAAGTTATTTACAACCAAATACTTATGGAGTTAATTGAGATGATGTTTATAAACTTGTTGCTTTCTTTGGAGCTGATGTGTCACACAGACTCAAGATATTATTATCTGTAATCTAGACTTATTTCTTTGGGAAAATGCTAACCATATTATGGAAATAGTTCAGGTAGTGGAAGAGAGAAAAGGCAAATCTGATACATGGTGTATGTAGGATTTAGAATCAGTGATTAACCTGGTAACTGCTGGAAATTGCATTGATGTCAAGCAATGATGTGAACGTCACATTCACGTGGACGTCATTTCAGAATCATATTCTAGAGTATGTCATAGTGGAAAGATCACTGGATTGGGATCAGGAAATCTAAGCACTAGTCTGGCTCTGCCATTGACCACCTATGTGTCTCATTTTCCCCATCTTTAAAAGGAAGTGGTTATGGGAAGAGGTCTTTAAGGTCCTTCCAGTTCTGATATTTTATCGTTCTGTGCTTCTACATCCCACACTTATCAAAAGGATTCTGAGTTAGAATGCATCCAGGAGCTTATTTCCGTGGGCTATTGGGAACAGCAGGCCTTGCTTCTCCAGGACTTGATATGTCTTCTGTTAACTGCTGACAGTGAGCCATACCACCTAAAAGGCTCCCTTGGTAGCCTTAAAGATTGAAAGGACAAATGGACAGTGTTGAGAACCCTGTGGAAGAGGAGACCAGAAAGACGTTGATCATCATGGCTCCTTGGGATTTGCAAAGAGGAATGACTAGAACGGGGTCCTTCACTACAGCCAGGTCAAAGGTCAGGTCAGGAATGTGGACAATGCTGGTGACTCCAGGTAGGTCTAGGAGGGTAAATAAATCTATTGAGTCCCTCCTGAATCTTGAGAAGATCTGGGCAGCCAAGCTCAGAAAGCTATTAGGAAGTCTCCTAATTTATGAAATTCTTTGGAAGAAAAAAATGTGACATTTATTTTTTACATTTTTATTAGTGCACAATCATTGTATTCTTCCTTAACACTCATCATGTTAATCTACTCTTAACATAGTCTCACAGTTAAAGCATTTACTAAACACACTTTCATGATCACATGTTGAGTTAATAATCTGACTTCAATTGATGCCATCGTGCAATGGACTCCCTATATTTTAGGATTTTTTGAGTGTTGTAGAAAGACTTTTCAGTTTTCTCTTTCAGTTTTAGTTAAGCAACATTAAATATAATTCCTCAGCAGAGATTTAGATCTATTATTATTTTGCTAATAATAAGCCATCTTGGGGGTGATTAGAAAACAATTTGGAGTACTGCTTTTCTTAGTGATAAAAACAAGCAATAGATAATTTGTGAATAGGCTATTAAACCAGAAAACTAAGAATAATTTTGTGTACCGAATACAATTAAAAGAAATTAAAAGATTTTTTGTAATTGTTTCTATCATGGAATTCTATTAAAAATTTACTTATGTTCCTTAAAATACTGATTAAATTCTCGTATGTAATCACTTTAAAAAATGACTGTATGCCTAATACATATTACAAGATGATTCTTCTCTTTCTTTTTCTTCTTCTTCTTCTTTTTTTTTTTTTTTTTTTTTTTTTGCTTTTATCTAGTTGCTTCCAAGATCCGGTACTTGCAGGAATATCACAACCGGGTTCTCCACAACATTTATCCTGTACCATCAGGAACAGATATTGCAAACACCTTGAAATACTTTTCTCAGACCTTGTTAAGGTAAGCTTTACAATATCCTCTACTTTGAGAGAGTTATTAGGTAGTACTGCTGAATTTATTGGGATCTAAATTTTTATTGAATTGCAAGTTTTAAAGGGCCTATGTTTTCTAGTGCTCTGCCAGAAGAGTCTGCACTCAAGTTCTCTGGGTGTATGTAGCAAATTGGATCCCAGGCCCAGATGAAAAGATTGGTTGCCTGGCTACTTCCTGCTTTCCCGCATTGAACGTCTTTTCAGGGGATCTTTAAAATGATACAGTTCTATATTTGGCACTAATATAGAGTGGGATTAAAAGCAGAGCCTACAATTGCTTAAAATTAAGAATTGGAAACACTTTTGGTCTAAAAGCAAATCAGAATTATGTGGCATTTTAGGTTCATCATTAGCATTTTCTATTTCCCTAAGTGTAATATACAGTGATAATAGTTATTTTTAATCTGGGTAACACTTCACGTGTTCAACATGCTTTGCCTTGATAATGAAATTCCATGAAGGACAAGGACAAAAAAAAGGACTTTTTTTCTTTTGTTTACTTTTACCATAAGGTAGAGATAGGAGGGCCCTATTTACTCCACATATCTTGATTAAGAAAACAGAGAAAACAAAGATGAACTGTTCAAGTAAAAGCTCAATTGTTTTGGAAAATAACATTGAAGAATTCAGAAGAACACCTCACGTTCCATTAAATTCCAAGATGTGGTTTCTCCATTACCACAGTCTTCTCACTTCAGATCTGATTTTGGCAACACATAAATTGGCTTGGTACTGTTTCTTTTACCTGTATAGCAGCAAAAATTTTGTAAGACAGATATTAGGAGAACACAAATTTGCAAAGACTAGTGGCACTGGAGTTTCTAGCAGTTGAAGGCTTTGCCAGAGGCATTCTGAATGCTTTGTGGATAGAAGCTTCATGTGATCAAGTCAGCTACGAATCTTTTGCAGTCCTGCTATCTCTCTGTTCTTATTTTTTGAAATATCTCTCCTTCTTTAGAGTCCTTAGTGATCCTGTTCTATATTGAAGGGCTTCTGCTTATCAGATTCATACATTTCATACTTGCATGGTAAGGTTAGGGCCTCTTACAGGATATTTTCCTTCTTCTCAAATTGTAGTGGAATAATTAGCCCACTTTTCATAGTGATCATCAGATAAATTTATGAATCGAGGCATCCAATTCTATTCTCTTGAATTATCCTTTTGTCTTTGAGGTCCAAGTTCTCAATGGGAAACAGTTTCCTTTATGACAAATTCTGAAAGTTCTCAAAGTGAGAGACACTTTTCAGTAGGAAGCATGTTGAATTCCATTTGCCAGGAAACTGTAACATCCTAGTTGGCACGTCAGAGCTTGCGGCTTAGGTCTTAGTAATTGTGCCCAAGAGTTAAGGAATTTAAAATATTGAAAAGTCATGTTTGCAAGACATAAGGATTCCATTTTCTTGAGCAGTGGACCATTAGAATATGATCATAGGTAGTAGCACTTTAGTGGTAAAACTGGGAGTTTGTTCAAGTGGCTTGTTGGAGAAGATTCTATGCAACTGAGCTGAGTTGATTTTCAAAGGGAGGCAACATCAACATCTGCTAATGGTAATACTAACAATTGCAACCATTGCTATAGCAATACTGTCTTATAATATTAGTAATCCTGTGTGTCAAACACTGTCCTAAGAAGTTAAATGTGTCATCTCATTTAATCTCTCATTATAATTCTATGAGATAAGTGTACTGTTTTACGCATTTTACAGATAATAAAACTAAGGCAGAGTGGTTAAATAAGTTGCTCAAAGTTACTTATCTAATAAGTGTTCAGGATTTGACCCTAATTCACATCACATGCTCTCAATAATTATGCTATACTGCTTCTTCTTAGGACGAGTATTTATCATATTATAGGGACACTGCTTTTAGTAAAAACCTGGCTTGGCCTTTGGGAATGCCAACATTCATTATGAGTCCACAGACTAATTTTGGGTCTCTTTGAGATTGAAGGAAGTGCTTACCACAAAGATTTGTCATCTTTTCAGAAGTTAAATGAAGCTGTACTGAGATAATGTGGACAGCATTTCAATTCCCCAATGTTTCAGTTCTGCCTTCCACTCGGCTATTAGCTGAGGCTAGCAGGTCAGAGCAGAGCTGACAGGCTGTAGTGAACAGGACACACACACACGGAGTGGGACTAAGAAAGCAAACACTGGGAAGGTAACGTGTCATGGGTTGGTCCAGGTTCAACTGCTGGCCTGAACCCAATTCATTTTCTTTTGCCTACCCCAGCTTTTTTTTTTTTTTTTTCTAGAAGTACAGAACTGTTGATACATACATCCATAACAATTGTGTTTGTACTTCTTCATTTTATTTATGCTATTAGAAATTTCAAGACAGCTGGGCATGGTGGCTGACATCTATAATCCCAGGTACTTGCGAGGCTGAGGTGGCAGATTAAAGGAAGTGCTTGGCACCAAGATTTGTCATCTTTTCAGAATTTAAATGGAGCTGTACTGAGATAATGTTAGAGACCAGAAGTCTCAAATTTGAAGTTTGAGACCAGTCACAAGTTTGAGATCAGCCTGGACAACATAGTAAGACCCCATCTCTAAAAAAATTTCTTTTAGCAATTAGCCAGGTGTGGTGGCATGCACCTTTAGTCCAAGCTCCTTGGAGGCTGAGGCAGGAGAACTGCTTGAGCCTAGGCATTTGAAGCTGCAGTGAGCCTTGATTGCACCACTGTACTCCAGCCTGGGTGACAGAGTTAGACCCTATCTCTAAGATAAATAAATAAATAAATTCCAAGATAAATAAGATTGTCTAAGTATTTGGTGTCCAAGATTATCGACAGTAAGATTTTCTATGACAAACACGATTTTCTACTGCAAAATTATTATATATTGTTTAATATTATTAGAGCATTTAATATTATTAAATCATTTAATATGATCTTTACGTTCAGAAGCACTTCTTGCTTTCAGAACTCAGGTTCTTGGGGAAAAATAACAAGAAGAAAGAATTAGAGATGATTCTCACAAAATAACTGTCTTTCTATTTGGATATTCTCAGTGAAGTTAAAATGATTTTTTTTTTTGGTTAAAATATGCAACTTCAAATTTCAGCAGCTTCACCTGAGTCAGGGTTGCATTTTTGGAGCAATAGTTCGCTGGTATTTGTGCATGCATGCAACTCTCACTGTTCTCAGTAGAGTTTTGTACCTATTTCGAAAGGCAGAAATTAGCTTAGACATTTAACTTCAATTTATTTAATTCGTAGGAAGGAAGAAATTGTATGTTACCATAGTTGACTGCAAAATCAGTTGAAGAGTCCACATATGTCCACTTAGCTCATAGTTAGACTCAAATTTGTGTTCCTGGGTGTTCCTTAAACTCTAGTAGTGGAAGGTGAGTCCTGTGTGTTATTCAGCTTGCTAGCCCGTGTGTCTGGAGAGGTGTGTGACCCAGAGAAGGGGATGAGTAAATGTTCATTGAATTGAGTTGACTTTAGTCCAAATCTCATGCAGCGCTGGAATCCTTCTAGAGCATTTACTTAATCTAGTAGTGGCCTGGGGTCTGGTAAAGTTATACCTGAGTGCTGAGTTGTACTCATTTTAATTTAGCAGATACCTGAGTTCGGCAGTGAGCAACACACAACTTCAGAGTTTAGTTTTTTGTTTGCTTTTAGCATTAGAAGCAACTACAAAGACCGTCTAGTTTAACCTCCCCTCACTGCTACATAGGAGGGAGTCTGTTGTTTTTATAGTGGAAGCATCCTGTGACCATGTTGTCAACAGCGAAGGTCTTTAAGAATCTTGCCTTTTACCTGGCAGGACACTTAAAGGATCTTAGTCTTCTTCCTACGTCAAACATTCTTTTGGAATTTCTACCCCCAGATCTGGTGCTGTTTAGGCTGCTAGCACATAAAATCTTTTAACAAAATCATTACATTTGGGGAAAGCTGCTTGCTGCTAACTATTCAGAAAATGCCTAATATGTTTTAAAAATGGATTGTAGACTCAGCATAATAATCTTAATTGAACCGTAATTTCCAATTGCTTAGGAAGAATATATGTATATATAGATATATCCACCATTTTATTGGTTAAGTCATGGAGTAACTTTAGAGCCTAGCATAATGAAGTAAATTTTGTTTAGTAGACAGATTCAACTCAAATGTCAACATTCCTAATCTGAAAGGAAGTTTGTTTGACATATTAATTTTCTGTGCTACACATACCTCAGGGCAACTTCTCATCTTTCCTCACACCAACAGAGGTCTTCCTCTCTTGATGCTGAAAGTCAATGGTTGATAAAGAGAATCTCAGGAGGAAAAGGGAAAGGTGAAAAGCTGGCTGCTGGGTCAAACTCTTCTGAGCAGGGCATTCTTAATATTCATTTTGGTTGGGTTTGCAGAATTCTGGGAAAGAATTTCAGGTGGGGAAAATGGTTTTATCAACTCCCAAGTTAGGCAGTTTGGTTGGGGAAATACTTTTTTTTGTTTTTTCTGAATAAACTTCACAAAACATCATAAAATCACAATGCATTGTACATTTATTCATGAGCCCTTCTTGAGTTTTTCCACAAATGAAAACATTTCCTTACATTGAGACATGAATGGTAATTTAAAACTGGTTTCATTGATGACTCATTTTTCAGCCATTTTTTTTCTCAACCTCACCGAATTCTCAAATCAAAAGGCAGTGAGAGAGAAGTTTTACTGTTTTCATGCTGACATTCTTCCCTCCCTGCATGTATGAAGCTGTTGTTGCTATCATTTGGGAACCCCACATATACAGGAAGGGAAAAATATCAAAGTAGAGCCTCCAAAGTATTTTTTAACTTACATCATACTTTGGAAAAACACTAAGGTGTATTTGAAAAAATTATGTGTTTATTTCCCCCACCAAGAAGTTTGATCAGAGCATTGCACTTAATTTAAAGGATAGCATTAATTTATGGTATTCAGCTATTTTTATTTTCTAAGGCAAAATGTTGTTCTCCTTATACCACTTCTATAAGATCCACATTTTGTAATTTTGAAAAGATGCCAATAGCAGGTTAATTTAGGGCTGAAGTTTGGGAAATAATATATCTGACTTATAGCCATTGTGATTCTAGAGGAATTTTCAGTGGGATTAGAATCCTACAGGATTAGAACAGATTTTTGGTGACTGGGTTTATCAAGAATATAACATTAGTAAAGGTGGTATTCTTAGGAATAATTGAGTCATGTGAGAAAAGTGTAAAGTCTGATGAAAAATCTTATGGCATTTTTAATAGATACAGTCAGGTGGTAACTGGAATGTTGATATTATCCCGTTGTAAAGTATAAGCTTACAAAGTCAAATACATCACACACAAAAAGGTAAATTAAATCCCTTTAAATTACAAAAAACCACCAAATCTTAAGTTATTTATTGATAAGAAGTATTACATAAGTATTCTGAAATTATTTTTATTATTATCAATTGTTTCCCCCTGGACATTGGGTAACAGAAGACAAAGGAAATCGAGGTAAATTAGGCACATGGAAAATAAAAAGCATGTAGTCATTTTTCTTACTTTGTAACATATTTTGCACTAAGAGTAAATAAAAATAAATGCAAACTTGATATAGCAAGCATGCTTGACACTAACCAGTTCTTCACATCACTGTAAAATTGTAAATGTAGTATCATTAACTAAGAACTTAGCAATGTTTGATGCACATACAGCAACAGTAAAACAAGGTTATTTTTATGTAATGAACCACTCATAAACTGTTATCTGCTTGGACTAACATAAGTGTACTATATAAAAGCACTTTGCAAGTGCACAGATATTATCATTCTAATGTATAGCTATTGTCTTTAATGCTAAATAGTATAACCTAATTTTACAAAACCTAAACATTTTGCTAAGCAGTAACTTCTTCTATTTTTAAATTCACAACTTTTCTGCTTTATTGCTTTTACCAAAAAGGTTTTTATTTTAAAATTAAGGCTAAAAGAAAACCAATTTATTTTTAGAATTTATTTTTATTCCCATTAATTTTTTTAACTTTCTAAATTATCTTTCCTTTAGTGTTTAGTGAGTTTTGTTGAATAATAACGTAAGTAGCAGCAGTAATATATGAAATCTTACTGTATGATGTGCAGCTGTATGACAGATACTGCTTGCTTAGTCGTTAGAATTTTGAAGGTAATTATTTAATAAACCACTGTTTGTATTCATAAAATAAAATGTTTCCTCCCCAACTTGCAAAATTTAAAAAACACACATAAATAACCATTATCATTAGTTCACAAACATATGCTACGGACCATCAACTATATATTATTTTATAGCTTTTCCAATGTAGTTTAGCTAACATTTTAGAAATATCTATTATTTCTAAATTCATATGCCTGTTTAAACTTCATTATCTCAAATGATACTGACAGAATGTCATGAAACAGTATCATAATATACATATAGACATTATTTTGATGCAATAAACATGTGATTTTTAAGACTTTCTTAATAAACACACATGTTTATTCTTTGCTGAAACATGTTTCTGCAAGTGCCATACCTATATTTTGCAAGTTCCTATTTACCTGATGAAGACAGTCCTGCTGAAAACATCTTTTCCTTTGAAAGCTCCTTGTGATCAGGAATAAGAGCCCTTACTCATTAGACAAAGCTATTGTTTTTTCTTCCGGGAAACCTCTCCTTCACCAAACTGCTAAACTGTAAAACATGGGTTTGGCACTGAAACATGCATTTTTATATTTTTGCTCCTTACTAACCAGATAACACATGAGATGCAATGAAACTTCCACAAAGTAAACCTTGTATTATTGGTACCTCTGAGCACGAAGCTATGTGACCAGTACTAGATTGGTAGACCCTGCTGGCGTGGCAATTGCATCTTATGTGGAATGTATCTGGTGTTTTATTATTTGTTTTAGAGTGTCATTTCAATGTAATGTGCTGTTCTTTGTGTCTTTGTTGTCTCTTTTTTTTCTTTGTCCCCCCAACAGCATTTTGTCCCGCACAGGGAAGAAGGAAAACCAAGATGCCTCCAATTTGACAGTGCCCATGACCATGTGTCTTTTTCCTGTGCCATTCCCACTCACCCCATCTCTAAGACCGCAGGTCAGTTCCATCAACCCTACTGTTACTCGCTCCCTCCTTTACAGCGTCCTGCGAGATGCTCCCTCAGAACGCGGCCCGCAAAGTCGTGATGCTCAGTTGTCAGACTACCCTTCTTTGGACTACCAAGGCCTCTACGTGACTTTGGTGACTCTCCTGGATCTAGTTCCTTTACTACAGCACGGCCAACACGGTGAGCACTTAGCTGAAACCTTTGTCAATGTACATGGATACTTATGAATGTATATGATGCCGAGCAAGGGGCTCAGAGATGGTCACTGTTGTAATCAGTCACCTGAAAGGGCTTTGTGTGGCTAGAAACACTACACTGAAACTTAATTATGGTGCTTCTCATAGTATCATTTTACACTGCTTTATTGCCAGACGGATGTTATCCAAGTGGAGTATTGGGGGAGAATGAGGCTGGAGAAAGGAGGAAGACATATAACAAGAAATTTTCTCTTCTTTCCTGATGAGTTATCATGGGGACTCTTGTTGAAATTATGAGTGGGGAGATAAGACTTTAAAACTGACGCCCAGAAAATTAAGAAGTAGAGCATGAAGAGCAGGCTATAATCCACTGACTGATTCTGTGATTTTTGAGGGAGCAAATTCTCTAGGACCCATTTTTTCCTGTCTCTTTAATAAAGTCAGGAGGTTAGATGAGAAGTAATCTCTAAGAACTCTTCCAAATGTACAATCAAGAGTTATTATACAATGTTGTATCAAAATGTAGATATAGTATGTAGTGGCACTGTATGCTGTATTCAGCATATGGTATTAGTGGTGCTATGTGCTATCTGCAGTATGTGTACGATATATGATATTAGTGGTGCTTAGAATAGAAGCCTAAGAGCCTGCTTCTTTTTTTCACTCTTCCCCCTTTCTACTCTGTGTCCTTAGGCAGTTTAATTATCTTGCTTGCTTACCAAATTCTCCTAACCCGTAAAAATGGGAGCATCAAATGAAAAGCAATGCAATAAGAAAAGGGATTTCTGCAAATAACGCATTTTAAAACATTAGTTGTCTTAACTTCAGAACTCTGATAATTTGGTCCCTGGAAGTATGACAACCAAGGTTTCACTATACAGGAAAAATTTGAATTTTGGAAAATAAGTGGGTAGTGGGGGTTATTTTGTCTTTTGATTATGGCTAACTCCCCTAAGAGAATTCTTGATGGTTTATTTAGTACAACGTGTTCCTAATTTTAAAAGTTTAAAAATCTACTGAGATAAAAATGATGAAATAATAACTATTGGATTTGTTTTTCTTATGTTTACAATTCTGTGTTATGATGAATGTAAAAGGTATAGAACTTTGTAAAGTTGCTTATTGTATAATTCTGTAGCCATCTTAAGCCTGGCCACTTCTGCTGTGATCCTCTGCCAGCTCCGAACTTAAATGAGAGGATTCTGAACATAAGACTGCCAGAGTTTACTATGCTGATGAGCTTGTCAGTGAGTTTCCTTCGTGACTACTGGTCCTGAACTCATCTGGGACCTGCCTGGGCCTGGGTTGGTCCACTGTGTTAGGGGAGCTGCCCATTATCTTCAAAGCCCCTTGATTAAGATAAAGGCATTAAATTTGGTAAATTGCAATCTGTATAATTGCAATTAATGTGTCAATTGTGACGATTTCAGGGGAGATAATTTGTATTTTTGCTCTCATACCTGCGGCTGTTTTGTGACTTTGTGATACTGTTATTTAGCTATTGTGTTCTTGTTCTGCATGATAGAGCTTAGAAGGTAGGAAAAAACTCAGTAGATCAATCTAATGAATGGTTCAGAGAAACAATACGGCATTGTTTCATGAAGGATGGTCTGAAAAACATCGGAATCACCGAGGGGGTTTGTAACATGGAATTCTGGTCCCACCCAGGTACTTGTCACTAAGAATCACTGAGGGGTGGGGTCTGAGGAGCTGAATTTTTAGCAAGATCCTTGTGGATGCTTCTTTTGCACAGATTTTCAGAGCTGCTACACTCAGACCGGAGGCTGTGTCCTCCTGCTGGGTCCAGGTGGAGTACAGGAAGAGCACCAGGCAGTTCAGCTGCTCTCAGGTGATCCTGAGCAATCACCTCTCACCGGACCTCAGTTTCCTTATGTGAAAAATACTCCAGCTGGGCTCCTTTCAGTGCTAATGTTCTGTAATTAGGCTAAATGGCTCAGCAAAAGCAGCTGAGGTGTCTTGTATGCATAGCCTTGGTTAATTCTTAGTAAAACACCTGTGGATTTTCCCTTTCATTCGTTTGAGCTCAAGGTTGACTGACCCTGGCCCTCTAGTGTGCACTGTGGCCACATCCTCTCTGTTACTGCCTGATGTGCCTGTTGAGATGGCATATTAATTCTAATGACAATCAGAAATAACATTAGGAATCCAAATAACACTAAGAAGGTACATCTGCTGCAAAACAAAGAAGAGTCTAGTACTTTTCTGTTCTAATGAATACAAAAGTGATCAAAGTCTTCATCATCAATCCTGGACTGATGGCCTATGTTTTGGGAAGTACAGAAATATACAAATATACAAATTACGTTTAGTGTAATGGGATTTGGCCTACATGCATTCTAAAACTAAATAGTTATGGTTTTGTTGCATCTCCTTTATTTTTATTCTTGTGCAGGTAATAATAATAGTAACTGTTAATATTAATAATATCAGCTAATATTTGTGGAGCACACAGTATGTGCTATGCTAAGGACTTTACATTTATCCCATTAAAACCTCCTAACAATCCTTCTAGTGAAGTGAGGTAGGTATTGTTACTATCTCTGTTTAAAGATGTTGTTAGAAAGATTATTATTAGGTGGCACTTCCTCCCATGATCATTGATGACTCAATGCACAGGGTCATGTAGCACCAGCTTATGGCTTCCCTTGTTTGGTGCTTGCTGAAATTGTTGCTCTGCTGAAGGTTGCAAATTACTTAATTGCCCGACACTCCAGATGGTTTGATTGATGGAGCAGAAATACTCCGGTTTTATTTCTGATCCTGCCCTTGAATTTTCTAAAACTTTCAGTGGGCAAATCATCTAACTTCTTGTGCCTCAGTTATCTTGTGTAGAATGTGGTAATACGAATACCAAGTATTACTGAAGATTGAGAAAATGTGGAGGAAAAATGCATGTAATGGATATTTCTATTTCTTAACTTATTCATTCATCAGTCATTTATTGACCAATTACTGTATACATAGTACCCTGTCAAATATTATGTTTCATAACACTTAATAGGGAGGGAGCACTAGTTGCTTATTATTTAAATCACTTCATTAAAGCTTAAAATGTAAAGTTAGCATATTTTGTTAATTGCAAAATATTCAGTGACTGATTACTCAATTTTGTTTTGTAGATCTTGGACAGTCGATATTTTATACAACTACATGTTTGCTACCTTTTCTCAATGATGATATTCTGAGTACTTTGCCCTATACGATGATATCAACGTTAGCTACCTTTCCTCCATTTCTGCACAAGGATATCATTGAATATCTTAGCACATCTTTTCTACCAATGGCTATATGTAAGTCCAGTCTTACCTAATACTAGATTATTTGTATGTATGATATGAATGGAAATTGCTTTTGTTGTTATAGGCTCTAGGTTTTCAAGATTATAATGGAATCACTTGATATATACATGAGCTATGATTTAAATTCAGTCACTTTAGCATGGATATTGTGGTAAAAGTCAAACAAATGAAAGGCGTTAGGGTTTAGAATTGTTTTATTCAGACAGTTTGATCTCATAGAATAGAAAAAAAGAACATGTCAAGGCAGTCTAGGTTTCCTTTGTATAAATTACAGTATCTTTTGCCACTTTAGAAAAAAGATGGGGAAAGTATTGTCTCAGATGCAGAAATTCCTATCTTTTGGCTTTGAAGGCAGTAGGATCTGATAGAAAGAGCATTAGATAGTCAGGATGTGTAAATTCTGGTCCCAGCTCTGCCTCTAATCTGGGCAGCTCACATAGTTGAAACCTCATCTACAGAATGACAAACCCATCAGCTTTCCCTTATAGAGGTATCGTGACGATAAAGTGACTCAAAATTTATGAAAACACTGAAAAAAGCTGAAGCCTGCAAGTCATGTGTAATGTATGATTATAAACATAAAACTGATTTGAATCCTGTTTCACTTCTGTAGACTTAATCTGGCAGGCTTTCCAGACATGTGCACAAAGATAAAAAAATGTTGCTTTGTGGTTTTTATGATCAAAATCATTTTCAAGTATTTTTTAAATAAATGGATTACGGATTTATCTATTTTTCAGTGGGAAATCTGAAAAGATTGTGGGTTTAGGAGTCAAACATCTGGATCCAAATCATAGCTCTTCCACCTACTAGGTATATGACCTTAGGCAAATTACCTAACTTTCTGTTTCTTTCCTATAAAATAATAATAATAATAGTAATAGCTTCCTCATGAAGTTGCGGGATAATTAAGATGGTTAACTTGGAACATTGGTAAAATGCTACCACAATGCCTGGTATGCAATAAGTGTCAGTTTGCTTCTCTCCTTGTCTCAACTCTTGTTTTAGAAAAATACTTTCGTTGATTACATTCAACTCCTCGTGATCATTATTCACATTTTAATTTTATGTACTTATGATCTTATTAAAGTTGTTGCTCTGTAATAACAATTGGTAACCATATATATCTTTTGAGCTACATTTGCTTATTTTTACAATCAAGTTTAATGTTGCTATGGAATTGTACTTTTCATGTCTTTCAGCAAAGAGTTTGACTTCTGCCTAAATTATATAGCAATTCAAAAAAATTAGCAGACTGATCATACCATTCAAGTAATAGAATATTTGATCATTTTCTTCTTTTGTTCTGTGTAACCTTACTGACAAGTACTCATTTATTGATATAGTCTTAGAATTGCATAGTCGTACCTTTAAAATAAATAATGTTAACTGTTAAATTTAGGCATAAGAATTTTTGGTTTTTTGAAGCATAACAGATGAGGCTATTTCCTTCCTTCCTTCCTTCCTTCCTTCCTTCCTTCCTTCCTTCCTTCCTTCCTTCCTTCCTTCCTTCCTTCCCTTTTTCCTTCCTTCCTTCCTTCTTTTCCTTCCTCCTTCCCTCCCTTTCTCCCTCCCTCCATTCTTCCCTTCCTCCCTTCATCCCTTCTTTCTTTAGTTTTTTGAGATGGCGTAACACTCTGTCACTGCAGAAGTGCAGTGGTGCAGTTTCGGCTCACTATAACCTCTGCCTCCAGAGTTCAAGTGATTCTTCTGCCTCAGCCTCCCGAATAGCTGGGACTACAGATGCAAGCCACCATGCCCGGCTAAGTTTTGTATTTTTAGTAGAGACAGGGTTTTGCCATGTTGGCCAGGCTGCTCTCGAACTCCTGACCTCAAGTGATCCACCTGCCTCCGCCTCCCAAAGTGCTGGGATTATAGGCGTGAGCCACCGCACCTGGCTTCCTCCTTCCTTTCTTCCCTTCTGCTCCCTCTCTCTCTCCTTTTTTTTTTTTTTTTTTTTTGATATAGGGTCTTGTTCTGTTGTCTGGGCTGGAGTGCAGTGGCACAGTCGTAGCTCACTGCAGGCTCAAACTCCTTGTCTTAAGCGATCCTTTTGCCTTAGGCTCCCAAGTAGGGTGTGAAGGCCTCTACCACCATGCCCAGCTAATTAAAACAATTTTTTTGTAGAGATGGGGTTTCGCTATGTTTCCCAGGCTAATCTTGAGTTCCTGGCCTCAAGTGATCCTCTAGTCTCAGCCTCCCAAAGTGCTGGGAGACGATGGTGGGATTAATGAGGAGGCTGTAGCTTTCTAATAATTAATCTAATTCACTAAATCCCTCATCTTAGGAATAAGTTAATAATTATGGGAGAGGTGTTGAAAATATCGGGCCTCTGAAGTTACATTTAAGATTGATCAAATACTGTGATAGCTGGCAATTTTTTTACACTTGATTATTAATTTCTACTTAATTAGAAACACGGATCCCAAAACATGTCATGTAGTCATGTTAGAATTCTTACATAAATGTACAAACCTCGGCAATGGAGGAGAATAAAATAGTAAGTTGAGTTTCAAAATTTGTGTATATTTTAGTGTTTATTAGAGGATTAACTTGACATTTATTTGAAGGAGTAAACAAGTCACTTCATGTCCCCAAGGTCCCATTTTTTTCACCTATAAAGAAGGAGTTTGAAAAAAAATGTTGGATCTCGAAGATTATTTCTGACATACTAATTCGAGTTTAAGTAACGTCAATATGATTTTGTGTAAGAGGCATATATTGTCCTGTAACCCAATTGTTGGTCTGTTTCATGTGTTTATTTTGTCGCTCTGGTTTTACTCTCTTAGCTTTGACTTTCCTTTCTCATAATCATTCCTGTGGTTCCATAATAGCCAATATTTGTCATCTTTAAGTCTTTGAAAATAAATTGTAGTACCAACCTTTACAGTCAAATTCGATTACACCATTCAGGTGTTTCCTTTGTACTTGTGATTTCATGAGTATACAAAGACACAGCTCCAAAGCTAGAAGGATATAGTTTCAGATTAATCATGTTAAAATGGGCTGATGTGAGAATGTGTGTCTGTGGGTCGTATCCATGTTTTTTCTATTTTTTGGAGTTGTTTCAGTGTCTAGAAATTGTGACCAAAACAAGTCAAGAGCGTGTAACTTCTTGCAGAATATTTTTATTTCAGGACTGAGTGCTAGGATGAAGGATGTTGTATTTCCTGAGTACTTGATAAAGTCTTTAAGACAAAAAGGCTTTTTATCTCTTTGGTGTGGTGTTCCTAATGTCAGATGGAAAACATGAACTGCTTTTCAGGTGTAAAATGATTCTATCATTAAGGACCTAGAAGATGAAGTTCTGATCTTTGAAGTGGACCTAATGAGGTATTGCAGCTCTTCAGCTTAAGAGGCCAGCATGTATATCAGAGATTTCCTTCTTACCATCCTTGTCAATAAACCAAATGCTGGGCTTTTATTTTAGAATGAGTCCTTTTAAGGTTCTGCAGAGCAGACATCAACTTATTTATTATGAAAATTTCCTTTGACATAGCTTTTCTTTTTAATTCCTTCCATAAATAAAATATATTTCTCTTTATTCCAAATGTGCTCAATATACTTTGTTTATAAAAAAATATTAAAAGAGTTACTAAGAATTGAGAAGGCCATTTGCATGTCACCATGGAAACCTCTCTTTTTCCAATAAAGGATCTGTGATTTGTGGACTGAATTGAAATATGGAGATTTGGGAGATGATGCTTTGGCAGAGAAGAGAAAGAGCTGATTCCAAGTGAACATTGATTGATGCAGGCTATGTTATTGTAAAGATGATAATAAAGCTGAACAATCATATCAGCTTAAGATATAATAGTTTAAGATTATTCTAACGTATCCTAGTATCCCAAACTATGCAGTCTCATCTAGTTCCCTTTCCACCCTAAATTTTCTCAAAAAGTCACTTACCTTCAGAGAAAATAAAGGTTCATTTAAATCTTGAAGGCATTATCTTAAAGGCAATTGTGTGACTTACCATTTTTTGTTCTATTCGTACTACTACAGAGGGTGCATATTATGTTTCTACAACCTTCCAAACACTAATAGAAAAAATAGTAAAAATGCAAGATATTGATGATATTTAAATAATCTTTAATATATGCAGTCTGTTTATTAGCTAATGATTGTTTTTCTAAGGTAGGTTTCCCTATATACTTTGAGAGTTTTATTGCTGAGTCATGGGAAATGTTTTGACATAGAAATCCAGAAGAGCTGAGTTATAATCCTTCAACTCTTGGCAAATCTCCTAACCTCATGGAACTTTGGTTTCCTTAGCTGTAAAATGGTGATAAGGATAACTTCCTTTGTCCACATCCCATGTCTGTTGTGAAGACCGTGCAATAATGTATGAGAATTGCCTTTAAATATCATGTGATGTTATGCAGGTGTATAACAGGCCAAATGCATAGTCAAATCACAGACATATCAAATCCCATTGCAACTCATTCCAATACCTAGTTAAAATTCACACGTTGTCCTGAAATTTCATCATCTTAAATATTGCTTAAGGTAAGAGGCCATCTGCTGGGGCTTTGGAATTTTTTCTTCTAGAGTTTGTTGTATAATAACAATAATCATTGTAGCAGTTTTTGGACTCATAGAATCTGACAGAACACTTCCACAGTATTGATGAGCATTCTGTCTCTGACTTTTCATTAATCTATAATTCTGCAAATATTTTAATGCTGCATAGGCTCCTGGGTCACGTTGTCTTGGTCTTCCTTTTATGTTTAACTGATAATGTCCTTCTGAAGGCATGGACATCTTTTGCTTAAACCCTATCTCATGGAACACAATTACCTCTGCTCACACAAGTAGGAGGCCCGTGTAGAGGTGAGACCACTTTTTAATCCAGGCAGTGCAGTCTGGCAGAATACAGGAAATGGTTCTGTTACAGTGAAAAACTTACACCATAGTGTGTTTCTTCCTTCCAGATGGCTCCTTTACTTTCACCCTTTAGATAAGTATAAGGCCAGTGGAATTCATTTCAGTATATCCCCATTCAGGCCATTTCTTACCACCAGCTCTCATTGAGGCCAGTCCAGTAGCTTCTGAACTGGTCTCCCTGCTTACCTTTTTAGCCCTCCTACCTTCTGCTTTCCATCAGAAAGCCAGAGCTGTCCTCCAGACATGTAAATCAGATCATGCCACTTCCCTCAGCAAAACCACCTAGCTTCCCATCACTCTTACAAATCAAATTCAGTGCCCTTCCTTGGCTCATAGGCCCTCTATGACCTGACCCCTACCTACCTTCCTGTTCCAATCACTACATCTCCTTGTCTTCACTCTGCTCCAGGAGGCTTGGCTTTTCTGCAGTTTCACAAAGGCACCACACTTTTGCTTTTGCTCCATGCTTTAATCTGTCTTCAAAGTCCTTCTCCCAAATGGTCTCATGATTATTTGCTTCCTTACATTCTTTAGGTTTAAGCTCAAGTACATCTTTCAAGATGCCCTTTTTTACCCTCTAGCTAAAACAGGACTTTCCATCACTTTCTGTTTATTCCCTTGCACTGCTTCCATTTTACCACAAGTACCTGTTTGCCCTTTCTCATAGAATAGCACTGTCTACAGAACTTCCTGTAATGATGGAATGTTCCATAAAAACAATAAAAATGTTGTGCTGCCCAGTAGAGTAGCCACTAGCCTCATGTGGCTACTAAGCTCTTAAAATGTGTCTATTGAGACTGAGGAATGGAATTTTTAATATTATTTAATTTTAATTAAGTTTAAATAGCCACATGTGACTAGTGGTCACCATATCGGGTAACACAGCTCTAGCATCTAGGATCCATAAGGACAAAGACTTGTCTGTATTTTTTTTTCTTTTTTCTTTTTTTTTATACTTTAAGTTCTAGGGTACATGTGCACAACATGTGGGTTTGTTACATATGTATACATGTGCCATGTTGGTATGCTGCCATGTTGGAGTCCCATTAACTCGTCATTTACGTTAGGTATATCTCCTAATGTTATCCCTCCCCTCTCCCCCCACCCCACGACAGGCCCCGGTGTGTGATGTTCTCCTCCTGTGTCCAAGTGTTCTCATTGTTCGATTCCCACCTATGAGTGAGAACATGCGGTGTTTGGTTTTCTGTCCTTGAGATAGTTTGCTCAGAATGATGGTTTCCAGCTTCATCCATGTCCCTACAAAGGACATGAACTCATCCTTTTTTATGGCTGCGTAGTATTCCATGGTGTATATGTACCACATTTTCTTAATCCAGTCTGTCATTGATGGACATTTGGGTTGGTTCCAAGTCTTTGCTATTGTGAATAGTGCCGCAGTAAACATACGTGTGCATGTGTTTTTATAGCAGCATGATTTATAATCCTTTGGGTATATACCCAGTAATGGGATAGCTGGGTCAAATGGTATTTCTAGTTCTAGATCCTTGAGGAATCACCACACTGTCTTCCATAGTTGTTGAACTAGTTTACAGTCCCACCAACAGTGTAAAAGTGTTCCTATTTCTCCACATCCTCTCCAGAACCTGTTGTTTCCTGACTTTTTAATGATGACTTGTCTGTCTTTAGCACTGTATCCCCAGGACCTAGAACAATGTCTAGTATACAGGAAGTACTGACCAAAAAAGTTGTTGAAATAATCTATTTCTGTCTAAAATAGACAGAAAATGAATAGAACATTAGCTATGAAGTCAAGTGACTTGACTTGTAGTCCGAATAATTAGGTTGGTGCTGTCATGCAAATAACTTGATGATCTCTCTTTTATAAAATGGCTTTTCCCATATAATTCCTCTTTTGGATGAGAGTCATATAAGAGCTGTACATAATAATACATTCAGAACTACAAAATGCAGGAACATATTAAGGCATTGTTACTATTCCTGGAGGGAGGAGATCATGGTAATGGTTGTTCTGGTGATGCTGGGAGGATAGGGAATAGGACTGAGAACTTTTAATTGTATTTCCTGAGCACAGTATTAAATGTAAAACTTTCTTATTTTGATTAATTATCTTCTCTCTTCTATTGTTTATAATCTTGGCTTTTTACACCCTCATGGGGACAAGCTGCACATCTGTTTACATCATGCCTTTTTAACAAGATTCAATAAATGATGTGTGCCTGTGCATGTTTATTAAATTAGAATTGCAATGATTTTATTCAGTCTGTTAGAAGGCTAGGAAATTGCAAGGCACCGTCTGTTTATGTAAGTATTGCAGCCAATTTTCTAGGCTTGAGCCAGGGGAATGCTTTTGACCTCCTGGCGGTTCATTCTTGATGGAGAGTATGGATTTGTAGGAATAGCAGGGACATCCAGAGGTGGCTGAGCCATTTGGGCCATTCTGCAAATAGACTTCACCTATATCATCTGAGACATGTGGGCATTTCTCCCACTTTTAAAGGCCTCCATTTACAGTGACTCTCAGCCTTCCTTAATAGCAGTTTTTATTGTTGAGAAATACATATTATTAAATGCATATTATTAAAAAGCTTGAGATGAATTTAAACAAAGGTGAAACGCTTGTCCCAAAACAAGAACATATGTGTGTGTGTGTGTGTGTGTGTGTATTTCTTGAATACGTCTGAGACAAGAATTTATTTTTTCTTTTCTTTCTTTAACAAAGGGCACAGGGCGTGCAATTATTCTTCCTGCCCCAGGACACCTTACTGGGCATTTTCTTCCTTATTTCTCATCCCTCTAATAGTACTTCTCAAACAGTGGTCCAAAGCCAGCTTGCATCAGAATCACCTGATGTGCTTATTAATTAAACATGTACTTTACTGGAAAATGTGGTTTCCAAGCTGACTCTCCAGAAGTGTCTTCTTTGGCCCCAAAGAAGCTGAATTTGAACAAACTCCCTGGCTACAGTTTGAGAGCAGCTTGCAGTTTGTTCCTTAGCATTTGGCTGAAAGTTCTTTTTTCTTGATTAATCACATTTGATTAATCAATTTGACTGTCTAAGAGCAGTGAATTGATCCCCAATCTTTGTCTAATTATTAATACTTATTTATTTAATAAGTTGTGGAGCCAAACTAGTTTATCTCCCTGAGTATCACCTGCTTAGTGGGTTAGCAGCTGCCTAGCTGCAAGCGATTAATAAAAGCCAACTTAAGTAAATGGAACTTAGTGATAGATGTGTTTTGTTTGTTTATTTTTGTAAAATTGTTTTAAAGGCCACTGTCTACTTTGGTGCCCAAATTCCTTTATGTAAAAAGAAAAGAATTGTGTTAAAAATTGTTTATCTCCTCTGATTTATTATATGACAAATTTTTATTAGTGTTTTGATGATTCTATTATATATGTGTTTTATTAGAAGTTATCCTTTTTGGATGTAGGTGAGATATAATCCATACCTACTGTACTTTAATATAAAATAAAATAAAGCAGATTTTGAGGTTATTTGCTTTTTGTTGTTGCTCGTGGCAGTGGTCTTCTCGATTATGTTTAGAAATGTAAGGGTTGACTTTTTGAGGGTTTTGTGCTCTCTGCACACCATTCTGTTCATGCTTGACACTCTGCCACACAAGCCCAAGTGTAAGGAGAGGTTTCTTCTGCTTCTGCAATTTTCCCTGAGAAAAGAGGAATTTATTTTATATTTGAGTCCTAATAAAGTTTTTATTAAGTAGGTCCTCTCTCAATTACTGTGTTTGAAATAAGAAAGTCCTCTTGGAGCCGGGCGCAGTGGATCACGCCTGTAATCCCAGCACTCTGGGAGGCTGAGGCAGGTGGATCACGAGGTCAGGAGTTCAAGACCAGCCTGGCCAAGATGGTGAAACCCATCTCTACTAAAAATACAAAAATTAGCTGGGAGTGGTGGTGGGTGCCTGCAATCCCAGCTACTCGGGAGGCTGAGGCAGGAGAATCGCTTGAACCCAGCGGGTGGAGGTTGCAGTGAGCCGAGATTGTACCACTGCACTCTAGCCTGGGCAACAAGAGTGAGATTCCGTCTAAGGAAAAAAAAAAAAAAGAAAGAAAGAAAGTCCTCTTCGGAGACAATGTATTTCCCCAAATGGCTTCCATCAGTGCTACTTTTGAATACTTAAAGGGGTGACCTGATACACTCTCTTAAAAAAGAGAGACAAAGAAATTTAATATGGTATTTGATGTCATCTAAAACAAGCCACTTAAAGATGTCTTAAAAGCAGTTTGTGAGTGGAGACCGTGATTATGTAGCAATAAGGTGGATTTTAAAGAAACCAATTTGCTTTGTGATTTTATGCTTGTTGGCGTAGGATAAAATGCCCAGCAACTGTGTTATTCACAGATTCAAAAATTGCTTTATTTCAAACAACTCAGATGAATATGAAGACGGTAAGCTCTAGAAAACTAAAAAAGTGGTTCTTATGGTAATGAAGACATTGATGATGAAGTTACATGTGAAGGTTTGAATAAAACTGTTTAATGATATGTGAAAATTGAAAATTTTTAAATTAATATTTCATTATTTTTATAATATGTGATTTAGAGTTTGTACTGTAACTAAATTAATGTTATACATTATAATCAAAGTATTATTTCATCTGCATCTCTAAAAATTAATATGTTCAATTTGAGTTTAAAAACCTTTCCTTTTTATTTTCTCATTGGGATACCCTTCAACATGGCTTTATCTTTGGGCACATAGAGGATTCTGTTTTTTCTTTCTTTTCCATCTAAATACAAAAACATCTTGGGGGTAGAGATCCCATCTAAGTACAACTCTGATAAAGCCATTACATCACTTTCTGGCGCTGTTCTGTCTCCTTATACATTCTCACTTGATTTTCCTATGGAGATGACAACTATAGCATTTGTATGCCAGGACACATTTTGTGGTTTCATTTGGGCAAAATTTCCATTAGCTTTATTGGAGCTTTTTTTTTTTTTTTTTAAGTTCCTTCTTATCTCTCATGCTCTGTGCAAAGTAACAGATATATGTAGAGATTAAATTGTGTCTAATCAAAGAACTTTTGGTTGCAGTGGGCTCCTCAAGGAGAGAAGGCGTACCTGCCCATGTTAACCTCTCTGCATCATCCATGCTAATGATCGCAATGCAGTACACATCCAATCCAGGTAAGTGAAAATTGGAAAGGTTTGACTAATTCTACTGCCAGTAATTAAACAAGACATCAAACAAGCAGGCTAGATGTTCTTATGTGAGAACGTCATCATCATGGAGCTGTGTAGAACACAGACTTTTGAGTTGGAATCAATTTATCTTGCCTATTGCTATTAGAAGTGATCTTGCTGGCTAGTGATATTTTTAGAATATTTGAGGACATGATTTTAGAACATGACTGGAAATGGACTGAATGTAAGTATACAGAAGTAGCAAAATTAGAAACATAAAAATCACCAGCAATTCTAAGAACAAAAGATAACCACTGTTAATATTTTGGTAAATTGGCTACCCCAGTGCACACAAATATCCTTAAACATAAAGGATATGTTTTACTTTTACTATATTTCTGATTATTTCCATGAAATAAACCAATAAAAGAGGGATTAATGAGTTAAAGGACTTGAGAAATTTTCAATATTTCCAGTAGTATGTGAAAGTACTTGTCTCATTGTGATTTGTCATTATTATTATAAAATTTGTGTAGAGTTAGACAGATGAACATTAATATCTCATTGTTTTGATTTATAGTTCTTCCATTACTAGTGATGTTGGACAGACTTTCACATTTACTCTGTTTGATTTCCGTTTGTCAGTATAATTGCAGATAACTTTGGAAAACTGACCAAAACATGTGCTAAGATATAAACTCATTTTTATTTTCATTTAATGTTTATTTGGAAAGTAAACAAATCTGGTGGCACTGTGGTTTTTTTTTTTTTTTTCTGTCTACTTAATTATGTAATAAATAATAATTGAACTTCTGACTCAGAATGAGAAATTTTTTTTTATTTCAAAATCTTAATGCTTCTAAGTCTGGAGTGTCATCTTCTGTCTTAGTCCGTTGGGTCATAACAAAAATATAAACTGAGTGGCTGATAAACAGTAAACAGTTATTTCTCTCAGTTCTGGAGGCTGGGAAGTCCATGATCAAGGTGCCAGCAGAGTTGATGTCTGGTGAGGGCCTGCTTTCTGGTTCATGGATGGCCGTCTTTGTGTTGTGTCCTTAAATGGTGGGAGGGAAGGGGAATTCTCGGGGGCGTCTTTTATAAAGGCAGTAATCCCATGCATAAGGGCTCAGCCCTAATGACCTAATTACTTCCTAAAGGCCCCAACTCTGAATACCATCACATTGAGGGTTAGGGTTTAACATACAAATTAAAAATTTTTTTTTTTAGATACAGAATCTTACTCTGTCACTCAAGCTAGAGTGCAGTAGTGCAATTATGGCTCACTGCAGCCTTGACCTCCCTGGTTCTAGCGATTCTCCTGCCTCAGCCTCTTGAGTAGCTAGGACTACAGGCATGTGCTACCACATCTGGCTCATTTTTAAATATTTTTTAGAGACAAGGTCTCATTATATTTCCCAGACTGGTCTCAAACTCCTGACCTCAAGTGATCCTCCTGCCGTGGACTCCCAAAATACTGGGATCACATGCATAAACCACCATGTCTGGCAACATATAAATTTTGAGAGGACACACAAGCATTTAGTCTATAGTATTCCACCCTATTTTCCCAAATTCATGTTATTCTCATATGTAAAACATTCATTCCATTCCAATAGCCCTGAAAATTGTAACTCATTTCAGCATGAACTCAAGAGTCCAAAGTCTCATGTAAATACCATCTAAATCAGATATGGGTGAGGCAATTTCCTGAGGCAATTTCCTCTCCAGCTGTGAGCCTATGAAATCAAACAAGTTATATGCTTCCAAAATACAATGGTTGGACAGGCATAGCATAGACATTCCCATCCAAAAGGGAGAAATGGGAAAGAAAAAAGGGGTAACAGGTTCCAAGTAAGTCTAAAACCCAACAACATTATACCTTAAGGTTTGAAAATTACCTTCTTCGACTTGATGCTCTGCCTTCCAGGCCCACTGGGGTGGAGGTCCCACCTTCCAAACCCACTGGGGTAAGAGTTCTGTCTTCTGGACCCACTGAGGTGGTGGCCCTGCATGGCAGCTTTGCTGTGTAGGGGTTGGGCCCCCAAGGCCCTGCCCCTATGGCTTTGCATGGCTCTGCCTCCATGTCTTGCTGGGCATTGCCCTGATGGGGGCTCTCTACAGTGACCCTGGCCCCCACAGTGGTTCCCTTCCTGGGCCCCACTCTGCAGGCTGGGGCCCGGTGCCCATGACTCTCTCAGGGTGGAGTTCCAGCTCTCCTGGGCATCCTTTGAAATCTAGGTGGAGGTGACTACACCCCCATGCCTTTTCTGGGTACAGTGCATGCTGCTTTGCCCAAAGGGCAGCTGAACAGTGAGGCACTGGAATATAGAACTGAATTTTACAATGTGAGAAGGTGCCTTGTGAGGGTGTGGCGTGCCCTGAAGTCTCAAAGTGCTGGTGGCCTCTCCTTTGAAACCATTTTTCCCCCAGGGTCCTTGCACTCTGGGTATGTGATGGAAGGAGCAGTGCAGAGAATTTCTGAAGTGCCTGTGGGGTCATTCTTCCACTGTTTTGGACAATACCTCCTGGTTTCTGTTGAGATAGCTGACTAATCTTATTAATTGGTCACTTGGCTACACTCTCACCATTCTCTTCCTAACAGGCTTCTTCATCCTTTCAATACAGATAGGCTGAGAGTCTTCCAAATCTTTAAGTTCTTCTTCCTCTTTGATGAAGAATTCTGTCTTTGGATCATTCTCTCTCCTCACATTTTATTACAGTAGCAGTCAGAAGAAATCCAGCTGCTCCTTCAACACTTTGCTAAGAAATTTTCTTAGCCAAGTATCCAATTTTATCACTCACAAGTTCTACCATCCACAAAACACTAGGACATGAACACAATTCAGCCAAGTTCTTTGCCACTTCATAGCAAGGATGGCCTTTCCTCCACTTTCCAGTAATGTGTTCCTCATTTCTGTCTGAGATTGCATCAGAATTGCCTTTACTGTTCATATTTATACTAACATTCTCTTCAGGATCATTTAGGTATTCTCTGAGAAGATTGAGGCTTTTTCTACTGCCTCTTTTCTTTTTCAACCCTTGCCAGAATTGCTTTTAAAGGTCTATTCATGGCAATATAGGCTTTTTTCTAGCCTGCACATCAAAACTCTTCCAGCTCTTACCTGTTACCCAGTTCCAAAGCCTTTCCCACATTTTTAGCTATTTGTTACAGCATCACCCCACTTCTCAGTACCATTTTCTGTTTTAGTCCATTTGGGTTGCTATAACAAAAATTCTATAAACTGGATGACTTATAAGCAATGCACATTTGTTTCTCATAGTTCCAGGAGCTGGGAAGTCCAAAATCAAGGTGCTGATAGATTGGATGATCTGTGAGAACTCATTTCCTGGTTCATGAATGGCTGTCATTCTGCTGTGTCCTCAAATGACAGAAAGGACAAGGGATTTCTCTGCAGCCTCTTTTATGAGGGCACTGATCACCTCTTAAAGGCTCCACTTGTTAATATCACATTAGGGGGTTTGGATTTAACAGAAGAATTTTGAGGTGGCACAAACATTCAGTCTGTAGCATTCTTTAAGTATGAAATCTCTTATGATTATTATATAGATAAAATTAAAAATATATATGGGGAAATTATATCTTATATATCTGGCTTAAAATAATCAAAATATTATATTTATTATATATTATGTCCTTAATAAAACCATTTTTTGGAATCTAGTTAATTAGAGTCTCATCATGAGAGTTTGGTCCAAATTTCTAAGCTAGATGGGTAGTAAAGCAGGGTGCTTTGAGATTAGTTGTATGTGGATTCACATCTGAGCTTACCTGCAAATTGCCAGTTAGTGAACCTGAGTAAGTGTTTTACCCCCTGAAACCAAGTGTCCTCATCTAAAAAATGGAAATAATTCTTCCTGCAGTACTTTAAAATGCTGCCGTGAAGATTTAATGGGTTACATATATGTAAAGTGCTTACTTTAGTGACTGACACATTGTAAATTCTCAATAAGTAGTGAATCCCTACAATTTGCCGTTTTCTTCTTGGAGTTGAATGTTGAGTTGAATGTTTCACTGGAAAACTACTGTGGTCAGACAGAGTTACATCTATTATTTGAAAATCTGTATCTTCATTTGCTCATGAGGAAATGTTTATAACCAGCTACTGTATACTAGGAATCATAGTTGGGACCCAAAACTAGTCTTGTGATATAGGAAGTACTTAAGTGAGGCAACATCCACCAGGGGCTCTCTGGTACCAAGCAGTAGGTCATCGTTCTGTTATTTGAATTTTTATTGGAAGAAGCGCAACTGGCAACTTGTTCCTTATGGCTGATTTTGTATCAAGGATAGAGCACAATCCTTACTTAAGTAACCAGCATTCATTGAGCACCTTCTATATACAGGGCTCTGTGCTAGGCATTGTGGAAACCACACAAAAACATAAGATATGGTGCTTGCTATGAAGCTTATGTCTAATTGGGAAGATCAGGCATATTTACGTAAGTCATTAGTTGACAATGTAATGTAGTACATAAGAGTACTAAATAAATATGTTAGACAGTGTTAATTCATCAGAAGGAGGGAGCTGTATGGATTGAAATGATCAGAAAAGACTTTGTGTCACTTGGGCCAAGGATGAGTTTTAAATTATGGACTGAATTTTGTTTTGTTTTATTTTTCGAGATGGAATCTCACTTTGTTGCCCAGGCTGGAGTGCAGTGGCATGGCTCACTGCAACCTCTGCCTCCTGGGTTCAAGCAATTCTCTTGCCTCAGCCTCCCCAGTATCTGGGACTACAGGCACATGCTACTATGCTTGGCTAATTTTTGTATTTTTAGTAGAGATGGGGTTTCATCATGTTGGCTAGACTGGCCTCGAACTCCTGACCTCAAGTGATCCGCCTGTCTTGGCCTCCCAAAGTGCTGGGATAACAGGCATGAGCCACCATGCCTGGTGGGACACAGTTTTTATTGATAAGGTAAATGGGGCATTCTGGGAGGGGAAGCTGTTTTAACAAAGGAACCGTCCAGGTATGTTCATGGGTCAGTGGACGGCTCTGAACAAAGTTCATATAGCATACCCGTGGAGAATAGCAGACACTGTGTATGAGAAAGTGGCTTGGAACATCTGAACTTGAGAATTCAGTGATGACTTAAGACCAAATTTCCAATTCTAGAGCGACCATTCAATCAGTAGTCAGTGAGTATCCACCATGTGCTAAGCACTGGGGGCTCCATGGTTAGTGACATGGGACTGACCCCATCCTCATCTCAGGAAGCTTATCATATGGTTGGGGTGAGAGGTGAGAAGACAATCAAATAATCATAAAATCAAGTGTAAAGTTTCACTTGTGACAAGTGCTTCAAGTATGTTATGCTATAAGATGTTATAAAAGGAAATTTTGCTTTTATTGAGGAAGTCAGGAGGCTTCTTTGAGGAAGTAACCTTTGGTTTGAGAACTGCAGGATGAGTAATGTGAACAAGGCCTACAAGGAGGGATGGTTCAGGAAGAGGAATCTCATGTGTCATGGCAAACAGCGGAGACTGAAGGATCAGTGTAGCTGGAACTCAGAGTGAGGGCTCCCTGGTGTGACGTTAGACTTAAAGTTCCATGGGTTGGAACATGCAGGGTGTTGTGAGCTCTATTAGGGAGGCCTGTGTTTATTCCAAATCTAATGGGAAGCTGCTGAAGGTCTTTGAGTGGGCTGTGGTGTGTGTCACCCCCGCTGCAGTTGAGAACAGATTGAAAAGAAGCCAGGTTGTGTATAGATTGACCTGGAAGGAGGTCATTGCATTTGTCTAAGCACTTCAAAGGCAGGGACAATTGAAACTGAAGAACAAGCAGATCTATCTGAGAGCTATTTAGGAAGTAAAATTGATAAGTCTTGGTAACATATTGGCTAGAGTGGGTTTCTGGATGCACTAACTGGATGCATGGTGGTCATATTAGTTTGTTGTTGCATTGCTATAAAGAAATACCTAAGACTAGGTAGTATATAAAGAAAAGAGGTGTCATTGACTCATGGTTCTGTAGGCTGTACAGGAAGCATAGTAGCTCCTCTCTCTAAGGGGGGACTCAGAAAACTCATAATCATGGTAGAAGGCAAAAGGGAAGCACGTCTTACATGGCTTGAGCAGGAGGAAGAGAGAGAAAGGGAGTTGCCACTTTTTTTTTTGAGACACAGTTTTGCTCTTGTTGTCCAGGCTGGAGTGCAGTGGCGCAATCTCAGCTCACTGCAACCAGGTTCAAGCAATTCTCCTGCCTCAGCCTCCTGAGTAGCTGGGATTACAGGTGCCCACCACCACGCCCAGCTAATTTTTTGTATTTTTAATAGAGACGGAGTTTCACCATGTTGGCCAGTCTGGTCTTGAACTCCTGACCTCAGGAGTTTTGATCCATCCGCCTCGGCCTCCCAAAGTGCTGGGATTACAGGCATGCTGCCACACACTTTTAAACAACCAGATCTTGTGAGAACTGTATCATGAGAATAGCACAAAAGGGATGGTGCTAAACCATTCATGAAGGACCCACCCCCATGATCCAATCACCTTTTTAAGTTTTTAAGGCCCTACCTCCAACATTGGGGATTACAACTGAATCTGAAATTTGGTGGGGACACAGATGCAAACTGTAACAGTGGTTCTACTCACTGATAAAGGAGGCATTGGAAGAAGAAGATCAGGCCTCTGAGGGAAGATCTTGAGATCTGTTTCAGACGTGTTGTGTTCATGGTATCTTTGAGACACCTAATAGGAGCTGGTAATTAGGTAGTTGTATTATGAGTCTGGAGCTCAGAACAGAGCTTTGGACTAGAGCTAATGAACTTTGAGCCCACACACAAGTGTCCAGTGACCTTCATTGAATTACATATAGATGGCTGCTGAAGTTGTGAATGAGTGTGAGATTGCTTAGGGGAGAGCAGAGAATGAAAGAAATGTGGAGTGGTTCTGTGACTAGGCCTTCAGGAACTTCAACAGATAATAGCCCAGTGGAAGAGGATGAGCTCTCCAAAGAGACAGAGAGGTTGCACTGTTAAGATGTCTTTGGCTGACAGAGGCTTTAAAGTATAAGCACATTGGTTGTTTACTTAATAGGAAGTCCTGAAGATAGCTCCACAATATCAGGGGACTGAGTTCTTGGAATTCCCCTGATGTTTGCAAGAAGTGCCACTGTGGAGGTTGTTATAACCTTACATAACTACATGCAAAAACAGGTAATAGGATCAAGCAGAGTCATTAAGAGAAAACTCTCCTGGTGTCCCTCTTTTTTTTTATCAGAGGGAGAAAGTATGTCTCAGAAGCTCCCCAGCAGATTTTCTCTTCATTCTTACTATCCAGAACTGAGTCACATGGCCACCTGTAGCTGCAAGGGGCTCTGGGAAAGTATCTTGCTTTTGTAGTCTATGTATTGGTGCATTAGTCCCTTTTTATACTGCTATAAAGAACTGCCAGAGACTGGGTAATTTATAAAGAAAAGAGGTTTAATTGACTCACAGTTCCACATGGCTGGGGAGGCCTCAGGAAACTTAACAATCATGGTAGAAGGTGAAAGGGAAGCAAAGACCTTCTTCACATGATGGCAGGAATGAGAGAGCTAGCAAGTGCAGGGAAAACTGCCTTTATGAAACCATCAGATCTTGTGAGAACTCACTTACTATCATGAGAACAGCATTGGGCAAACTGCCCCCATGATCCAATCACTTCCCACTTGGTCTCTTCCTAAAACCTGGGGATTACAATTCAAGATGAGATTTGGGTGGGGACACACAACCATATCAATTGGCAAATGGACAAGAAATAAAGGGTGTTGACAGCAGTTGAGTAGTAACAGTGTTGTCCACCACAGGTGACAGGGGAGGGTCATTCATAGCATGAAGCCAAGGAAAGAGTGTTTCAAAAAGGAGACAGTAGTCAGCAGTACTGAATGTGGCTGAAAAGTCAAGTAAGATGCAGACTGAAAAATGTCCATTGGATTGAATGACTTGGAGGTCATTGGTGAATAAAGTGTGAACTGCTTCAATGTCAGCATAAGCCTGGAATATAGATTAGGGAAGGTATCAAAAGGCATCTAACTAGGTTGAAAGTATCTTTGTTCCCCAAGTGAAGATAGGCAAATCAAGGAATCTTGCTGTCGTGTAGCTTTTAAAAATTCCTCTATAAGATGGAATTGATGATGAAAAGATAAAACTCCACTCTAATCTGTTAAGTCTGTCACTTGCTATCCATTCAACCTTGGGCAAGTTGGAAACTGAGCCTTAGTTTCCTAACTGCACCATGGTAATTGTGAGATAATACGTATAAAGCTCTTTCTACAATATCTAGCAAATAATGAATGTTCAATAAATATGAACTTTTATTATGATTCTGTTGGGCTAGTTTTTTTTTCCTATGTAGATCTTATGTTGATACGAGTTTATTTTATGAATGTATGATTACTAGGGACTTTAAAAATATTTCCGTTGTTAACATGAAGCATGAAATAATTCTCAAGGACCTTGGGACAAAGCTTGATAAGGTCAAGGGCTTATGTGATATTTTTAAGTATGAACATATGGACAGAAGTTATTTCTAATTTAATGATTAGAGACTGAAAAGTCATATTGAAGTAATTTGTTATATATATATATATATATCAAAGGATGTTTTGTTTGGTATTTACATTTCATGTACGAATTACATTTTCTACATTACAGTGTATCATTGTCAATTACTGGAATGCCTCATGAAATATAAACAAGAAGTCTGGAAAGTAAGTTTTGGGTCAAATTTAACCCATAGTCACAAACTTAATTTGTGTAATACAGTAAAAATTGTTTACATATTAAAACTGTTGTTTAGGTCAAATTTATTGATGTCCTATTATTTTGATATGGCAGTACCTATAATTCTTTCTTTAATGGTTAATTATTTATCATTTAGAGCAGAAATGGTACTTTAAGAACATGGTGTCTTGACGGATAAAGTAATTGGATGTATCTTATTCTTGGAATTAAGCTAATATTATATGTTATGACAAACAATTTTATTTAATTTGAAAGGTTGCTTGAGAATCTGTCCTCTTTCAAATAGGAGATGTGAATGTTTAAGAAATGTGATTAGGGAAATATTTTTTCAAATGCAGTATTTGGCAAACTGTCTTATGCTACTCTAAAATCTTTCTGTAACATCAATCTGATTAGAGACGAATTTGTTAGAAGATAAAGTACTTTGTACTCTACCTGTGAGGGCTCATTTACAGAAGGACCAGTAAATACATAAATCATAAAAATATAATGTTTTAACGGGATCTAATCTATGAAACATGCCTGCATGAGATTCCAGGGAAATTACTCACCTCAACCCCTCCATTAGAATTTTCACTGCTTTGGTAATGTTGAAGTCTCTACCTTTCTTTTTATTTCATGATGCTAAGTCAAAATATGCTTGCTGTTTCCTTTAGGATCTTTTGTATGTGATTGCGTATGGGCCTTCACAAGTGAAGCCTCCAGCTGTGCAAATGCTTTTCCACTACTGGCCCAATTTAAAACCTCCTGGGGCAATAAGCGAGTACAGGGGGTTGCAGTACACAGGTAAGAGGAGAGGAGCCCTGTGATGCCCCATCTGTATTTCTCCTGTGCCACACTGGCCTCACTTACTTATACATATATTTTTATCTTGCTGGATTATATTTACTGTGCCTTTGGACGTGGTCATAAATCCTTTCTGAAACTGAGTGGTTTAAAGATGAATTAATTCAAATCAATTTCAAAAGCATTTATGGCATCAGGGCAAATTGCCTTAAGTCTCAGTCCCATTTGCTATACCACTGGCTGAGGGTCTTAACTCTGGCTACCGTTAATCACTCCACAGGGATGAACAGTGAGAGTGATGCTGCAGATTTGCTCATCATTTAGCAGAAACTCTAACTAGCAGATTCTGCTCCGATAAGAAGGCTTGCAGCACTTTCAATATCACCAGCTCATGCACTAAATAAAAATTAAATGACCCAGACTGGGCGCGGTGGCTCACGCCTGTAATCCCAGCACTTTGGGAGACCAAGGCAGGCAGATCACAAGGTCAAGAGATGGAGACCATCCTGGCTAACATGGTGAAACCCTGTCTCTACTAAAACTACAAAAATTAGCTGGGCATGGTGGTACGTGCCTGTAGTCCCAGCCAGTTGGGAGGCTGAGGCGGGAGAATCGCTTCAATCTGGGAGGCGGAGATTGAAATGGGCCAAGATTGCACAGGGCCAAGATCGCACCACCGCATTCCAGCCTGGCTGCAGAGTGAGACTCTGTCTAAAAAAAAAAAAAAAAAAAAAAAAATTAAATGACCCCGATAGGCTGGGCACAGTGCCTCACGCCTGTAATCTTAGCGCTTTGGGAGGCTGAGATGGGCGGATCACCTGAGGTCCAGAGTTTGAGACCAGCCTGGCCAACATGCAAAACTTAGCCAGTTTTGTTGCTTATGCCTGTAATCCCAGCTACTCAGAAGGCTGAGGCAGAAGAATCACTTGAACCCAGGAGGCGGAGGCTGCAGTGAGCCAAGGAGTGTCACTGCACTTCAGCCTGGGTGACTGAGCCAGACTCTGTCTCAAAATAAAATAAAATAATAATAATAATAATAATTAATAAAAAAAAATAAGTCAGGCATGGTTGCTCAGGCCTGTAATCCCAGCACTTTAGGAGGCCTGGGTGGGCAGATCACGAGGTCAGGAGATCGAGACCACCCTGGTCAACATGGTGAAACCCCGTCTCTACTAAAAGTACAAAAAAATTTTAGCCGGGTGTGGTGGTGCGTGCCTCTAGTCCCAGCTACTTGGGAGGCTGAGGCAGGAGAATCACTTGAACCTAGGAAGCAGAGGCTGTGGCGAGCTGAGATCACGCCACTGCATTCCAGCCTGGGTGACAGAGCGAGACTCCGTCTCAAAAAACAAACAAAAAAATGACCCCGATAGCCTGGTTGCTCAGCTATTCAACAATGAATGAATTTTGGTGTAATTAATAATGAGAAAAGAACATTAACTTTAAATATAACGACAGATATCTACCAAAAAATCCTGCAAAACAAATAAATCAACAACCTCCAGGTCCTAGGAGGGTTGTTTATGCATATATATTATTAAATCAAAGAAGAAACCTATGGCTAATGGAGTTTTTGATGCCCTTGTTCACCTTTTTGCCCCACTTAATCATAGATACAATTTTCTGAAAATGAGAGAGATGGATATTTTTGCAAGGTTAACTTTTCTTCAAGTTATTGTTGGATTGCACACTGATGTTCTGAGAATCTACTTACTTGTTCACATTATTGGTATTTACAAAAGTGATTTGAGGTGGTTTTCACGGGGATGTAATTGAATTCAGGTATCTGATTTATGTTCCTGATGAAAGACTTAAAGTCAAGTGTTAGAGATAGCAATACTTGTTGTTTGGGCTTTTGGTGACCCGTGGTTGGCTTATTCTAAACCTAAAATACATGGTAACAACAATAAAAACAATGAAGGTAGATAGCAAGTAAATTTTTTAAAATTGGGAATTGGTATCACTGGTGCTGTATATCATAGTAGAGAATGTTTAAGTGTTGCTAAGTGATTGAATGTAAAAGCAGTACAACATATGGAAGGATTAATAGAATAAAAGGTGAAAAAAACTGAAATATTTGACAGTAACTTCTTCTCATTTGATCCCTGAAATAAGCACTTACATGAAGTATAAATGGATAATCAGTATTAAATAACATTTATTTATTTGATAAATATTTGATGAGTAACTACTCTGTGCCAGACACTGTACTTTCTGTTAATTATGCAGGAACCAACACAAAACCAGGTCTCATGGAACTTACTACAATCTAGACATGGAAATTCATTCATTTTATTCAACAAATAATTATGGAGTGTCTAGTATTAGGCAAGCATTAGGCACTCTTGGTGAAGCAGTAAAGAAAACATGAAAATCATTAATATCTTGGAACTTACATTCTTTTTTTTTTTTTTTTTTTTTTGAGACAGAGTCTTGCTCTGTAGCCCAGGCTGGAGTGCAGTGGTGCGATCTCGACCTCAGCTCACTGCAGGCTCCACCTCCCAGGTTCACGCCATTCTCCTGCCTCAGCCTCCCGAGTAGCTGGGACTACAGGCGCGCGCCGGCCAATTTTTTGTATTTCTAGTAGAGACGGAGTTTCACAGTAGTCTCAATCTCCTGACCTCGTGATCCGCCCGCCTCGGCCTCCCAAAGTGCTGGGATTACAAGCGTGAGCCACCGCGCCGGGCCAGAACTTACATTCTAATTGTCAGGGAAAGACCCCAAAACTGCCTTACAGGGTAAGAAGGTTAAAGTAGAACAAATACAGAGAGCTGTGAGGACACACAGGAAGGGTCCCTAACCTCACTGGGATGGTGGGCAAGTTTGGGAAGGGATATTTGTTAAGGAAGATTCTCAAGTAAGTGACATTTAAGCTGATACCTGAAGGATATGTACACACTAGACGTCAGACACGGGTGAGACATGAGTGGATAAAATGTGAGTTGCAAGGCAGAAGGTACTGCAGGCAGAAGATGGCATGATAGTATTTAGGAACTGGAAAAAGTCCAATGCAGCCAGACATTGCAGTGAGAGGAGGAGAGTAGCCAGAGGTGAGCAGAGAGGCTGATAGGCCCGGGAAGGAGTTTGGATTTTATCCTACGAGCAAAGGGACACCAGGCACAGGTTTTAGATGGAGAAGCCACTTGATGAGATTTGCCTGTTCAGAGCATCCTAAAAGCCCAGCAAATTGACAGCCACTTCCACCCATCCCCGTGGTCACTGCCCCCAGGAAGGTTCGGTGAAACCTGTCTTCACTGTAATAGCTCAGTCTATGCCCACTACAACCAGAGCAACTTTCATCTTCCCTTAGGCACTGTGAACCAAGATGTCTGTCTGAGGACATTCATTCTTCAGTCCATCCTTGCAATGACATGTTCATGCTTCCATTCTTTCAGCAGTCTGTTATGGGATGCCTGCTGCCCTCCAGGCACTGTCCTAGGCACTGGGGAAGTAGCTCTCTCGAAACTCCCATTCCAGTAGACCGTGGCATTCTATGTAGGAAACAAAATATCACAGAAAAAAAATCATTCTGGTCTATAGATTACTACTTACCCAGCACTGGTTGCTGGTCAGACATTGTTTAGCTGCTTATTATATTATCTAATTTTTTCAGCCCTCTCCTAATTGAAGACAGTCTATGGACCAGGCACCATATTAGGTTTTACAGATGTTTTCTCAATTAAACCTTACAAAAATATTGGAAAGTCAGTTGTCCTATTTCCGTTCTAAGATGAGGAGTGGGACACAGCGTTTAAGTAACATGCCTAAATTCACACAAATAATAAGGGCACAGATTGAATTTGAGCCCCACATTTTTCTACTTTAACTGTGTTACATCACTTTTTTCAATTCAGTCCTTTAATTAAACATTAGGTAAAGCATTAGAAATTGTCTGCAATGCCCACTACAAGACATACCAAAGAGTATCATCAGTATTTAAAGGGCACTATAACCCCTAATATTCTTAATAATGAAAATTGTAGGGATTTTATTAACTTGGAAGTTCAAATATGAAATGCTTTCTTAGGAAGCAGCAACTTTTGTTAGTTTTCGCAGTGATTTACAGTATTTCCTCTTTAAAAAGTAAAAATCTGGCCAGGTGTGGTGGCTCACGCCTATAATTCCAGCACTTTGGGAAGTGGAGGCAGGTGGATCACCTGAGGTCAGCAGCTGGAGACCAGCCTGGCCAATATGGTGAAAACCTGTCTCTACTAAGAATACAAAAATTAGCCAGTCGTGGTGGTGCACACCTGTAATCCCAGCTACTGGGAGGCTGAGGCAGGAGAATCCCTTGAACCTGGGAGGCAGAGGTTGCAGTGAGCCGAGATTGCACCATTGCACTGAAGCCTGGGTGACAGACCAAGACTCCATCTCAAAAACATAAAATAAATCTTACAAAAATAATAAGTAAAATTTTTTTCTAAAAAGGACAATTTAGTTATAGAAAAATTACAGTAACATGTGGCTGGCACAGTGGCCCACACCTGTAATCCCAGCACTTTGGGAGGCTGAGGTGGGCAGATCACGAGGTCAAGCGATGGAGACCATCTTGGCTAACATGGTAAAACCCCATCTCTACTAAAATACAAAAAATTAGCTGGGCGTGGTGGCGCATGCCTGTAATCCCAGCTACTTGGGAGGCTGAGGCAGGGGAATTGCTTGAACCCAGGAGGTGGAGGTTGTGGTGAGCTGAGATCGTGCCACTGCACTCCAGCCTGGCAACAGAGCAAGACTCCACCCCCTCTCAAAAAAAAAAAAAAAAAAAAAGATAAATTATAGCAATATGTAAGGAGGAAAAACAATACCGACATCCAGAAATGACCATTGTTAACATTTTGGTTTATTTACAGGTTTTGATGAACTTTAAAATACAGTTAAGATCATATTGTATGTAATTACACAAAGCTCCTCCCAACTATTTATGATAAAAGATGTCAAACACAGAAAAGTTTAAAGAATCACTATGTACACACAGAGTTAATGATTGTTAGTAATTAACCATAATTTTAACTTCACATATAGGTGTAGAAATTATGTATTACTTTCTAAACATAGTTAACATAGGAATATTTACAGCTCGTACAAAGAAGATCAAATAATAAAAATCTGGTGATCTACAATGTTTGTTCCTTTTTGGTTTATTAGTGTATATCCACAATAACTGCTCCAATTATTTTGGTTTTAAAGATGCAAAAAATTGGCTCGGCACGGTGGCTCATGCCTGTAATCCCAGCACTTTGGGAGGCCGAGGCAGGTGGATCACGAGGTCAGGAGATCAAGAACCATCTGGCTAACATGGTGAAACCCCATCTCTACTAAAAATACAAAAAAAAAAAAACTAGCTGGGCAGTGTGGTGGGCACCTGTAGTCCCAGCTACTCGGGAGGCTGAGGCAGGAGAATGGCGTGAACCCAGGATGTGGAGCTTGCAGTGAGCCAAGATGGCGCCACTGCACTCCAGCCTGGGCGACTGAGCAAGACTCAGTGGACATTTGGATTATTCCCACTTTCTGGCTTTTATATATAATGTTCCTATGAACATCCTTGTATATGTCTTTTGGTGCATACTTGCATACATTTCTGTTAGGTGCCTGAGGTGGAATTCCTGGATCGGAGGATGTACATATATCCAACTTTAATGGCAAACAGCTTTCCAAAGTAGCTGTATTAATTTGTCCTGTCATTAGTAGTGTATGAGAGTTCTTTTTGTCTTATTTTCCACATTTTGGTTATTATTTGTTTTGTTCACTTTTAAAATTTTAGCCATTTTCAAGGGTGTGTAGAAGTATCTTAGTGTGATTATAATTTGAATTTCCTGATTACTAGTGAAGCTGAACATTTCTTCCTATGTTTATATGCCATTTGAATATCCTCTTATATGATCTTGGTCAGTTATAGTTGTTGCAAATATCTTTTTTATTTTCTTAATAATGTCTTATCATTAAATAAAGATATTTTAATGTTATCAACTTAGCATTCTTTGTTTTCATATTTAATCCTTTTTATGTCCCATCTAAGAAAATCCTTCTGTACCCTAAAATTATAATACTTTTTGTCATCTTCTATAATTTTTGTTTTTCATCTTTTAGATGTATCTGGAATTAATTTTTGTATATGGTATGAAGTAATGGCCAATCTCTTCCCTTATGGATAGCCAGTTGACTCAGCATTATTTATTGAAAATATTATTCTTTCCTTACTACTCTGTGGTACCATTTTTATCATAAATCAAGTGTCTATTTAAAAATGGTTCTGTCTCTGGATTCTTAGTTCAACTGGTGTATTTTTCCTTTTACCAATACCATACTGTTTTAATTACTGTAGCTTAATAAAATTTGATATCCACCTGTGCAAGTCCTTTATCTTGTTATTATTGCTCTCTTCATCTTCCTTGTCTTCACCTATCTTCTCCTCTTTCTGTTCTTTCTCCTTCTCCTTCATTTCTTCCTCCTCCTTCAATAATATCTTGCCTATTCCTAGCTCTTTGCTAAGTTAAAGAGTTTGTCAAGTTAAACATATACAAACACTCATACTGCTAGGATTTTGATTGGGATTGTCTTGAATCTGTGTTGGGATAATCTTGATCAATTTGGGAAACTGACATCTTTATAATATTGAATCTTCCAATCCATGAACATGGTATATCTCTTCATTTATTTAGGTTTTTTTTTTACGTTGCCTTCAATCTTTTTTCTAGTTTTCTACTAGCTGTAGATGTGCAGATGTCTGGCATATCTCTCATGTAGTTTATTCCTAGATATTTATTTTTAGAATGATATTGTCAATTATATATGTTCTAAAAATTACATTGTCTAACTCTTTGTTGCTACTCTGTAGATGCAATCAATTTTTAGTATATTGGTCTTGTAATCAGCAACTTTGCTAAGTCACTTTTCAGTTCTAATAATTTATTGTGGTAGTCTTGCTTAAAAATTACTTTAATATGCACAATTATATTATTGCTGAGTAATACACATTTAATGTCTCTTTCTCAATCCATAAGCCTTTTATGTCTTCTTGCCTTATTGCAGTGACTTAAATCTCACTGTGCTATGCCGATTCCTAAATCCTGTGCTATACTGATTTCTAAATCCTTCATGGTTTCTTCTTTGACCCGTGAGTCATTTAGAAGGAGATTTATAGCTTTATCCTTCTGTGGTCAGATAACATACTTTGTATTATTTCATTCCATTGACATTTTTAACACTTTCTTTAGGACTGAGCATATGCTCATTTTTGTAAATGTTCCTGTGTAAAGAACTTAAAAAGAACTTCTATTTGGCAGTTGTTTGTGCAGTGTTCTACATGTATCAATGAAATCAAATTTGTAATTGTTTAGTTCAAATCCTGTATATTCTCATTATATTTTTGCCCATTTCTTCTATCTGTTACCAAGAGCAGGGTGTTAAAAGTCTCTTACTATGACTGTGGATTTGTCTATTCCTCTTTGTAGCTCTGTCAATGTTTGCTTTATATATTTTCAGGCTGCATTATTAGGTGTATACAAGTTTAGAATGAAGTATACAAGTTAAAATGCAGTATCTTCCCAGCTAATTGAAACCTTTACCATTCTGAAATGCATGTCTTTATCGCTTCTAATACTTTTTGTGTTAAAATCTACTTTGTGTTATACTAATGTAGCTATACCAGCCTTCATGAGTGTTTGCATGGTATAACTTTTCCCATCTTTTAATTTTCAATTTTTTTGTATTATATTTTATGTGTGTTTTGTAATCAGCATGTAGTTCTTTAAATTCAATACTTATAATTTTTGTCTTTTAATTGGAGTATTTAGCCCATATATATGTAATGTAGTTACTGGTATATTTGTTACTGGTATTTTTGACTTTAAATCCACGATTTTCTATTGTAATCTATTTTTCCTACTTTTTTCTTTCTTTTTTTCTCTCTTTTTTTGGGCCTCTTTTGCACTGATTAAGTATATTTAAATATTTCATCACCCCATCTTTGGCTTACTAAGTTATTTAGTCCTCTAGTGTTCTTTCAATCATTACCCTAGAGATTATATCATGCATTCTTGACTTATCAGTGTCCAGTATAAAGTAGTACTTTTATATTTTTGTGTAAAGTGGTAAAGTGGAAGAAGATTTTAACTCCGTTTACTCCCTCCTGACTTCCATGCTATATTTTATTTTATATAGATATATTTTATATATGTATTCCACAAAACATAATTACTGTTGTTCAGTGCAGTCAGTCAGATTATATTTTCCCTTTTCTTGCTATTTTTCCCTTTTTATATCTCTAAGGTCCTATCTGGGATTGAAGGGTTTTAAAATAATATCCTTTTATATTTCCTTTAGTGCCATTCTACTGAAGATACATTTTCTCAGTTAGTGTTTGTCTGGAAATGTTTGCTTTGCCTTTGTTTCTTAAGGCTGTTTTCTCAGTGTATACATTTATTTATTTATTTATTTATTGAGACATTGTTTCACTCTTGTCACCCAGTCTGGAGTGCAGTGGGGTGATCTCGGCTCACTGCATCCTCTGCCTACTGGGTTCAAGCGATTCTCCTGCCTCAGCCTCCCGAGTAGCTGGGATTACAGGCGCCTGCCACCACTCCTGGCTAATTTTTGTATTTTTGGTAGAGATGGGGTTTCACCATGTTAGCCAGGCTAGCCTTGATTGGCAGTCAATCAATCAAGATTTTCTCATTTTCATTTGTTTCTATAAAAAATTGACTATCAAAGTCAATTGCCAATTATTACTCTTTTGAAGGTAAACTTTTTTCTTCTTTGTCTTAAAAGCTTTCTCTTTATTTTTTATTTTTGGCAGCTTTACTATGATATATCTAGTTATGATATTATGTATGTTTGTCTTTTTGGAGGGGTTCATAGGACTTGTTGATCTGTGGCTTGATGTATTTTGTCACTGGAAAATTGTCAGGCTTATCTCTCTTTTGTTAGTGATAGTACTTTATTAAGGTATATTTTACATAAGTTAGATACACAAGTATCAAATGTACAGCTGGGTCAATTATGACAAACGTATAATGCTCATGTAGTCATCATCCAGCTAAAGATAATGGAATGTTTCCATCAACCCAGAAAGTAATGGTATGACTTTTTGAAACACCATCCCCTTCTCTCATTCTGAAGTGATCACTATTCTGGTTTCTATGTAATTCATATATTCATCTAATTCAGGTATTCATGTAAATGGAGATCAAACACTATATATTTCTTCATTTCTGACTCCATTCAGTCAACATATTACTGAGATCAGTCCATGTTATTGTGGATATTAGTAGTTTTTTTTTTTTATTGCTAAGTATTCCATTGCATGGATATGTCATTTGTTTATCAGTCTTCCTATTGATGTATATTTCGGTTGTTTTCATTTTTTAGCCAATATACATAAAGCTGCTATGAATATCTTATGCAAGTTTTTCTGTGGACTGCTGCATTTATTTCTCTTGGGTATATGCCTAGCACTGGAATTGCTGGGTCATAGAGTTCATAAGAAATATCTAAAGAGTTCTCTAAAGTGTTTATGCCACTTTACATTTCATCCAACAATTTATGAGAGTTTCAGTTGCTCTTCACTCTGCTATCACTTGCAATTGTCCATGTTTTTGATTTTAGCCATTCTGGTGAGTGTGTATCTTGTGGCTTTAATTTAAATTTCTTTGACAACTGCTGTTTAGCACATTTTTATATAATTATTGGTTATTCCTATATCCTATGAAGTACCTGAGAAAGTCTTTTACCAATTATTGATTGGGTTCTTTATCTTTTTTGTTGTTGATATGTAGTTGTTCTTTATTTAGTTTGGTACAAGTCATTTGTCAGATTTATATAATACAAATATTTTATTCCAGTCTTGGGGTTACACTTTTATTTCCCTAACTGTCTTTTTTGATGAGCATGAGTTTTTAATTCTGGTAAACTCAAATTTATCATTTTTGCTCTTATGGTTAATGCCTTTCATGTCCTGTCTAAGAAATCTTTGCCTTCTCCAAGATTGTAAAGATTTTCCCCTTCCAGAAGGTCTATATTTACATTTAAGTCTATGATCTGTCTTAAGTTTAATTTTTGTGTATGATAGGTATGGCTTATTGTCTTCCTTATGATTTATATTTCCTTATTTCCAGTAACCTTTGTTGAAAAGATTATTTTCTCCCCTTTGAATTATATTGGCCCCTTGGTCCTATGTGGGTTTATTTATGGACTGTGTTTTGTTTTCATTTATTTGTGTCTCTGTCTGTACACTAGTACACTTGTCTTAAATACTTTTATGTTACAGCCTTGAAATCAGATAGTTCAAATCTCTATATTTGTTCTTTTTCTTTGACTACTTTGGCTATTTTAGAGACTTTGCATTCCATTTAAATTTTAGTATCAGCTTTCAATTTTCAATTTCTGTTGGAAAAAAAAAAGTCAGAAAACCCAAAAAAAGGCCAGGCATGGTGCTCACACCTACAATTCTAGCACTTTGGGAGGCCGAGGTGGGAGGGTCACATGAGGCCAGGAGGTCAAGATCAGTCTGGGCAACATGGTGAGATCCTATCTCTGTTTATTAAAAACAGCAGCAACAGCAACCACAACAACAAGAATTTCTGCCAAAATAGTCCTGCTGGGATTTTAATCTGGATTGTGTTAATCTGTGATTCCATTTGGAAAGAAATGACATCTTAACAATATTGGATTTTTGAATCCATGAATGTGGCATATCTTTCTATTAGTTAGGCCTTTTAAAATTTCTCTCAGTGGTGCTCTGTAGTTTTCACTGTAGAAGTCTTGCATTTCTTTTGTTAAATGAATTCCTAGGTGTTTGAATTTTTTGATGCCATTGTAAATGGCATTATTTTAAAATTTAATTTCCAATTGTTTATTGCTTGTGTAGGGACATCCAAGTGAGTTTTACATATTGATCTTTTATATCATGAGTTTGCTAAATTCAATTATTGGTTCTAGTACTTTGTTTATTAGTTGGATTTTCTATTAGGTAATGGTGTCATCTGTGCTATTTCCTTTCAAATCTTTATATCACTTATTGCTGTTTTCTTTCTTTGTTTTCTTGTCCATTACTTTCACAACAGAAAGTCTATTGAATAGAATTGATAAGAATGGATATTGGATTAGTCTGTTTTCACACCCACCATAAAGAAATACCTGAAACTTGTTAATATATAAAGAAAAGAGGTTTAACAGGCTCATGGTTCTGTGGAATGTACAGTTTTCTGCTTCTAGGGAGGCCTCAGGAAACTTACAATAATGGCAGAAGGTGAAGGGGAAGAAGGCACATCTTCACATGGCTGGTTGGGGGAGGGTGTACACACACTTTTAAACAACCAATTCTTTGAGCACTCACTCACTGTGATAGGAGCAGCAAGGAGGAAATCCACCCTCATGATCCAATCACCCCTTACCAGGCCCCTCCTCCGACCATGGGCATTACAATTCAACATGGGATTTGGGTGAGGACACAAATCCAAATCATATCATTTCACCCTTGGCCCCTCCAAAATATCATGCCCTTCTCACATTTCAAAATATAATCATGCCTTCCCAACAGTCATCCAAAGTCTTAACTCATTGCAGCATTAACTCAAAAGTCAACAGCCTGAAGTCTCATCTGAGATAAGGCACGTCCCTTCTACCTATGATCCTGTAAAATAAAAAACAAGTTAGTTACTTCCAGATTATAATGGGGGTACAGGAATTGGGTAAATGCTCCCTTTTCAAAAGGAAAAAATTGGCTAAAACAAAGGGGCTACATGGCCCATGAAGTCCAAAACCCAGCAGGGCAGTCATTAAATTTTAAAGCTCCAAAAAAATCTACTTTGGCTCCATGTATCACATCCAGACCACACTAAGGCAAGGGGTTGGCTCCAAGGCCTTGGGCAACTCTGCCTCTGTGGTTCTGCAAGGTACATCCCCTGCAGCTGCTTTCATGGGCTGGTGTTGAGTGCCTGCAGCTTTTCCAGGTGCATGGTGCAAGCCATCGGTGGATCTACCATTCTGGGGTCTGGGGGACGGTGGCCCTCTTCTCACAGCTCCACTAGACAGTGCCCCCTGGGGACTCTTTGTAGGGACTTCCACTCCACATTGCCCTGGTAGAGGTTCTCCATGAGAGCCCTATCCCTGCAGCAGACTTCTGCCTGGACATCCAGGCATTTCCATATATCCTCTGAAATCTAGGCACAGGCTCCCAAGCCTCAACTCTTGCCCTCTGCATACCCTCTGGCTTAACACCATGTGGAAGCCACAGAGGACTGTGGCTTGCACTCTCTGGAGCAGTAGCCTGAGATGTATTTGGGAACCTTTTAGCCACAGCTGGAGCTGGAGTGGCTATAAAACAGAGAACAGTGTCCTGAGGTTGTGCAGGGCAGCGGGGCCCTGCCCATGAAACCATTCTTCCCTCCTAGGCCTCTGGGCCTGCGATGTGAGGTGGTGTCACAAAGTTCTCTGAAATGCCTTGAAGACATTTTCCCCACTGCCTTGGATATTAACATTTTGTACCTCTTTACTTATGCAAATTTCTGCAGCTGGCTTGAATTCCTCCCCAGAAAGTGGGTTTTTATTTTTTACCACATGGTCAGGCTGCAAATTTTCCAAACTTTTATGGAAAATGTTATGCTCTGCTTCCCTTTTAAATATAAGTTTCAGTTTCAGGTAATCTCTTTGCTTATGAATATAAGCATGCACTGTTAGAAGCAGCTGGGCCACACTGTGAATACTTTGCTGCTTAGAAATTTCTTCTGACAGATACCTTAAATCATCTCTCTCAAATTCAAAGTTCTACACATCCCTAGAGCAGTGGCACAATTCTGCCATTCTCTTTGCTGAAGGATAGCAAAAGTGACTTTTACTGCAGTTCTCAATAAGTTCCTCATCTCCATCTGAGACTGCCTCAGTCTGGAATTCATGTCCATATCACTGTCAGCATTTCAGTCATGACAATTTAACAAGTCTCTAGGAAGTTCCAAACTTTCTGTCATTTTCCTGTCTTCTTCTGAGCCTTCCAAACTGTTCCAACCTTTGCCCATTACCCAGTTCCAAAGTGGCTTCCATATTTTCAGGTATCTTTATAGCAATGCCCCACTTGTTTAGTATTAATTTTCTGTATTAGTTTGTTCACGCACGACTATAAAGAAATACCTGAAACTGGGTAGTTTATAAAGAAAAGAGGTTTAATTGGCTCATGGTTCTGTGGGTTGTACTGGCTTCTGCTTCTGGGGAGGCCACAAGAAACTTACAATCATGGCGGAAGGCAAAGGGGAAGCGGGCACATCTTCACGCGGCTGGCAGGAGGGAGAGGTGGTGGGGAGGTGCCACACACTTTTAGACAACCGATTCTCTGTGCACTCACTCACTATTATGAGAACAGCAAAGGGGAAATGCACCCCCACAATCTAGTCACCTCCCACTGGGCTGCTCCTCCAACAATGAGGATTACAAGTTGACATGAGATTTGAGTAAGGAAGCAAATCCAAGCCATATTAGATACTGTTGCTTTGCTCCTAACTTGAGAGAGTATTTCACCATTAAATATGCTATTAGCTGTAGGGTTTTGCAAATCTCCTTTATATCAGTTTCAGAAAGTTAAATTTTATTTCCAGTTGACTTGGAGATTTTATTCTGAATAGTTTTTAATTTTTTTTTTTTTTTTTTTTTTTGAGACAGAGTCTCGCTCTGTCACCAGGCTGGACTGTAGTGGTGTGATCTCAGCTCACTGCAACCTCTGCCTCCCGAGTTCAAGCAGTTCTCCTGCCTCAGCCTCTCGAGTAGCTGGGATTATAAGTATGCACCACCATGCCCAACTAATTTTTGTATTTTTAATAGAGATGGGGTTTCACCATGTTGGCCAGGATGGTCTCGATCTCTTAACCTCGTGATCTATCACCTCGGCCTCCCAAAGTGCTGGGATTACAGGCATGAGCCACCCACGTCCAACCAGTTCTTAAATTTCATCAAATGCTTACATATACTAAAACAAATAAACAAAAAAACAGAAAAACAATAAAAGTTGTGTTCTTTGTGTATCATTGTTTTCTGCTTTTATCTTTACTATCTTGTTCCTTTTACTTCTTGAATTTAATTTTTTCTTCTTTTTCCTAGCTTCTTGGGATTAAAAAATTAGATTGTTTATTTCCAACATTAAATTTTTTCTAATTATCCATATAAAATTGCCAGCTTCCCTCTAAGTTCTGCATTTGCTGCATCCCACAAATTTTGATATTTTGGGTCTTTACTAGCATTCATTTAAAAATATTTAAACATTTTAATTGTTAGATCTTTATTGCCTGTGTTATTTAGGAGAGTAGTTTAACTTGCAAATATCTGGGTTCTAGTTACCTTTTTGTTTTGATATCTATGGTAATTCTGTTGTAATTAGTGAACATTACTTCTCTTATTTAACTCTTTAAAGATGTCAATTCATTGTATCCAATAGGAAGTTACACATTATTCTTGTAATTGTACCTCTGAATGTAATATGATATTTTTCTCTGCCTCTTTGAAATATTTTCTGTTTATTTTTGGTATTTGGTACTTTCATTACATTCTGCTTAAGTGTGGTGGTTTTTGTACTTACTTTGCTTGGGGTTTGCTGAGCTTCTTGAATCTGTGGTTTTGTGTTCTTCATCAGTTTGGGAAAAATTTGGGCTATTATTCTATCCAAATATTTATTCTGCCATTTCTTTTTCCTCCTCTTATTCTGGGACTTTAAAAAAATATTTCGTACTTTTCCAGAGGTATCAAATACTCCATTTTACAAAAATGTTTACCTGTGCATTAGTTTGGATTTGTATTAATTTTTTAAGTTCACTGATCCTTTCTTCTGCTGTGTCCAATATTTTTTAAAAGTCCATCCAATGAGTTAGTAATTTTATATATGCTATCTTTTCTGATTATATTTTTAGGTCTAGAATTTTCTTTTAGCTATTTTTTACAGTTTTCATCTCTCTCTGGGAATTTTCATCTGAATGATCTATTTCTGTATATTCTTTAACATATTTGAACTACTTATTTTAAAATTCTTATTTTTAATTTGAAATGAGTCTAGGTCATTTGCTTCTTTTCACTCTTTTCCTCTTGATTAGGGATCACATTTTCTAGTCCTTTCACATGTCTTGTAAATTTTTTATTGTATGATGGGCATTGTAAAGAATATGTTGTAGAGACTCTGAACTATTTTATTTACTCTAAAAAGCATTGAATTTTGTATTTCATATTTGCTGGTATGAAGTTACTGGTGGATCACCTTCTTGCATCAAGGCTTCGCTTTATTTATTTATTTTTATTTTAAATTTTCAGATTTTGTAGGCTTCTTGATCTCTGAAAACAAATTTTACTTGTACATTTTTTTGTTTTTTGTTCCCCCCCCCACCCTCCCTCCAAGGAAAAAGAGGAAAAGACATTAGACACACATTTCTAATACCAGAAAGGAAATAGATATTATTATTTCCTGATCTCATGGACATTAAAAGGATAGTGAAGGATTACTATGAACAACTCTATGTCCAGAAATTTTTAAACTTAGGCCTAGAGCATGGTCTTCATTCCTAAGGTATGACCTATCTGTTACAACCTATTGTCTCCTGAATTTCTGGTGTGTTCACTGAAGTTCTTTGCTTTGGCTACACTGGAAATACAACATGTACCTAGCCCTGTGTGACCTCCAAAATCTCTGTTCTGCTTTCAACCATTGAGCAGAGTTCCCTGCTAGTCCTTGCGGAAGTTTGTTCTGAGCACATGTAGGCCAAGGACCTGAGGGACGCCCTTCCACTGATCTGTGATACCTCTTCTCGGTAGCTCTCCTCTGTTCTCTACCTTTACTCACAAATTCCATCCGCCTTAGCATTTCTTTATTTTGATTTCTCTACCCACTGAAAATCTGTTTCTTCTGCCCACCAGAAATGCTGATTTCTTATTGAGTTCCGTTATTCTATGCCGCAGTTTGGAAATATCACCAGGCAGAAAGTCAAGGTGAATGTAGAACTTAACTTGTATGCTTTACTTTTTAAAAAGGAGAGCAGCCCAGTGCTGTATCTTTGCCCAATGTCTGAAACCAGTTGCTTCATACACTTTGTCCAGTGGAAAGATAAGTTCAATACCAGCTTTTTATTATGGTTGTAACTGGAAATTTCCTTATCTCTTCAAAAGTGGCTTCTGACACATTCTTATCCCTCTTTCTGGAATTCTAATGGCGTTTATGTTAGACCTTTCTCTCATGCATCCTTTTATGCATATTTTTTTGTATTCCCCATCCCCCACCATTTCATCTTTCTGTGCTTCATGCTGAATCTTTTTCTGACATGTCTTCCTGTTCTCAAATTCTTTAGCCTTCTAATTATGTTTTTAATTTTGGTTATTGTATATCTTTTCTTTCTAAAGTTTTGTATCCTTTGACCCACATTCCCCAAATTCTTCCCCCCATTACATTTTTCACTTCTGGAATTTCCATTTGGTCCATATGTACATGTGAGTATGTGTGTGTGTGTGTGTGTGTGTGTGTGTATTTCCAGTTCTTTGATGACATTCTTTTACTTATCTTCTACTTTATAGAACATATTAAGCATAGTTATTTTAAAATCTGTTTCTGATGACTCAGTGTTCTGGATCTCTAGAGATTCTGATTCTTTTGTCTGTTGTTTCTTTTGTTTTCTTGTCTTCTTTTTTTGTGGTTTTTTTAAATTGTGTTCAAGACAATAGATATAAAAACTATAAAGCTAATTTGAGACCTACTATGATATATTCCTTCAGAGAGAACTTAATTTTGCTTCTGGTGAAAGGGTGTGATTCTTAGGTCAGATTTTCATGTTTTTATTTTATTTTATTTTATTTTTTTTGAGACGGAGTCTCACTCTGTCGCCCAGGCTGGAGTGCAGTGGCGCGATCTCAGCTCACTGCAAGCTCCGCCTCCTGGGTTTACGCCATTCTCCTGCCTCAGCCTCCCAAGTAGCTGGGACTACAGTCACCCGCCACCTCGCCCGGCTAGTTTTTTGTATTTTTTAGTAGAGACGGGGTTTCACTGTGTTAGCCAGGATGGTCTGGATCTTCTGACCTCGTGATCCACCCGCCTGGGCCTCCCAAAGTGCTGGGATTACAGGCTTGAGCCACCGCGCCCGGCCCAGATTTTCATGTTTTGTGCTCTGTGTCTACCATAACCACTGTTTTCATATATTTATCTTTCCCTCTGTATTCTTACCTTCTCAGGTTTGCTTACCCTTTGTATGTGTATGTGAAGTTACCAATGAAGTTTTTGCTCATTTTAAAATTGGGGTGCTGATTTTATTATCTTCTTATATTGTATGTTCAAAATATAAGACTTTTGTCAACATAATGTGAATATGCTCTCTCATTCAGGGGCTTCCCTGTTTAGGTGTTTCAAAGAGAAGGAGTTTTCAATTTTCATACATTAATTGAAAGTTATTTTTTTTTCTTTTGTGGTCCTTTTTTGGTCTCTCCTAAGGTTGGAAAGAAATTCTATGCTTCTAGAAGTTACATAGTTTAAGATTTTACATCTAAGTATATGATCTATTTGGAATCAATTTTTGTATATAGTTAGAGGTAAGGGTTGGATTTGTTTTTCCTTTAAGGATATCCAGCTGTTTCGGTTCAATTTGTTGAAAAGAGTATCTTTTCCATATTGAATTACCTTGACCCTTTTGTTGAATAGTAATTAACCATATATGTATGTGTCTATTTCTAAACTCTGTTTTGTTTCATTGTCTATTACACCAATATCACATAATCTTGATTACTGTAGCTTTACAGTGTATTTTAGAATCATGTAGCATAAATCCTCTAGATTTGCTCTTTTAACAATTTAATAGGCTATTTTAATACATAAAATTATGTAGTGTATATACTCCAGATTTGTTCTTTTAAAGACTTTTTGGGCTATTTTAGTACCATTGCATTTTCATATAAATTTTACTATCAGTTTGTAATTTCTACAAAACAATCTCTTCGGATATTTTTTGGGGGAGGGTGGGGGTGAGGATGGAGTCTTACTGTGTTGATCAGGCTGGAGTGCAGTGGTGTGATCTCAGCTCACTGCAACCTCTGCCTCTCTGGTTCAACTGATTCTCCTGCCTCAGCCTCCTAAGAGGCTGGGATTACAGGCATGTGCGACCGTGCCTGGCTAATTTTTGTATTTTTAGTAGAGATGGGGTTTCACCATATTAGCCAGGCTGGTCTCAAACTCTTGACCTCAGGGTGAACTGCTCACCTCAGCCTCCCAAAGTGTTCAGATTACAGGTGTGAGCCATTGCACCTGACCTCTGCTTGGATTTTTGAATGAGATTACATTGACTATATAGTTTAATTTGGGGAGAATTGACATCTTAACAATATTGAGTCTTCTCATCCATGAACATGGTATATTCATCCATTTATTTAGGTCTTCTTTAATTTCTTTCAGAAATATTTGCTAGTTTTCAGTGTACAGATCTTATATTTTGTTAAAGGTGCTTCTAAATGTTTTATGATTCTATATGCTATTATAAATAGTGTTTAAAATTTTTAATATTCTACTTGTTTATTGGTACTCTACGAACACCCTGCAACCTTGCTAAATTCACTTATTAGTTTTTGTGGCTTTTTGTAAGTTTCTTAAGATTTTCTGTATACCTGATTATGCTGTCTGCAAATATTTTTATTTTTCCTTTTCTTTCTAATTTGTGTGCCTTTCTTTTTCCTTCCTTCTTTCCTTTCTTCCTTATTTCCTTCCCTCCTTCCCTCTCTCCCTCTCTCCATCCCTCCCTTCCTTCTTTCCTTCCTTCCTTTCTCTTTCTTTCTCTCCTCTTTTCCTTTTCTCTCTCTCTTCCCCTTGTTTCTTTTCTCCCTTTTTTCTTTTCTATGCTTCTCTTTTTTTGCACTGCTTTATAACTCCACTTGAATAGAAGTGCTGACAGTGGAAGTCATTGTTCTTTCTCCCAATCTTTGGGGAGACTATCTGGGCTTTCACCATTAAATTATTACGTTAACTGTAGGTTTTTCAATTTTTTTTTTTTTTTTTTTACCGGATGGAGGAAATTATTCTCTGTTTTAGTTTGCTCAGTTTTAATCATGAATGTCAATTTTAGTCAAATGCATTTTCTCTTTCTATTGAGATGATTATATGATTTCTTCCCTTCATTCTGTTAATATGATAAATTACATTGATTTTCTTGGCAATGTTAAACCAATCTTGCATTCTTGGGATGAACTCATCTTGTCATGCTGTAGCTAGATTTAATTTTCTAAGTTAAGTGTTCCGGCTCCTACATTTATGAGACATATTGTTCTAGTTTTATTTAATTATGATTAAATAATTAAATCATCTTCATCTGGTTCCATTTACAGAGTAATACTGACCTCATAAAATGAGTTGGCAAGTGTTTTTTTCTCTTCTAATTTCTGAAAGAGTTTATGTAATATTTGTATTATTTATTCTTTCAATGATTAATTGAATTTACCGGTGAGGCCGTATGGACTTGGGGATTCTTTGAGGGAAATGTTTTATGTTGTGAATGTAATTTTAATAGCTATGGGTTTTTTTTTTTTTTTTTACTTTTATTGAGTTGTAGTTTTAATTTGTGTCTTTTGAGGAATGTGAGCATCTCATCCAAGTTTTCAAATTTATTAGCTTGTCTGTAGGATCTGTAGTAATGTTCTACCTTTCATTCCTGATATTGGTAATTCATGAATTTTCAATTTTTTTTTGTCCATCAGGATGCTGGGGCTTATCAATTTTTGGGGACGTTTCAAAGAACCAGTTTTTGATTTTATTGATTTCATGTATTGATGTTCTGATTTCAATTTCATTGATTTCTGTTTCTATATTGTTTTCTTCTTCCTACTGAGTTTTGTTCTTTTTCTCTCTTCTTAAGGTAGATGCATAAACCTTTTATTTCAGATCTTCTATATTTTCTTATATAATAATTTTTAGCTATGAATTTCCATTTAATCATTGCTTTAATTGCTTCCCAGAAATTCATTATGTATGTTATGCTTTTATTGTATTTCAATACAGGATATTTTGTAAATTTCTTCTTTCATTCATGGATTGCTTAGGAGTGTGCTTTTTAATGTGCAAATATTTATATTTTTTCAGATACCTTTGTTTTATTGGTTTCTAGTTTAATTCCACTGTGGCTAGAGAATATACTGTATGATGTAGCTCCCTCTAAATTTTTGAGCCTTATTTTATGGACTGGAATACCTATCTTGATAAATGTTGCATGTGTACTTTAAAACAATGTGTATTGCACAGTGGTTGAGTGGAGATTTCTAGCATTATAAATTAGGTTAATTTGTTTGAGAGTATTTTCAAGTCTTATATATTTGCTGATTTTCTGTCTGCTTGTTTTATCAGTTACTGAGAGAGGATTATGGAAATTTATAACTTCAGTTATGCTTCTTTCAACTTGCTCACCTTACTAAGGGTACAAATATTTGTGGTTTTTATGTTTTCTGGGTTAATTGACTCTTTCATCATTGTGAAATTGCCTTGGTTTTTCTGGTAATATTCTTTGTTCTGAAATCTATTTCTCTGATATTAATATAGACACTCTGGCTTTCTTTTAATTTCAATTATGGTATAACAATTATGCCATAATTGCATGGTATAACTTTTTCTGTTTACTCCTAGCTTGTCTGAGTCTTTATATTTTAGGTATGTTTTTCACAGGCAGCATATAATTGGGTCATGGGTTTTAAAAAACTTAAATCCTATTTGACAATCTTTGCCTTTTAGACCACTTACATTAATAAAATTATTGTTTAGACCATTGGCATTTAATGTAATTTCTGGTATGAATTGAAGCCTATCATGATACACTTGTATGACTGAAGCCTCTCATGTTACAGTTGTTTTATATTTGTCCCATCTGTTCCTTTTTTTTTCTTTTTGATATCTTGCCTTTTTGGAATTATTTTTAGCGTTATATTTTATTTCTGTATTGTATTGTTAGATATACCACCTTTAAAAAATTGCTCTTGGGTTTACAATATGCACTTTTAACTTCACAGTCTACCTCAAATTATACCAGTTTACATGTAATGTAAGACCTTTTTGTATTTTAATTTTACCCCCATTTTTTTGTTATTGTTACTGAACATCTTACTTCTATATATATTATTAGCCTCTATTCATTATTATTGTTTTTTGTTTTAAATAATCAACCATCTTTTAACAACATATTAATGTGAGTAAAAAAGACTACTGTAGTTATTCAGCATACTTACCATGTCCAACACTCTTTATGCCTTTGTGTAAATTTGAGCGACTATCTGGTATCATTTTCCTTTAGCCCGAAAAACTTCCTTTAACATTTCTTGCAGTGGAGCTCAGCTGGAAATGAATTCTCTTATTTTGTGTTTGTCTTCAAATAGTCTTTATTTCATTCTCATTTTTGAAGGATATTTTCACTGGGTATAGAAGTCTAGGTTGACAGTTTTTTTCTTTCAGCCTGTTAAAGATGTCGTTCCATTGTCTTCTGGCTTGCATTGTTTCTGACAAGAAATCAGCGATCATTCTTATCTTTGTTCTCCTGTAAGTAATGTGTCTTTTTTTCCCTTCTGGCTGCTTTTAAGATTTTCTCCTTATTGGTTTTTGTCAATTTGTTTATAATGAACTTTGGTGTGATTTTCTTTGCTTTTGTCTTGCCTAGGATTCATTGAGCTTCTTGAATTTGTGGGTTGTTTTCATCAGACTTGAAAATTTTTAGCCATTGTCTCTTCAAATATTTTCCTCTTTTGTTTCTTTTGTGCTTTAAATCTCATGGACTTGGAGCAAATACTTGAAGCAATCATAAAAATTTGGCTTTATAGTAAGTAAAATGTATGTAAGGTAAAACTGCCTGAAATTTTCCCACAGTTCACTGAATCTCTGTTTTTCTCCCAGTATTTCAGTTTGGGTAGTTTTGCTATGTCTCCTAATTCACTGATCTTTTCTTCTGCATTGTCTATTCTTCTATTAAGCCCATTTGGTGAGTTTTTCAAGTTGTATTTCTGATTTTTAAAGTCACATTTAATTTTTAAATTATGTCTCCCATCTCTATCCTCATTATGCCTATCTTCTTGCTTTCCTTTGCCTAAGTTTATGATAACTATTTTAAAGTTCTTCTTTGCCAAATACTTCATCTCTGTAATTTCCGGGTTTGTTTCTGCTGATCTGTTTTCCCCCTGGTTATGAGTGACATTTTGCCTCCTTTTCAAATATCAAATAATTTTGACTGGATGCTGGATTTCATGATTGTTGCATTATTGAGTATCTGAATTTTGTTGTCTTCCATTATAGTATGTTGAAGTTTGTTTTGGCAATCAAGTTACTTGTGGATTAGTCTGACCATTTCAAGGGTTATTCTTAAGTTTTGTTAGAGTGAGCCCAGAATAACTTTTTCTCTAATATTAGTTTAGCCCTATTACTAAGATGCGATCCTCCTAAAGTTTCTATGATTGCTCCAAGTATTTAGTGATTTCCCTCTACTCTGACTGGTTGGACCTTGAATATCTTGTACAAGCCCTGTACAAGCTCTAGGAATTGTTTAGCTTACAGAACCCTCACAGTTTTCTCTATGCAGCCTCATGGAGTTTTACCTTACATACATTTTACTTAGTGTAAAGCCAAAGACTCAAAAGGACTCCTATTTAGATTTCTGGATCTCTTTCTTTGCACAGTTCCCTGTTCCTTCCTACTCTATTCAGCAAATTTCAGCCACCTGGCCTCACTAAACTCCAGTTTTTGTCCCCTTAACTAAAAAAAGACCTTATTACTCTGCTTATCTTTCCCCTTCTAGGGCCAAGGTCTGGAAATTACTATCAGGAAGAAAGCCAGGGTGATTGTGGGGCTCACTGTATTCTCTTCTCTCAAGGATCACTGTCCTGCACTACTTGGAGTCCAGTTTCTGAAAATAGAGTTTCAAATATGTATTTTTTAGTTTTCTGGTTGTTTATGGTGGGAAGGCAGATCTAATGCCAATTTTTGTATCATAGTTGAAAGGATAATTCTTGTCTGCTGTATTTTTATGCTATGTTTTTTGTTATTATTTTTGAATGGTGATCTATTATGACTATATTTCCCACAAGATAAGGTATGCTGATTGTCCTTATATCAAAATCAATTGTAGTGCTTTTCCCAATTAGAAATGCCTGTGTTCTATCCTCAAACATGTTGATTCAGAATATCTAACATGGGTTCCAGACATTATATTTTTAAAATCTTGACAACTGATTTTTGATACATAGCAAAACTTAAGATCATTGTTCTAGTAAGCTTAAATCCAATGTGGCTTTTATGAACTTAAATTGATTATCCTACAACCTGTTCTTAACACAGCAACACTCAGTAAAAATAGAATGCAAAATTAAAGCAGATCTCCTCCTGGATATCTCCATTATCCACAAAAAAGCATTTATTTCTGGCAGAATAGAAGTCTTTAGAGCCCTAAGTACTGTGGCTGGTGCATACTTCAATTTGTTTTGCCTGTGCCATAGCAGTTGTTATATGTTTTGAATATTAATTCTGCCCATAAGTGTCATGAACTTCTGTAAAGCAATCTGCAAACATTCTCATAATACACTGATTTGGAGATGGTTAGCAGATTTTATCTTGTGTGCCAATTTTGTTTTGATTGGTGGTGACTTGTTGGAGCACAGTGATAAGAAGGATCCTAAGACCAGTTCTGGACTCAACAGGAAGGAATGCTGTAATGGATTAGTGATGTTTGTCATGAGTTTGGGATCAGAAGAATGCAGCACATGTTCCATGTTTTTGCAATTCATGTACTGGTTAAAGGCAGCCTTTTCTTCTATGTTTCTCTAATTGTACAAGAAAACTTGCTGCAACTCTTTATATTCAACCTGACTTTACCATATATGGGAAACTAATCTCATGGTTATGAAGCGCCTATACCCAAATTATTTCTTCATCAATCTGTTCATGTACTCATTAATTTCTTCTTTGTCACTCTCTAAAAATATGATCAAAATGATACTATCTTATTATAGTAGTGGTCTCTGGTCTGTATTTCTTGTCTTCTTTTCAAATAAATAGACCTGTTGTATATTTTAAAATTCATTGGTTCTGGTAACTATATTTCCCTGAATCCCCAACTAGACACATAATCTTATACATGGTCTAACAATGATATAGAAAGTTTGAAGCTAGGATGCTCCTAGGTAGAAAATTTTCTAAAATGTTTGGAACATAAATTAGCTTGGATCATTAATAATATATATTTTTGAATTATAATTGAATATGTAACTAAGTAAGAATATCTTCTCATCTGCAAATTCGCACGTATTAAGATTAGGCCAACATAGTCCTATGAGTTTAAAATATGGCACTTTAGAAAAATGTCCTACTTTCAAGCATATAAACTCCTTACATGTTTTTAATGATGGAATATTGTTAGCTAAGTGTTTTGGGCTACAGAATCATCCAGATGATAACTACTGGTTGTGATTCTCAATCTGACTTATTACAGGTAACTTCTTTTCCTCATTCTATGTGTGTACTGAGCTTAGGAGCTGGGTATTAGCAGGCTAGCAGAAGTTTAATTGGGTATTAGCAGGCTAGCAGAGGTTTAGTAGGTGGGCCACGTGTAAGAGAGAGATGCATTTCATTGGGCAAGAAACTCATCTTTCCAGTCTCTATGTTTGATGGGAATGGCATAGGAAATGGAATGGTAGAGGATGCCTTACTATTCATGTCAGTTGTTATCAATTTAAAATGCTTCCTGGTGCCAACAATCTAGGATGTTTAGCATAATATACTCTCATGGAAAGAGCAGAATGTCAAGCACCAAGAGATATAGGTTCTAGTCCTAGCTTATCATTCGCTAACTCTGTGACCATATCAAACTACTTAACCTGGCTAACTTTAATTTATTCTTATATGAAATGAGATTAATAATCTGCTGTACCTACCCTACAGAGTTGTTGGAGGATCAAGTGAAATCATGGTTGTAAAAACCTTTGAAAACTTATTAGTGGCATACCATTGTGGTACTGTACATGCCATCTTATATTGGCTTATCTCTTATCCTAGGAAAATGGACAGAATTGTGTATCTTTGCTTGTCTTTTAAATTTTTTATAGATTAAAAAGGTGATTCTGCTAGGAAGCTTTCTGATGATGGTTCTATTTAGAAAAAAGAAAATAGTAAACTATCTGTTTTTACTAGGGCATGAATAATTTCACTGAGAAGTATTCATCAGTTATGCTTTACTTTACAGCTTGGAATCCCATCCACTGCCAGCACATTGAATGCCACAATGCAATTAACAAACCAGCTGTGAAGGTACTGTTTTATTAGACCTGGTGCCATACTGTATTGTCAGTGGTCAAATTGCTGAATGAAGTGGACTAGATTGTATCCTTCTCTGTAAAGCAGAGACGTGTGCTGTGTAGTAATTCCAAGTACCTCCATATTCAATCTGATTGTACTTTGGCAGACTGGTCAAGAGAGAGCAATGAATGGCGTTGTCTGCAGTTTTGGCTATGCGTTCATAGCCAAATGAACGCAAGTGCTATGTAGCACTGAGCTAATTATCTATCAGAAGGATCCTAGTAAAATGCTTATGTGTCCTTAACTGGTTTCTATTTCAGCTAATGAACTCAGGGAAATGTATTTTCTCTCTGTTTTCATGTGTATGCTACAAATCATGAGTGCTTATGCACATTCAGGAGTAGTAGGACAAAAAGATAAAATCGTTTAGTTTTAGCTTATATTACAAATATGACTTAACTGAAATGACTGAAAGGTGTCTGGACAGCATAGACATGGAAAGTTACATTAAAGGTAAGGAAACAGTGGTTTACAGAGTCAAGTCATTTTCCTAAGGTTGCCAGTTAGCATCAGAACTGGAGACAGGGCCAGGTACCTGGACTCCTAACCTTATTGTCCTTCTACCACACCAAATTGGTTCTGTCCTATTATAACCTTGAATCTTGAAGGTTGAATGTGAAGAAAAATAGTCATACCTTTTAACAAAATTATTTATGATATATTTATTGGATACAAAGTATTTGGCTGGATGGACCTGTGTCTGGATTTGCAAGGTATAATTTTTATATTATTCGGGGTAGGAGTAACCTGAAGTTATCAGCGTTCACAGTTACTTTGGAGAACCAGGTGTCTTGTGGGTTTGCTTCTTTTGTTTTATAGATAGCCTGTAGAAAACCAAATACTAATAGAAAACTAATGCCATCACTTTATAGAAACAAAATAGGAAAGGTGAAATGAGATCCAATAAAAATAAAAGAAACCAAAAATGTGTTTCATGAACCAAAACTGGCGGAGGAGTGCCAACAATAACATTGTCATCTAGATACATTATACTAACAAAGGATGGCCTTGTATTATTATTTTTAATCTCTGCTTTTGTTGAAGGCAAATTGAATGCATTGATACTAAGAGCAGGTAATTGGCTGGGCGTGGTGGCTCAAGCCTGTAATCCCAGCACTTTCGGAGGCCGAGGTGGGCAGATTGCCTGAGGTCAGGAGTTCAAGCCCAGTCTGGCCAACATGGTGAAATCCCGTCTGTACTAAAAGTACAATAAAAAGTAGCCAGGTGTGGTGGTGTGCGCCTGTAATCCCAGCTACTTGGGAGGCTAGGGAGGGGAATTGCTTGAACCGGGAAGGTGGAGGTTGCAGTGAGCCATGATCACGCCACTGTACTCCAGCCTGGGCAACAGAGTGAGACTCTGTCACCCTCTGCCCCTCCCAAAAAAAGCAGGTAATGATAACCCACACAATGGAAGTGTAGGCCCCTCCCATTCTATAGTATGCACCCCACTGTTGACCTTCAATAGACATTTGGGGTTCAGAGGTGCTCTTCTTTGGAGGATATTTTGAGCTACTCACATGTGAATTCATAGTTTATTCATAGAGTTCAGCTCGATTTTTCACAATGATGAGACTTTTATGTTTCCTTCTTCTTATCCTTCTTTTCTTCCTTCTGCCTAAGTTACAGCTCCTTCTTTTGGGTCACCCAGACATCAACAGGAAGGGGATCCTTTCTGTCTGGTTTCTGCAGTTATTTTTCCTTGACTTTATGTCAGACTGCATTCTCAGGAGTCCTCTGATATCCTGGTTAGTAATGCTTTCTGGCCTCCTACTCACTGAAAGCATCATGAATTAGATTTTCTCCTTCTTTTCTAGGCAAACAGCCCAGTCCATTCCACTGGGTTGGCCTCACTTTTCTCCCTGAAGTGAGTCAGCCAGGATAGGTCAAACCATCCACTTTCTGTCATTTTATAAAAATAGAGGCGAAATTCACATAATATACAATGAACTATTTTAAAGTGAATAATTCAGTGGCATTTAGTATATTTACAATGTTTGCCAATACCACCTCTTTCTAGTTCCAAGACATTTTTGTATCCCCCCAATCTTACTTTCTGAACTCCAGTTTCCTTAAAGACCCTCCTTTTCTATTTTCATTCTACACTTTGCAGAAAGATAGCATTCTTGTTAAGTCTTCCTGTGCTGGGGCCATTTTTGCACTACAATAGGTCTGGCTCAGTACTGCTCTTCCTTTACAACGTGAGTACGCCCAATCTACATCATCACCACATGACATACAAATCAAGGGTATCCAACATCCAAATGCTTACAAAATAATGTTAAGCATAAAGTTAGGAAATTTTATAGTATGATGTTTAAAAGTTTAAAAGTTACATATATTCATAGTGAAAAACAATCAGTAATACTTATCAGAATGTTACTATGGATTGCATCAAGATAGAGGGTTAATGTGTTAACTGAATTTTCTTGTTTCCCTTTCTCGGTTTTCCAAAGCCTCTACATTGGGCATATGTCATATTCATAAACAAACAAAAAAAAAACCCCCACTTATTAATGTGACACACAGATATGAACACATTAGTGTGGATGTAAACCAACCTGTTCAGAGTAGAACAAAACTCACTAGACCAACTACAGATCTGATGGGTCATGTTAAGTAAATTATTTAAGAAGTCAGATGTTGACTAGCTAATCTCTAATGATTATTTACAGTTTTAGCATCCCAGGAGCTTCTCCTTTTGAGTGGAATGAAAAAGTATCTTTACCTGGGAGAGGTATCAATGACTCACTAAAAAAGAGGGTAGAATAACTTATATAATACTTAAGAGGAGCTCCACATGGGGACATGGGAAAGATTTGGGGAAAATTGATTAATCCTCACCAAAAGCCTAATATCTCTGTGATAGTGAGCTGTAATGCTAAGCAAGAATGATTTACCAAATAGAAAAATATTATCTTTGTAATAGGCCGCAAAAATTACTTTTTATGCAAAAATCAAGAGTTGTAATAGAATTAAATATGAAAATATGTTGGAACTTAAAGTTTATATCATACTCTGCTTTTGGTTTTACTTGGTTCTACTTGAAGTCCACTTTATGAAATACTTTGGAGCCCAGATAATTATCTAAGGCAGGTTCTGGCAAACAATGGCTCAGACCTAAATCTGGCCTGCTGCCAGTTTTTGTAAATAAAGTTTTGTTAGAACACAGCTATGTTAATTTTCTTACATATTGTCTATGGCTACTTTCATGCTCCAACAGCAGAATTGAGTAGTTGTGACAGAGACTGTGGCCCACAAAGCCTAAAATATTTACAAAAAAAGTTTGCCAATCTCTGATTTAACACGCCCCAAGTAGTTACTCATTACATCTAAGGAAGCATGAAACTTATATGAGGAAAATTCTCACTCTGAGCCTTTGTCATCAATATATAGTATACAAATGTTGATGGTAAATTAAGCAATTCTAACTAGATTCCTCAATCATTGAAATGTCTGAGTTTTCACTTTGAATTACAGACTGTTTGGGTTATAAGCTTGGATGATTCCCCCCTTCAAATTTGTGAGAACAACTAAGAAAAGAGTGTAGTTCCAGAAAAATTTGTGTATTAGGCATCTTAACTGCTGAATCAGCTAGCACATGAGTTGATTATTTTTTCGAGGGTAGGAACAGAATTCAAAAATGGCTTTGTTAAATTATAGAAATTTAAACTCATGCAAAGTACAAAATGCAGTTATCTAGATTTTTTGTTCATTTGACTTAAAAGATCCAGATACTGAAATATTCTGATGATCAACTGTGAAATTAACACTTTGCATCTCTGTGCTTAGGCTAGTGAAACCCAGCCATATCAACCAGTCCCAGCAAGGGCAAACAAATTATAGGTCACGTGTAGGAAATAAAAAACCACACTTGATAAAGAAAAGTTAGATGATTGATACAGAACTAAGATTCCAGAGTAAGAGAAGTGAACCACTCAATGTTAGATTTAATGCCAACTTTTTTGAATGAGGTATACCTTAAGAAGCAAAATTCTCTACCACTAGCATTTTGGTATCAGTTATGATTCTGAAATCTTAATAATATATTTTCCTTTTCCTAATGAGAGACTACTGTTGTTTACCACTTTACGGAAGGAATTAGAGTGAGTAATATACTGCCAATGTGAGCAGCAATTGAACAAGATGATTATTTTGGTTCTTTGTGGAATGAGAGTGAATTTCTCGACACTATTTATTACTTGAATTGCAGGTAACAGGAGAAATGAAAAACCACGGCAGCCACATTTAAATCCTCAGGGTGAACTCATCAGATAGTGCAGGGAGAAACATTTATTGGTAAAAAGGGTTTTACTAAAAATATTTATTCCACCTTGCTTTTGGAAAATCTGTCATTATTGAAGCATTTGTGCTAAGAATCTAGGGAATGTGATACCCAGAAACAGGAGAGTTCATTCCGTCTTTTTATGTGTTTCAGATGTGTATAGACCCTTCCCTGTCAGTAGCGTTGGGTGATAAACCACCCCCGTTGTATCTCTGTGAAGAATGCAGCGAGAGGATTGCAGGGTAGGTATAAGAGTTCTTAAAGAAAAAGAAATAGAGCGATAATGAGAAGATAAAAATCATTTGGACTTAAATTAGTTACATTACTAAAGTTTCTCACTAGCCTCTCTGATTTTTAAAGGTTAATTATTCTGATATTTAACATATAGCAAACTTTCATTGGGAACATTACAGCTTTGAAAAGTTGCAATATTTCTCTCCATGTGACATGAGAAGAAGGCAATTCCACTTAATAAATCAGCTGCTGCAATTTTGGAGTAACCCTGTTAAAAAGGCCACAGAGAAAAACAGATGTAAAAGAAAACTGTGGTTTCCAAACATGACATATAAATTATATGGATTCTTTTTGCTTGTTTGTTTCACAGAATCACACTCAGCTTTGTACAGATCATGCAGTATTTTGGTTGGCTTAATTAGCATCTGGAAAGTATCATTTAAAGATAACTGAATATGATGAAGTGCCTATAATTTATAATTTAGCTGGAATGCATTAGACATTTTAAGAGTTTATTATGATGGTGCTCTTAATTATACTTCCTTTCTATTAAAAGCCTTTCAGCAATAGTGTGCAGCTTATAAACATTCATGTGGAAGGAGACTATTTCAATGAAGCTCAAAAATGAATTTTGTTTTTTTCAATAGGGACCACAGTGAGTGGCTGATTGATGTTCTTCTGCCTCAAGGTACGGTTTACTTAGGAAAGGATGAATAATGAGTAATCATGACTAATGACATAGTTGCTTTATCTCCTTTTGTACTATTTTATTGTACAAAGACAGTCACCAAAGTATTGTATTCTATGAATATTCATTGAAATGAAGCATAATATCAATGCCTTGCTTATAATGTACTCACACATTTAATAATGAGGGAAGTAGTATCATCCCTACCAGAATTAAGGGTAGATATTGGAATTAGGATTCCGTAAGACTAAAGCCCTGCCAAATTATGTCTTCAGGGATTTTCTGTATCTGTAACAGGTGTTGTCAGTAATAAGCTGCTGCGCCGGGTCTGATTAAGGAGAAGAAAAAGAATAAGGAACACCACCTGGGAGAGAGATGAATAATTGGCCTTTTCCCTGCTACTATTACTAGTACTGTGTTGTCAGGAAGAAATCATTGAATTTCTCTGAGACTCAGTTTCCTCATCAGTAAAATGGGGATAAAGTATATCTAACCCATCTCAATGGAAAGACAAGATTTGAAGGCTTCTTGTAGTTTGTTGGAGTTCTCAAAGCTATGCCCTATAAGTTGGTAGGTCCCAGACAGAGCATTTCTCCACATATGGGAGAAGCAGCTCTTCCAGCTGTGTCACTGGAGGCTAAAATGACAAGGAAAAGTACTGACAAACACAGAGGAAAGATGAAAGGTGGAAACTTGCTGTGGGCATACTAAGTTTGAGTAGAGTTCAGGGCACAGGAAGAACTCGATGGTATATGACTTCAGATGTAGAAAATAAATGGATTCCCATCCTGGCTAACATGGTGAAACCCCGTCTCTACTCAAAATATGAAAAATTGGCCAGGCATGGTGGCACCTGCCTGTAATCCCAGCTACTCAGGAGACTGAGGCAGGAGAATCACTTGAACCTGGGAGCCAGAGGTTGCAGTGAGCCGAGATTGCACCACTGCACTCCAGCCTGGGCGACAGAGTGAGACTCCGTCTCAAAAAAAAAAAAAAAAAAAGAAGGAACCATGAAAGTCTCATCATTGTGAAAAATCAAGCTGCGCTCCTTGAATAAACAATGAATTCACATGTGAGTAGCTCAAAATATCCTCACTCCGTTGGATTCTTGGGGGGAAAAAAAAAGAAAAGAAAAGGATTCATGTCAAAGGCTCATTTGAAAGGAAAACCTTACGCAAACTAAATTCTAAGAACTTTTTTTTTTAAATTGAAGGCCTTTGCTTGATAATTATACTTTTCGTAGTCTTACTTTTCATATTAGATTATTTATATTAGATTCTTAACCTTAAGAGAGAAATTAATTTAGTGCTCCCCTCTGCAAAATGGAGCAATAATATCAGCCTCTATATTCTTCAAAGGTACATTTTGAAAATTTACATAAAAATATCTGTAGGTCAGGCGCAGTGGCTCATGCCTGTAATCCCAGTACTTTGGGAAGTGGAGGCAGGCTGATGGCTTGAGCCTAGGAATTTGAGACCAGCCTGGAAAACATGGTGAAACTGTCTCTACTAAAAATACAAACAGACATACAAAAAATTTAGGAGGGCGGGAGAGAAAAAACAATTTAGCCAGGCATGCTGGCATGTGCCTTTAGTCCCAGCTACTTGAGAGGCTGATGTGGGAGGATCATTTGAGCCCAGGAAGTTGAGGCTGCAGTGAGCCGTGATCATGCCACTGCACTCCAGCCTGGATGACAGAGAAAGACCTTGTCTTAAAAAAAAACAAAAACAAAAAAGAACACCACCACCACCAAAAAAACCTGTAAAAATATTTGGGCTTATATGGGTAAATGTAACTTTTTTTCCTTTAAATTAGGCTACTTAATTAGTGATCATCCACTGCTCTGAGGTAAAAGCCATAGTCAAGTTATAAAATACAAGTTATAAAATCTTTTTAAAATATGTCGCTGAGCAGTGATATTCATCTTTAGAGGAAAATTGGCAATAACTTTTCATTATTTATCTAGACATGTGACTCTAACCTCAGATGCTTCAAGATAAACTCTGGGATATCAAACTGTCAAATAACCATTAATTATACAAAACCAGTTTTTAAAAGTGAGTTGTAAATTTTATTGCTTTTTCATCCACTAGTTTAAGATTACCAGACAGGGTTTGGGAGACATTTGCCTTTGATCTTTTAAATAAATTGTAACATAGACTATACTATAAATAAGGTGTTAGTTCATTTTTTGAGTACATACTATTTCAGAGAACATATAACTGATTCTTGGAAGATTTATTTTCAAATGCTCTCCAGCATCAGTTTTCATGGAAATAATTGATGTGCCCACTAAAAAGAATTCTTATCCATTCATTAAAGTCAATCCCATATGTAGACAGTAGTTTGACAGTCTTGCTCCAAGTGGTCTACCCGTGGGATTGAAAATTGCTTTCTCTTAACCCTACAGCTGGTTTTATACACGCATTTTAAGAATGATATAAATTGATAATTTAAATCTAAGTAGTCCAAGTTAGTAATTTTTTTCTACCATTTTGATATTGCAAATAATCCCATGGTGATGCTGTAAATATATCACATCAACCCAGTGTCATAGTGTAATGGAAAGAACAGTAAATGGGGAATTTGGAGACTTTAACTCAAGGTCTGCCCCTAGCATTGATAGCTTGTGTGACCTTGAAGAATTTAACCACAGTGGTTCTCAGTTTTGTCCTCTGTAAAATGGGGAAATAAGATTAAAGTTGTTTGACTTTAATAAGATTTGATTTCCAAGTCATGTCTGAAAAGATTAAATTACTTGTAAGAGTAGCAGCATGCAGGTGTTCTTAACCTCACTAAACACACACCCCTAGATGAAAAGAGATATATTTCATGCTTTCTGAGGAAACTAGAAGCTAATAAAAGTAGACGATAATTTATGAGACAAGCGAAAAGCTGTTTGGGCCAAGTCCAGTGGTCATGTTACTAAGATTTAAAAAATTCCCCCTCTGTGGCTGCCCTTATTTAAAATGGGCTCTAGACCTGGCATGGTGGCTCACACCTGTAATCCTAGCCTTTTGGGAAGGAGGTCAAGGCAGGAGGGTCGCTTGTGGCCAGGAGTTCAAGAACAGCCTGAGAAGCACAGTAAGACCCCATGTCTAAAAAAAAAAAAAAACAAATCAGCTAGGCGTGGAGGGCCACCCTTGTTGTCCTAGCTGCTTAGAAGGCTGAGACAGGAGGATCACTTGAGCCAAAGAGTTCAAGAGGCTGTGATGGGCTATTATGGGGCCATTGCACTCCAGCCTGAGTGACAGAGTGAGACCCTGTCTCAAAAAATAAATTAATTAAGTAAAAATTAGAGCGGCTCTCTTTCTTTGTTGATATTTTGTGTGCCTTCCCCTTACAGCTGAAATATCTGCTATATGTCAGAAAAAGGTAAGAGCAAGCCATTTGTGTTGTTGGGGCATGATTTATTGTGTTTGTGTGTAAATTCATTTATTGACATCTGCCTTATTTCTGCACCGTGGTTTCCAGTATGTGCATGCCATTGTATTTGTGGAGGGGGAAAGGAAATAATTTAGCATGCAAGATTGCCACATCCAAATGGTCTCTATTTCCATTTCTGCTTTTGCTCACCCATCTTATGCACAATGTTTTTGTTCAGTAATTTGCAATAAAAGCCTATGTGTAATTCTGGGATAGGAGTCTAATTAGAAAAAGGTTTGAATTATACTGCAATTTATGGTACTTAACTTTAGTTAAGGATATATCTTGTATGCTAGAAATCTTGATTGTTTTGAAGTGGAGTGCAAATAGTCCAATTTGTATGTGTGAAAAACATACCCAGACTGACTGTATATGGACAGTATTTATTTATGTGTAACTTGAACAATATATATAGCTAAAGAGTCTTCCTTTAATATTTCCTTTAGTTTTTTAAATAATAGTTTCTCTAAACCATCTCCATCTTCTCTTCTTGTTTTAACAATCGAAAAGCTTGAGAGGAGGCAGTATGATGTCATAAAAAAGAACTTTTGACTAGTTGGTTGAGATTCTTGGACTCAGGCTGGTTCTGTTCCCTCCTACCTATGTGGACCTTGCACACGTGATTTAAACTTTTTGGGATGTTGTGAGTAGGTATATTGGAGGGCTGTCTCTGTTATCTATGGATGCATAGCAAATCATCTGAAAACACAGTGTCTCATATGGCAACCAGTTATTTAATCACAGTTCTGTGGACTGGCAATTTGTCCTATGCTCAGCTCAGCTAAGCAGTTCTTTTGATAAATTACTCTAGGCTCACTCATGTATTTGCAGTCAGTTGGTGGCTAAGCTGGGATTGGCTAGCCCCCGATGGTCTCACTTGCATATCTGGGGCTCAGCTGGGATGGCTGGAATGGTGAGATGGGTGGGGTGTCTGGGCCTCTCTCTTCCCATATGACATCTCATCGTCCAGGGGCTGGGCTGGACTTGTTCACAGGTGGCAGTCTTCTGAGAGAGTGAGAGAGTCTTACTCACTCAAGGCCTCTCAGAAGTCACACAGCATCATTTCTGTAGCATTCAACAGGTCAAAGCAAGTTCCAAGGCAGCCCAGATTCAAAGAGTGGAGAAATAGGATCATTATGGTTATTGAAGGAGTGGCAAGAATTTTGTGATCACATTTAACCTACCACAATCTGTCCTTTGGACGTAATTATTCACCTTCTATCCGTATGCAAAATATGCTCACCATTTTACATGACCGCCACAAGTCTTATTCATTTATGGCTTCAGACTTAAAGTCTAGTATCTTGTGATCTACATGTGATATGTCACTGATTAAACTTCTTGGTAACTGATTCTCTTGATTCAGAGTCCTGTGAACTAAGAAGGAAAGTTATCTTCCCTCTCTGCACCCAAGGCACAATGTTGAGACGGGGACAGGATCATAGCAATAGGCTTCTGTTCAGAAAGAGGAAGGGAAAGCAGATAGCAGTCATTGGTCTATAGCAGCTCCAGCCACAAATACATCAACAGTTCCTCTGTCTCCAGGAATAGCATACTTGTCTTGATTACAATCTGGTTTTGTTTCCTTGAAGTAGTTCCCTAATCTGTTATTGTCCTCCTGAGCTCTTGGCTCCACTCTCTGAGGCATCTTTTCTTTTTAATAAGTAATGGTCCATGTTGCAGCTGAGTAACTTTCTCAGTCTGCTTCCTGCATGTAGGAGTTAGGGTCCCATAGACCTCTTTTCATTTAGAACTGCGTCTGTTTAGTTTTAGCTGGTAGTGCTTTTGCTAGTATGACTTTCTTAAAAACTTTATGGATTTTCAGTGAATCTCACTGGGGTCCTGTGCCCCCGAAAGCCACATCTCTTTAATTATTTTTGAGGCAGTCCTTCCTACATTTTGGGCATTTCAGTGTGCCCTTAAAATTATTAGAAGCCCTGTTATAGCTGAGAGGCTCAATTTGGCACCAGCTTATAACTTTCTGAAGCCTTAACAAAGGATCTTAGAGTCATAGACCATATTCTTCTTTTGATCTTTATCCTGAGGCCATTCTTACTTTGAGAATCTTTTATAAGCTTGAGGGACTAGGATTCCAAACAGTTCTATTTTCTAAACCAGCATGTTTTGGCTCTGGGGACATACCTAATATATTTGACACCCAGGGTAGATCATTTTTTAACACTTCCCTTTTTATAGGACAAAGTTATTTTTAGTAACAAGCTTCAAATTAGCACATTTTTATTGCTTATCCTTTAATAAACATTGTGTTTTACTTAGACGTTAATTTGGAGGATTTCCATTAAGTTCATAACAGTTCAGAATTGTTTGAGTTTCTCCTGGGTAGTTTGTATTCTACCTCTTTGGTACTGCATATTCCCTGAATGGTATATTTGAAATAAGCAATGATAGCATTATGATTGGAAAGATGAAGAGACAGACCTTAATTATTTCAATTCTGTGATTTTGTGGGACCACTTGGAGTTATTTCTATGTGTTTAAAATTCAAAACAGTGAAACAAAGTGGTTGGAGTGAACGTTTGAAAACATGCCCAGCTGAATCTCCATCTAAGGGAAGCCTCTCTAGTTTACTTTGGAAATGAGCGAGCTGAATCCACGTGGGTTGAGGCCTTTCAAATATATTATCAAAACTTAGTAGGAATCCTAGCAATTATTTAGAACTTCGATCAACTCAAGATTATTTTGGGGGAAATGTATTTTATTGCTGACATTGTTTAGAATAGATGGCATGTGGTAATAAAGCAGGTTGACTTTTAGTTGGTATTCCAGATATTATCATATGCAGTGTATCCAGATACTCTATAAGAAATTGCTCAAAATTTAGCAGCATAAAACAGCAACATTTACTTATGTTCATAGTCTCTGTGGATTAGAGATTTGGACGAGGCATGATGGAGATAGCTGAGGTATGCCCTTAAGATCCTTACAAGTCATCCCCCGCAACCGGCTTTTTTTTTTTTTTCTGTCTATCTAAAAGAGTCTATGGTGTACCATATTAAATTCTGAGTTATTAAAGGGTTTTATATTCAAGCCCTTGTCATCATTTTTTTTCCCTACTGAGACCACATTTTCCTAATAGGCCCCTGGATTTGATGTTTGCCTTGAAACTTTTTCTTACCTTGAGAATCCTATGCTGGCTAGAAAGACTGTCCTGAGCTCAATATTTTCCCTTTAAATTCTAGGTGAAGACAGATTAATTCATTCTTTTATCTCCCTCCTCTCACAAGCTTCGAGTTCATAAAGGCTTAGAGTCTAACGCCCCCTTGGGGGTGTTCACATCTTTACAAGCACTATTGAAAGAGACCTTGACTATGTGGTGGTCGCATCTGTCATAGGCTTTGCACATCTCCAATAGCTTCATGTGGGTGCTGCCTCACTCCTCTGCCTCCCACCAGGGCAGCTTGAACGTAGCACCCCTGAACTTGGAAATGTCTTACGCTCCACCACTTTTCTCATTCCCATTACTTCATTTGTGGTGCCCTTCCTGCTATTGATGTCAACGCTGACTCTGAAGGGTTCTGGCTGTGTCCGTCCCTGTGGTCTTCATAGAGTGCTGGTGGACATGGGAAAGCCTGGTTTGAGGCCATCACCTTGGCACAGCGCAGTCCCTGTCTCGAATGCAGCATTTACCTGTCCTTGAATGAGACAAGGACAGAGGAGCTGCAGTGGAAAGTTACTCTTTGAGGTGCATAAAATAATTTTGAAAGAGTTTATTCTGGGAGTCAACATTATTTCTTTTCTTCCCTGATGTTCTGTGATGTTGCACTCTCTTGATCCATGGTTCTGTTTTTTTCTTTATATTTCTCCTGAAAACTCTTGGAATGTTAACTTGAAATAATCCAGAAAGTGTCCTCCTCCTCACTCCCCCCATGGCCGAGGTAACTTTACACAGGGCTTCCCAACACAGTGCCACTGATATTTAGAGCATTTCTACCACTCACAGGAATAGAAAACACTCCTCCCTTTATTTTTTAACTATGACTGAAATCTAGCTGGTGGGAGAATAACCTGCGCTTTGGAAACCAGTGGCCCTTGAATGTGTTGTCACTTCGAGTGGCCCCTGATTCTTAGCCAAGTTTACCTTGGTGGTCAATTTTAATTGATTTCACTTTCTTGGCTTCTAGAACTGCAGTTCCCACGTTAGAAGAGCAGTTGTCACCTGCTTCTCAGCAGGGTGCTGTGGTCGTCACGGAAACAGGCCTGTTCGGTACTGCAAGAGGTGCCACTCGAATCATCACAGTAATGAAGTGGGGGCCGCTGCGGAGACTCACCTCTATCAGACCTCCCCTCCGCCCATCAACACGCGGGAATGCGGTGCTGAGGAGCTGGTCTGCGCTGTGGAGGCCGTGATCAGGTAACACGCAGTTTCTTAGTAGCTACCTCTGACAACTCCACCTTGCTTTGAGCTAACCTCTGCACACTGAGATGTGCATATTTAATGCAACCTCAAATTCCCTTAGCCCAGCTGCTCACCTTCCCACAGCGTTGTAATGACGCTATTTTAATTCATGAATTCAATGAATATTTTTACGGATGCCAGTTATGTGCCAGGCACTATGCTGGGCACTTGGGAGGCAGGGGGGAATAAAATATAGTCTCTGCCCTTAAGTTACCTATGAAGGGACTAGAAAAACATAAGCACGTCATTGTGGTAAGGTTTGGTGAGCTCACTAATAGCCTTGGGGAGAGGGCGTTAGGGGAACTAAGTGAAGGGGCCAATCAAAGTGAAGCATGTGAATAGGCCTGACTTGACTGACAGCAGCATTAACCAGTTAGGAGGCGGGGAAGGCGACAAGCGTGAATTACCTGCACAGGAAACAGGTGTGGGACAACTCCAGGTAATTCCATACCGGGATAAACTCGACCCTGTGGAGTCAGACAAGGACAGCAGGGACAGGTCCTGCAGGCTACTGGGTTTTTCTTCTTCTATCACATTACCAAAAAAAAAAAAAAAAAAAAGCAATTGAAATAACTTCTACACTTGCTCACTTTTTTGTCTGATACTCATCAAGGCAAGATTTTTTGTTTGCTTGTTTGTTTTTGTTTTGTTTTGTTTTGAGACAGAGTCTGTCTCTGTCGCCCAGGCTGGAGTGCAGTGGCGTGATCTCGGTTCACTGCAACCTCTGCCTCCCCGGTTCAAGCGATTCTCCTGCCTCAGCCTTCTGAGTAACTGGGATTATATTTGCTAGCCCCCACGCCCGGCTAATTTTTCATATTTTTAGTAGAGATGGGGTTTCACCATGTTGACCAGGCTGGTCTTGAACTCCTGACCTCAGATGATCCACCCGCTTCGGCCTCCCAAAGTGCTGGGATTACAGGTTTGAGCCACTGTGCCCGGCTCCAGGCAAGATTTTTCTCTTTTTTTTTTTTATTAAAGAACCAATACGGCCGGGCGCGGTGGCTCACGCCTGTAATCCCAGCACTTTGGGAGACTGAGGCGGGCGGATCACGAGGTCAGGATTTCGAGACCAGCCTGACCAACATGGTGAAACCCCGTCTCTACTAAAAGTACAAAAATTAGCCGAGCGTGGTGGTGCCCGCCTGCGCTACTCAAGAGGCTGAGGCAGGAGAATCACTTGAACGCGGGAGGCGGAGGTTGCAGTGAGCTGATATCGTGCCACTGTGCTCCAGCCTGGGGACAGAGCAAGACTCCGTCTCAAAAAAAAAAAAAAAAAAAAAAAAAAAATAGAATTTAAGTTTTAAAAGATAGAGGCCAAGTCTTTTCTGTTTCTCTTATCCCAGTGGCTGACACATAGTAGAAATGCAATAAATGTTTGTCAAATCGAACATTATGGAAAGTTTGAAAAGACAAAAAACACTCAGCCATACTGTTATCATCATCATCAGTGTTGCTTGTGTTCTAATTTTATTCAACTGTATGTTTTATTTCTATAACCATAACCACAGTATATCCACAATTCTTTTTGAAATAACATTACACTATTAGCTTTTCTCCATGTCATTGCATAGTTTCCATATTTATCATTTTTAGTGGATATGTAGTATTCATCTAGCTATAACTTACTTTATCATTACATATTTAGACTGTTTCCAGTTTTTTACTTTTATAAGTAACTCTTTGAGAAATATTTGTGTACATAGTGCTGTACCTATATTTTTCATTTTCTTAGGGTGGATTACCAGATGTCAGGTACCTTGGTTCAAGGGGTATGAATATTTACATGGCTCTTAATACGTTAGCAAGTTGCTTTTCAAAGCATGTGTATGGATTTACAATGCCAACACCATGTATAAAACTTACCTATACTGAGTGTTGTTTTTTTAAAATTGGTACTTGTTTAGCAAATGGAAAAAAGAATTTTCACTGTTTCACTTTCATGTCTTTGAATACCAGATGGTGAATATTTTTCCATTTGGGTACAAGCTCCTCTATCTTTCCTTGTATCATGCATTTGCTGTCTGCATAGTTTCATGATAGATGTAGAGGAAGCATTGACTTACAGTGGGATGGTTGGTGAACCAGAAGTCAGAAGGGATCAATTCTGCTTGATGCTAATTGATTGGAGGAACTAGTCTCTTTGTGCCTCAGTTTGTTCATCTTTGAAACGGGAATGGAGTATAAAATAGTAAGAAAATAGAATGAGGCATCCTGGAGTAACTCATGATGCACAGTACTCAGTAACTCAGTAACACAGTACTCAATTTAAAGAAGAGCAATCCAGGGTGCCTGAGTACTCAGGAGGTACTTCCTCTGAATGGTCATGATCTAGAATGTGTTTTTTCACAGTCTAACTTGAAATCACACTTCTCTTTGGCAGCTTGTTGAAAGAAGCTGAGTTCCATGCTGAGCAGCGAGAATATGAGCTGAACCGGCGGCGGCAGCTGGGCCTCTCCTCTTCCCACCATTCCCTGGATAATGCTGACTTTGATAACAAGGATGATGATAAACACGATCAGAGGCTGCTCAGTCAATTTGGAATATGGTTCTTAGTAAGAAAAATAAGTTAACTGTTCTCCACTTTCTTATTTCTCATTCCAAAATTGTACTGATGAGGAATTTCTCCTGTTCTTTTAAAAGGAGTAAATAGTGAAAAATTAACCTTAGCAATGGAACTGAATTCTCTATGGCAGTAGCTCTCAATCCTGAGCTGCATGTTAGATTTACCTAGGAAGGCTTTTAAAAACTAACAATGCCCAGATTGCATTCCAGTATCTTGGGAATTTTTTAAGAAGCTCTTGGCCATTGATTTTGATGAAGAGGCAGGTGTTAAAACCTACAGTATCAGGATCTAGACTGGTACAAGTAGGAAAGTTGCTAGTATATATTGTCAAGTACTGGATTCAATAACATTTATAGATAATTCACATTCCATCACCTACATGAAATTTTTCTTGAAACTTCAGTCTCTGTGGAGCTTTTTGTATATTTATGGTAAGTCTGTGTACACCAGAGAAGTTATAGCCAAAGTAATGCAAGGAATATGATTGCTATTGACCGATTTAACTTCAACATCTATTCGGTAGAGATCAAACATACAGATCTAACATCCCAAGCAAGCTGAATTTGCCAGTGCTACAGAGAAGCAGGCTTTTGTTTTGCCCGTTGGAGACATTAATTCAGTCTCCATGGTGATGTATTTCTATTATGCTTGCACATTGTTCCGTGAAAGAGTCTTTACCAAATTGGCATTTAATTGCTGATTTCACATATCTTGTTCCCTAGAAGTTATTATCTAATGACACAATAGCTACTACTGTGAATGCTTTGAAGGCAAAGACCGTGCTTTATTTATTTATTTTATTCCTGGACCCTGCCATAGTACTTAATAAAAGATTAGTTCATAGTAAATGAATGAACGATGTTTTAAAAAGTCTATTTGTAGGCTGGGCATGGTGGCTTACGCCTGTAATCTCAGCATTTTGGGAGGCTGAGACAGGCAGATCATGAGATCGGGAGATTGAGACCATCCTGGCTAACACAGTGAAACTCCATCTCTACTAACAATAGAAAATATTAGCTGGGTATGGTGGTGGGCGCCTGTAGTCCCAGCTACTCGGGAGGCTGAGGCAGGAGAATGATGTGAATCCAGGGAGGCGGAGCTTGCAGTGAGCCAAGATTGTGCCACTGCACTCCAGCCTGGGCGACAGAGCGAGACTCCGTCTCAAAATAAAAATAAAAAGTCTATTTATGATAGTGAATCGGGGGACTCCAAGGTATCTGAATTATTACTAATACAAAATTCTTAGCGAAATATGATCACTTTAGAACTGAAATGTATATACATTATTTTCCTTGAGGATATTGATGAAATATTTTGTTGACCTAACTTTTGAGAAGCATTTATCTGGTGCAGATTATATAATGGATTTCTTGTAGGAGAAAATGCTTAATTGGAAGGTGAAATCTTGAGGGAAAATTGTTGTTGCAATCCATCTATCCCTGTAGGAAGGAACACAGTTTCTGGATAAGCGATCCCCATTTTTAAAACTGCCTATTTCAAACGGATTATCTGGGATATCTTTTTATTTTATTTTATTTTATTGCCTTTTAATGCACCTGTTATAATTTTGTAAAGACAGATGGAAACTGAACAAGATTCTAATCTACATACTTCTAGGTGAGCCTCTGCACACCCAGTGAAAACACGCCTACAGAAAGCTTGGCCCGGCTGGTGGCCATGGTGTTTCAGTGGTTTCACTCCACTGCATATATGATGGATGATGAAGTGGGAAGTCTGGTGGAAAAGCTGAAGCCTCAGTTTGTCACCAAGTGGCTGAAGACAGTATGTGATGTTCGCTTCGATGTCATGGTCATGTGCCTTCTTCCTAAACCCATGGAATTTGCCAGGGTAAGTGGAGGCCTACGGCTCACACCTTGTTAGAGAGGAGGACTTGGGGAGAAGTGCTGCCTTAGCCATGCAGGTATTATCAGTGTCTGCAGAGGAGGAACATCTCTCCTTATTTTAATTAATATAGCTAAATGAATTTGGTAACTATATCTTGGGTGATGTGCTGCTTCGATGTTGATTTGGGATGAGGAAGAATGGCAAGACGCATTTGTGAGGTATCTTACAGAATTTAAGGGACTATTCTTTCTCAACATTGCTGATTTTTTTTGAAGTGGGATCTTGCTATGTTGCCCAGGCTGGCCGCCTTGAACTCCTGGGTTCAAGTGATCCTCCTGCCTCAGCCTCTGGAGTAGCTGGGAAGCTAAATATTTTTATGAAGAAAACAACAACAAAAAAGCCTTTCTATGACTAGAGCTCAGTCCCCTTTTGGCTCAGAATCTTGGGAAAGATTACCATTCAACTAGGGGAAATGTCTTTTTTTCTTTTTTTAATAGTGTATGTATCTACAGATGAATGATAGAAGTCCCTGCCCTGCCATTTGAAATGTCAGAAAGTTTCAGGGTGAGACAAAATGCACCTATTCCTCTCGCTTAAGAACAGATTTCTCTATATTGATCCTCTCGCTTCTGCCTCAGTAGATCACATCTGAGAAGATCCCTTGTTTCTTTTTTCCTTTTCTTTTTTTTTGAGACAGGGTTTCACTTTGTCACCCAGGCTGGACTGCAGTGGCATAGTCATACTCACTGCAGCCTTGAACTCCTGGGCTCAAGAGATCCTCTCACCTCAGAGACTATAGGCATGTATCACTACATCCATCTAATTTAAAAATTTTTTTGGTAGAGATGGGGGTCTCTCTATGTTGCTCAGGCTGGTCTCAGACTCGTGGCCTCCAGCGATCCTTCTGCCTCAGCCTCCCAAAGTGCTGGGATTATACAGGCATGAGCCGCTGTGAGCAACCCATATTTTTTGAATATGATATAATTTGCGTCTAACCCAGAAAGGTGGATGTCCAGAATCAGGTTTTGGCAGTAATACGTGAAAGTTTTTTTCCAAGTATTTTCTAAGTTTTATTTTCATTTGTGATTTTTTATTTCCTTTCAAAGAGATCTTGAGGCAATTTTCAGTAGAAACCTGTGCTAAAGTAGGACATTTAAGGATAAAACAGAGCACAGACTATCTATAGGGGTAACTTTTATTGGAGTTTTAGGACTCAGAGTGATCTGTGCATTTATGGAGATGTACTTCTTTCTTCTTTGGTGCCACCTACTGACTCACTTAGAAAATGGAATTTTTGCCTAATGGAAACTTCCCGTTTACTGACATTCTTTGCCTGTGTTGATATGTTTTCTGTTATTATGTCTCCTGGAATAGTGAAGGATTGATGTGACATGCTTCTGGAAAATGAGAATAAATGATTATGTTGGGAGAAAAACTTTTCTTATTCCAACTTAGGTGCAGATGTTTTGGGGCCTGCAAATTAACTGATAACAGTTTAACTGGAGAGAAGACAAAGTTTATTTATGAATACATGTGGGAGAGCTCAGTGATAAATTATTTCCTGATTAGCCAGAGATACAAGATTTATATCAAACTTAACAAAAGGTTTACTTAAGGGCTTCAGTGAGAAGGTATGGAAAGTTCCATTGGGTTTTTTAATGCCATGGGAGCTGGACAAGAACTGGGCTATCTCCACAGCAGCTGAATTCATAGGAAACTCCTTTGGAGGGGAATAACAGAAAGGTATTCTCTGGAGACTCTGCTTGAATCATATAATGGAAGTTCAGATAAGATTTCTTTTTGCCTCTTCTTTAGCTTAAATGTTTTCACTTTAAAATAATCTTTGTACCAACTCTAGGGTTTCAGTGGATAACGTTTCCCTCCTCTGAAACCTCCCTTGAAGTTTCAACATACATGAAAGAAGCTAGGTTGATTGCTATAGAGGGAAGATTTGGGTTAGAAATTGTGAGGTAAGAGATCTGCAGAGGGGAACAAGAGCATAGAACGAGGAACCAGAAAAGTACAGATTACTGGTTGGGATAGATTATAAATCTAGGTTTTGAGTATGGAGGGCAGGCAGTTGAGATGTCTAGATGTTGGTCTTGAAGCATGTTTAGATGGTAGAGTGAGAACATCAGTGTCACAGTTACGGTTATTTTCCAGAGCACAGCAGAGAAGAGATGAGTGTTTGGTGAACTTCTGGAGTGGACCAAACTGTTGTAGCAATAAGTCCTTTGATTTTTATATCATATTGTCCTGCTTCAGCTTTTAGGGCTTTGTAAGAAGATAACCCAGAGTCTTAATAATGATCTAGGAAGTTAGGGTTTAGTTCTCAGTGATGCCATGTCAGGTGGGTGGTAGAAAAGTTGTGTTAATTACTGGCCAAATGGGCAAGACAGAAGGATCTAGTTTACCAAGAGGTGAAAAATATCTCAAAGGTCATGAACAGGACTAGAATCTGATCACTCACAAGCGGGGGTTATAGTTTTTCATCAAAACATAAAATTTCTCTCTACAATCACCTGCATTTTGACCAAAGATAATCAAAGTAAGACTACTTTTGGTTACAAAATTAGTCTCATTAAATTTGGTCTGATCATTTGCACAAGCACGGCAAGAATGATAATTGACCACTCAGGGCTTTTTAAAGTTTGCATTGCCGGAACTCTTATAAGGAATCTCAGATTGGAATTTTAAAGATTTCTTGATGCTAGAAGTCAAGCCAAGAACTTGTCATCAGATTTCATCTGCAATACTTATAGATTTGGGTGAATTCCTTTCTCCTTGAGGTCTCCCAAATATTCTAAGTTTCCTAGGAAGTGACATTTTTACTCACCCGTAAGGCTGAGAATTCTGTAATGCAGTTATCGGATCAGTTTTTCCAAGAGGTGTTTAAAAACATTGGCTCCATAAAGTCAATCTTAGTTCCTTAAAACTGTTTAGTCATATCAGGTTCCACGCAATTCACAAATATGACATTCTGCAAAGGCTTGGTAATATAAATGTAACTGCCCGATGGGTTCTTCCTGCCTGCTGCACAAAAAACATCAATTCACGGAATTGAGTAAAGAAAGCGTTTAATTGACATGAGGCTGGCCGTGCCACACAAGAGACTGAGTTATTGCTCAAATCAGTCTCATCAAAGGCTTGTAGGTTGGGGGTTTTTCAAAGCCAATTTGGAGGAAGGAGTTGGGGTGGCTAGGCAGTGGGTGCTTGCTGCTGCTGATGGTTGGGTTGGAGATGAAATCATAGGGAGTTGAAGCTGTCCTCTTATGCTGAGTTGATTATGGGTGAGGACACAGGAGGGGCTGGCAGCCCCAGGTAGAGCCATGGGTGTCAGACATGCAAAAAACATGAAAAGCTATCTCAAAAGCCTAATCTTAGGTTCTACCATAGTGATGTTATCTGCAGGAATAACTGGAGAAGCTGCATAAATTGTGACCTCTGGAATAACAGCTGGCAACCATTTATGTCTATACCTTAGCAGAATTCAGGCTCCTTTTCCTCCTCCTAGCCTTGTGGTCTCTTTAGAAAGGCATTTGAATTTTGGGGAAGGGCTACTATCATTTAAACTATAAGCTAAATGTCTCCCAAAGCTAGCTTGGCAGCTTAAATGCTAAACGCAAGAGGGAGGTTGGCTAGATCCGATCTCCTCCACTGTCATTATTTTCTCACTGTTATCATTTTTGCAAAGGCGGTTTCATAACCAAGTTTCCCAATTATGTCCTGTTAAAAGCAGAACAGATTCTTATTCAACTTATGCAAATAGCTCTAATGCTATGAAAATAAGAATATTCAATAAGAGCTTCTGAATTCTGGAGGAATCAACTAGAGAGGAAAAGGATATATTTCATTTTTGTTGACAAAGGTATAAATCTGCCAAATTATTGTGAGTTATAGATAGCTTAGGAGAAAAGAGAAAGGGGTTCCTTGTATCTGAAAAACAGAACATTGATTGAAAAACTAGCAATGTTCTAAACAAAAAATGATACAAATTATAATCATTTATCATTCAGTCCTATGTAATTCAGTCTTGTTCTGCTTGATTGAGTTAGCAGTTAATGAACCCATTAGCTGCTCCGCTAGAGTTCTGGCAATCCTTACTCAGTCCAACGGTATGATCTCAATTATTTAAGCAACATCACCAGAAGCCTGTACTCCAGAGTATCTGTCATAGTCCTTTCCACGGATCTCGGAGACAATCTGTTTATGTTGAAAATAAGCGTTCTTGCTAGTAGCTGATTGCAAGAGTTTTCAGAAAAACATCAGATAACAATTACTATCTGAAAATAGTCATAGTTAAAGATGGGCTGAAAGTTCACTGTGACACAGTTGACAAGGCAGTTTTGTTGTTTCTGTAGCATAAAACATTAAAATAATAACAAAATGATAACTGATAATGTTTTGTCATTGTTGTCTACCATCAGACAAAGAAGCATAAAGATGTATCATGCCAACAAGGGCATTGACAAATTTCTAGGAACTTTATATAATTCATGAAATATTTATATTCATAACATTTACCTACACAAATGTAACCTAAGGACAATTAAACATCTCTTTTTATTTGACAATGCTTTCCATAGAATTCAACATATCAAATAAACCTAATTAGTTTAGCGTATCTTTTTATAGGTAAGAACAAATCCTTTGAGATTTTCAAGGATATCTCTGGGAAATTTCAGTCAGTTCAAGACCAGGATTTTATTTAGGATTTGGCTTTGGAAAGGCAAAATATCAAAAGTTATCAGAAATGTCAAAAGATTTGAATACTTGATTAACCAACATTACAGGTCACTGTGAAATAATTCTTAACTATTTAACCTATGATACCAAGAGATTTCAAAAGTAAATACGGGGAGTAACACAATTGTAAGAAACAAAAAGAGAAACAAAACTTAGCTCTTTTAACATTTAGAAGACTTGGTTCTCTTAAATAATCTAGGACATGATAAAGACAAAAAGCACAGGAAGGCCAGGAGTGGTGGCTCATGTCTGTAATCCCAGCACTTTGGGAGACCGAGGTTGGAGGATCACTTGAGTCCAAGAGTTTGAGATCAGCCTGGGCAACCTAGGGAGACCTTGTCTCTACAAAAAATTTTTAAAAAAGTTAGCCTGGTATGTTGGCTTACACTTGTAGTCCCAGATACTTGGGAGGCTGAGATGAGAGAGAGGATCACTGGGAGGTTGAGAATGCAGTGAGCCATGATCATGTACTTGCACTCATGTACTAGCCTGGGTGACAGAGTGAGACCCTATCTCAAAACAAAAACAAAAACAAAAACCACAGGAAGTTATTCTGATATGACACAGAGTCTTTGTTTCTGTCTTAGTTTCTTCAGTTTGTTTGGGCTGCAATAGCAAAATACCATAGACTGGGTAGCTTATAAACAACAAATTTCTCACAGTTGTGGAGGCTGGAAAGTCCCAGATCAAGGCAGATTTAGTGTCTGGTGAGGGCCTACGTTCTGATTCATAGATAGTGCTTTCTGGCAGTGTCCTTATGTGGTGAAGGGGCAAGCTCTCTGGGGTCCCTTTTACAAGGGCATTCATTCATAAGGGCTTTGTCCTCATGATCTAGTCACCTCCCAGTAGGCCCCACCTCCTAACATCATCACATTGGTGATTAGGTTTCACCATAAGAACTTTGGGGGGACACAAATATTCAGACTGGTAGTTTCCTAAGCAGGTTTTTCAAAAGGTAAAGAGAAACATTTTACAACCTCTTATTAAGAACAGTAATAAGATAATCTAAAATATATTGTTTTTTTAAGAGAGAGAAAATGAAACTCTAGTTTTGCATCAGTATACTGTTAATATTAAAGCTCATTTAAAAACCTTACATAAATCTATTCAATCTTAGCCTACATGACCACACAAGATAAAATTTTCTTTCTCTGTCTTCCCTGCACTTCCCTTTCAGGTTTTGATCCTTTGCTCTTCCTCATTCAGGAATAACGAGTAAACAACTCCTTTAGGAAAGAATTGCTCTTTTCCCCATAACAAAACCGCATTCTACATTACTTGAATACTTTGCATACAGAGGTTTTTCCTTCATCCTGATTATATCCAGTAGTTCACTTTACATATGATTGATTATAATTTTCAACCCTTATTATCCTTTATTTTCCAGAGAAAACTATTAAGTAGACAACCTGTGAATTGCCGGTTGTATATCAGCATTTTTTGGCATTTCAGCAAAGTTTGTGAATATATCATCTCACAATTTCTAGAGGCATATTCTTCTTCTTAGTATGATTCCCCAATGTGGCAAAAAGAACATCCTTTTTAACAAACCCAAATGTCTTTAGTATCTGTAAAAAATAAGAAGCTAAAAGCAGATAAACTTATGATCAGCTATTAATGTGTTAATATTTTATCCTACTTAGAAGTGATCTAGATTTTCAATGAATATCTGCCATTTAATTTAACTTAGTATACTGTTTAAGTTTCAAGTTACCAAAAATATTTTGAAAACTACATCTAAGCAGAAACATTATAAAACATAATTACTGTTGATATAAACTTTGTCAGAATAATGATTCTATTTAATTAAAGTCAAATCTGTAAATTCTAAAGTCTTAAACATTGGTAAATATATTAGTTTATTTGAGTAGTCTAAGCCCAGGTAAGAGCAAAACATGTGCTCAGCATGGTACTCAATGCTGATAATTCTGAAAACACAGCTGTTTTTATTAAAACAACAATATTATACTTGTCTCATTTACAGATTTACTGAAATCACATACACTTGAAATCATTTGGGTTAGTTCCTGTATTTCTGAGAGTTTTAGGAATATTTTATTTGTATATGTTAAAATAAAAACCTTAGACAAATTATATTTAACAGAGATTAATTGAGCAAAGAACAACTCATAAATCAGGCAGTCTCTGAACCAGAATAGGTTCAGAAAGGCTCCAGCATAGCCATGTGGTGGAAAAAAAAGACAGGAAAAGAAAAGCAATGTACAGAAAATGGAAATGAGGTACAGAAACCGCCAGATCGGTTACATCCTGGTATTTGCCTTATTAACAGCTGGCTGCCTTTGATTGGCCAAAAGTCAGTGATTGGCACAAGAGTAGGTTACAATCTGTTTATACATGCAGTTAGGTTACAGTTCACTATGTATAAATAGAAACCGTTAGGCCAAACTTAGAATATGTAAGAAGACAGCGCTAGGCTAGACTTAATTTAACATGTAAGTTTATATGTTTTTCAACTGTCAATCTGAATTAATCAAAAGGATCAGAAACCAGTTTTAAAGCATGTATTTAAGCAAAAAGCTAGGAATGGCCATTCAGCAAACCTGGACTTCAGAGAAATGGGGTCAGTGCTCTGCAGTTAAAAGTTAAGGCCTTGCTTATACAGGCAGAAAACAAATTTAGCAGGATTATAACGTTTTCTGCACAAAGGTGGTTTATAAATTGCAACAATTTAGCTAGTTACAGTTTGTTTTCATTTCCATACAGCTAGTTTTCATTGCCTTTCCCATTTAAAAAAGTATATTTAACATTTCATCCTAGACAATATGATAGTCATGAAGTCTCTGTGAGAGAGGAAAGAGGAAGTTCCAGCCTGGCCAACACGATGAAACCTCATCTCTACTGAAAATACAAGAATTAGTTGGGCATGGTGGTGTGTGCCTGCATTCTCAGCTACTCAGGAGGCTGAGGCAGGAGAATTGCATGAACTCGGGAGGCGGAGGCTGCAGTGAGCCAAGATTCGGCTCTGCACTCCAGCCTGGGAGACAGAGCAACACTCCGTCTCTCACACACACACACACACACACACACACACACACACACACGCACAAAAAAAAAAAAAAAAAAAAAGGAAGGAGACTTCCCTGGCTCAATTTAGTCATTTACTACATTTTACAAAATAATGTAAGTAAGAAAAAAGGCTAATCTGTAATCAGAGAAACAAGGTTACAGTTGCCTAGGTTGCAGCTGCCTGTTTATGTGACTCAGGTCCCATAATCACATTCCCTTAAATATTTTAAAGTTCCAACAGCTTCGATTTTGAGTTACTTATTTCACAAAACCCATTTTGAATAGAGGTCTCTTAAGGAATTTTATAAAGTAATTTGGCAATATTCTCTGGAAGTAAGAAGATACCACATACACGTAATGTATATACATATGTTACAGACCATAGGCTCCTTGGCTGTCCATGTAAGGGAAATTAATATGGGGCCAAGAGGACTTCCTAGATAAGGCTTTATTTTTAGGATTTGTTCTCAAGTGCAAGGGAGACAGTGGAGGCACAAGAATCCTCCAGCTGGTTCCCCCCAAAAAGCTGGTAGGATTTATTTTTTTAAGGCAAAGCATGGGAATTGACATCAGCGGTAGAGTATAGAGGCTGGGTTGGGCAATGCATGTTAGGGGTAGGATATGCAGGTCAGCAAACCTGGTTGTGATGGTTGTCTTGAGTCACCTGCTAGTCTAGCCAGTGGCAAGAAGGCTGTAAATCAGTTGTTCAGCATTCCTTCCCGAGGTGGAAGACTCAGCAACTTTAGTTTAATTTTGGATCTCCCAAGGCCAGTGTCTGGAATTGTTTAAGTAAAAGGCATGGTTAAACATATAAGAGCACAGAAGAACAATACAGAATGGTTGTTTTCTTTGTATGACTATTAATGGATATGCATTGGTGAGGTAGTGGTATGGGTTTTGAGATCAGTGGGAATGCATGAAAGAACATTCTAGTGGGTGTAAGCTGAAGCCAAGCCACTTCCTTACTGTCTCATTCCCCTCTGAGAGATTTAACTCTCGTTATTCTTAAGGAAAAAGGACTGAAGATCTCATCTTCTGAAGCTGTACTGAACAGCTATGCTGAACAGGGTTGTTGTCCCTGTCTCACCTCAGAGGAACATAGAAATCTCTCACTGACTATTCTAGAGACCTGTAGGGACTAGAATCCTCCCGGGATGGTATGGGTTGGAATCCTTGGGCCATCATTAGCTCAACTTAGAACTGTTGAAGTCTGGAAGGCATAGACTTTAACCATCTGTATGCCTGTTGAATATAACAAATAATTATTTTAAAAAATCACATAGCACCCAGTGATAATTAATAAAATGCCTAAGTCAAGTTTAACAATGCTTATGAGAAGAAATCAGATGCTATTTGGAATTTAAGTGAATAGGCTAGAGAATGAGTCTCCTGGTGTCTGAAATATACGGCAAACATACTTTTAATAAGAGACATTTCTATGGAAACAAAAGAAAAACAACTGTTAATGGTGGGCATAATCTACCCAGTTATGAGGCTCAAAGCATCTTTAGTTATGGAGGAGGAGGGTGGTGGCAATTTTTCATGTTTTTTTGTTTGTATTATAAAGAATAAGCCTTAGTTGCAGAGCCTTAGCAAAAAGGTAGTAGCAATTTCATCGAGTTTAAGTCAGAAAAGTGGAAGAAAATGTTTAAAATGTTAGTTTGGAGACTTGCAGCTCAAAAAATAATATTAAAAAGCTCAAAAACAACAGATAAGACTAGAACCTACAACAGGTGTATTATATTCTTTTTCTCTCCAGTCTCTCATTTTTATCAAAGACAAATTATGATAGGACTGATGCATTTACAAAATAAATTTTAGTTTCATTATACTTGTTTTGATTATTTGCATGAAGTGCAGCAAGAGTAATTATTTGCCGTGTATGCTTTTTTTTTTTAATTGGCTTTGCTGGAACTTTGTTTCGTAAGGATTCTCAGATTAGACTTTTTAAAGCTATGAGCCTAGCTATGGATTTATCTGTGCCTGCAAACACTTGTATGAATTGGGTGAATTCCTCCCCCCTTGAGGTCCATAGATAACTTGGGGCTCCTGGACCTGTTAGAAAGTGAGATTCTTTACTTACCATAGGTCAGGAACCCTGTACAAGGCCTGCATAGACAGGACATGAGGGCAATTTTTCCAATGAACTTTTATTGGCTTTATACCTCAGTTTTTAGAAAAGTGGTATGAAAGCATGTAATTCTTATCAAAGCCTTGATAAAATAACCAGTTTCCCCAGCTGTGTCCTGTTACAAAAGAAAACAGATTCTTATTGCCTGTATGCAAACAACTATATTGCCTTAAGTTAAGAATACTCACATATAGTTTCCAAATTCTGCGGAAATCAGGTAGAGAGAAGGAAACATGCTCAAAATTTTGCTTATAGGTTATAGTTTATTCAATTGTTTAAAGTTGTAAATAGTTTAAAAGGGAAAAATGTTTTCTTGACTCTGAAAAACAAAACAAAAAGTGTCAGCAGCATTTCAGGAAGAAAGGTCATAAAAAGATTATTTCAATCTCCTATTCGTTTAGTCCATGAAATTAACTCCTGTTCTGCTTGATATTTATGGACACATTAGCTCTCCAAGAGGGTCTTACAAGTTTTTCCCTCCATTCTAATGAGTCAATCACCAAAGCTGTCAGAGACCTGCATTCAAGAGTATCTGTGAGAGTCCTGTAGCTGATTATAAACCTTCTTTTGGAATAGATCAAAACAAGACGAGTGTCTGTGGATGACAAGAGTCTTAGGACAGCCACAGTTAAAGATGCAATCAACAGGGAAATCTGGTCATTTCTGTGGCACATAATAATTTAACATAACAATCTTAATTGTTATTGATACCAGATACTTAGGCATATCAGAATCATAGGAATCTTATATAACTTTGGAATACATATTAATCACACATTTATATGTGTGATTATATATATATTCTAATATATATATTAGATATATATAATCTAAAAAAAGCTAAACACCATTTTAAATGTGATAGTGTTTCCTGTATGGTTTTAATATACCAAATAAGCTGCATATGTCTCTTTTGGACTTCAGAGGACCTACTATACAAAATGGTTAATTAGGTCAAAAAAGGCTTAATTCAGGATTTGGTTTTGGAAAGCTTGTCAAATATCAAAATTTAAAACATCTGATATTACAAAATAGGACCACAATTTATTTATTTAACCAACATGATTAACTTAAAGATTTCTAAACAGCAAAAATCCTTTAGTCTTTCATAGAGAGAGGACTCAGCTTTCCAAATAAACAGACCCAATAAAGACAGCATGGCTGGGCACAGTGGCTCACGCCTGTAATCCCAGCACTTTGGGAGGCCGAGGTGGGTGGATCACGAGGTCAGGAGTTTGAGACCAGCCTGGCCAACATAGTGTAACCCCATCTCTACTAAAAATACAAAAATTAGCTGGGTGTGGTGGCACATGCCTGCAGTCCCAGATGCTTGGGAGGCTGAGGCAGGAGAATCACTTGAACTCAGGAGGTGGAGGTTGCAGTGAGTTGAGACCATGCCATTGTATTCCAGCCTGGCTGACTGGCTGGAGCAAGACTCTGTCTCAAAAAAAAAAAAAAAAAAAAAAAAAAAAAA
>NC_045439.1:12717691-12890085 GCF_002776525.5 Piliocolobus tephrosceles | reverse complement strand
AAAAAAAAAAAAAAAAAAAAAAAAAAAAAAAAAAAAAAAAAAAATCTGTCTCCTTCTTTTTCCTGTAGGCGAATGAAAATCTTGCTCAAAAGGGAAAACCAAATTTTACCTTTGCATTAGTATATTAATACTAAAGCTAATTTCAATAACATTTTATAAACAAATCTATCTAATTTTAACCAGTTTGACCATAAGGTAAGTGACTTGTTTTTCTAAGACCACCAGAGTGAGCACAAAAGAACCAGCCAGGAGGCAAAGGTCAGGAGCAAAACTGCAAGTTTATTTTAGTAACTTAAGGTGTGGAGAAGAAGTCTGTCGGCCTCCGCAAAGAAGGCCGGCAGAGATCCCCCCCCACCAAGCTCTCGGAGTTCCAACAGTCCCCACGGCAGTGGGAAACTGGGAAGTCCGTGTGGCTCAATGGCCGAGAACGGCTTTTCTAGGAGTGGGAGGGCAATAGGTGGGGCAGGGGCGTGTCAGGGGCGTTCCGCAGGTGCGACCAGGTAAATCTTGGTCTCTTCGGATTGACGTCACCTGGCGCATGCCCAGTTGGTCTGCACCTTCCCGGGTCGCCGGCTGCATTTTCGCGCACCAGGGAAGGTGGCGGGTGGCGGGGGGGGGGGGGGGGGGGGGGGGGATGAAGAACCCGGAAGTGCACCATCTTGCCTCCGTTCGTCGGAACAGTAAGATTTTTATAACCCTTTATAATTTTTTGTTAAAGAGCAGATAACTGCTCCAGGAAAACCCTATTGTTCTGACATATGAGCCCAGATTCTGGCCCTGTGTTAGAGAGCTTTTATTTTAATAAAAAAACTAATACCTTTTTAATTTTAGTCAACTAGCTCATACACAGAATTTCTGTTTCAAGATTAATCTTTCTCAAATCTTCTCCAACTGGCTTAAACTTTCAGTTATATTCTATCTTTATTTTAACCCCAAACAATCCTTTAACCCTCTAAATTAGACAAAAGTAGTTTTTCTTTTAAAAACTACATTCCCATGCCTTTTTATTAAAAACACCTAATTTTTATTTTTAGTGTATGCAATTTTAATTCTGTACCAAGTACAGAGCCTGGGCCACAGGAACTGCAGGTAATATGTGACTCTTTTCCAGTATAGCTAGGGAGTGTGGCTAATTCTATATATCTCCAGGCCTTACCTAGAATCTAATGGCCCCAAAGCAGGCAAGTCAAACAGTTATTAAAAGTCATAGAAACAGTTATAACCTTAAAGCGTCTAGCAAGGGCGGTTTCTGACCTGCCTAATTTAGACCGAATGCCTAAATTTTAAAGACATTTTAATTTTATTTTACCTGTAGTCTTTAAAACTGACTTTATTTACCAAAGATTACTAAAGCCATGTGAACTAAATGGCATTAAAGTGTTTGTTTTTCTAATAAAATATGTTATTTAAGCATTTATTTTTCTTTAAGCCAATTCATTGGAGGTCTTTTACATATTTTGGTAGTAAGACATCACATACATGACACATATAAATACACAGACAGAGAAGCAGATCTGGTAGAGTTATAAGATTCTTCATTTGCCAGTTTTTAAGATTTTCTTTCTTTTTTTTTAAATTAATTTTTGAGATGGAGTCTCTCTCTGTCGCCCAGGCTGGAGTGCAGTGGTGTGATCTTGGCTCACTACAACCTCTGCCTCCTGGGTTCAAGCGATTCTCCTGCCTCAGCCTCCCAAATAGCTGGGACTGCAGGTGCATGCCACCATGCCTGGCTAATTTTTGTATTTTGAGTAGAAATGGGGTTTTACCATGTTGGCCAGACTGGTCTCAAATTCCTGGCTTAAAGTGACCCACCTGCCTCAGGCTCCTAAAGTGCTGGGATTACATGTGTGAGCCACCACATCCGGCCAAGATTTCTTTCTCATTTTATTTCAGATAGACCATCAATCTTTTGATTATCTGTTCTCTGCCCTAAATAATTATCAGTGAGGTAACTCTAAATTTGTGTTTTAAAAGGGACAATTCTTAGGTGAAATAAGATAGGTAATTTATATTTTACTTAAACCAAGAGAGAAATGGTGTGAGTAAAAGTTTAGGAGAGACGGACAGGAAAAACAGATACCATTACATGTGGAGATTTCTTTAAAGATATAAGGTTTTAAATTGGGTTCAGAGTGGAGCCTTTTAAAGAACAAGGCCAGGAAAGCATGCAGTTTTTAGGGCCTAGTAGTTGGGCACAGCTGGAAGGCAGAACAGAGCTCCCAAAATCAAGGATCCTGTTTTTACACCAAATACTGGGTCCCCCCAAAAAGGGAAGTGCTGTGAGACAAGACAGTGCAATGTTTTCACAGCATATTTTATTGTATGGCCATTTCCCCAAGGCTGCTGGACAACCCAACATCAATTAGTCTGCTCTGTAATCAGCCCATCCTCCATTTCATACCTTCTAGGTGCCCAAGAGCATGGCTTTTTAGGTAAACACACACAGAAAGGAGTATCACCCTGTAGTAATAGCCACTCACTGTAAGCAACTGCCACTGGACATTTAAAAAATATATGCCTCTTATTTAGCTATTGCACATTAAGATTCAACTTTTCTAAATAACGCAAAATAATTTCTGATGCCCCCAAAAGTCAAAAAGATCAGGTAACTAAAACAGAACAGAGTCTCAGATTTTGAGAAGTATCTGTCTGCTTATAATTCTTTGGGTTCTACTTGGAAAACAGAGGTTTCTTCCAAAACAGCAGTTTGTGGTGCCTCTCCTGTTTCTCTCAAGGAGTTCCAGGCTGTCAGAAATTACCTTAAGTCCTCTCATGCAGGGCAGTGAGGCCATGTGTGCCAGAGGACAGAGTAAATGGAGAAACAATTCAATCGACTGAGAAAAAAAAACAAAACAAAACCCAAAAACCCTTTTATGAGAAAAACAAGATCCAAGAAGAGAAAAAAGCATAACGGCCTTCTAAATGTATATATAGCTTGGATATCCCCTTTTAATTAATCTTGTTTACCATAGAGCTTGTTAAAAAAAACCCTTTTAAATCTTTAATTGCCAGACCATTGCCTGGCTGTTAGAGACAAACAGCCAGCACCTCTGGCATTTAAGCCTTTTATTCTCTGAAAGGGATTTTCCCAAGTGCAACTGTTACTAGAAAAAGGGCTCTTGATCCAGACCCCAAGAGACGGTTCTTGGATCTCGCACAGGAAGGAATTCAAGGCGAGTGGCAGAGTGCAGTGAGAAGAGAGAGTTTATTGAAAGCTACTCCACTACAGAGAAGGGCACCTTAAGTTTTTCTCGTATAGGGGTCCTCTCTATATAAAAACTAAGGTAAGCCATGTCTATGTAAGGGTGAGCAGAGAGCATGACAAAATTTATGTGCTATTGATTTAAAGAAAACTATCCTTGACATTTTAGTGTGTGAATACATCAAACCATAACTATAACAATCCTGAAGGCATATTTTGTTATGGGTATTGGGAATGTGGACTTTCTGCTGTTGTGGGAATGTGTCTTTGTTGGTATCTTAGGCTGTCTCCTCAACTGTCAATATCTTATGACTGTGGGTAGTGACCAGCAAGGAGTGTGCCCACTTAATCTGAAGATGGAGCTGAACTTAAAATGGGGTTACTCTGGCTCTCCTAGGTTCCTGCTTCCCTCACAAATCCAATAAGCCTTAATTAAGGTTATGATTTAACCATGGCTGCACAAAGTGTCTACAAAGAGATTACGAGCAGTTTTTACAAGATGTAGAATCACCTCCAAGATAGCTCAGAGAAAGGAAAATTCAAGACAGAAAATCACAAGCTGCCTGACATGAACCTGAAAATTTCCACCCTCTGAATGGCAGAGATGGAGAGAGAGTACCCCTATATGGTCACAAAGACAATGGAGGGAAAAAGAATAAATAAATAGCAAAGGTCACATAAATATCAAACCAGAAAGGACTCATTCCCTAAGCTGGGAATTGAACCCATGCCACTGTCATGAAAGGGCAAAGCCTTAGCCACAGAGCTACAGTATGGTGCAGTTGCTATTGTTCTTCCCAGAAGTAATCTAGAGCAGACAGTTTAAAGTTTGCAAAGGATTTTAACTGCTTAAGAGAATCCTTAAGGCTAGCCATGACATTATCATGTGTCCTTTCAGACTGGCTGCCCTACGTGAACTTGAAAATTTCCACCCTCTGGATGGCAGAGACTGAGAGAGAATACCCCCACATGGTCAGAAAGTCAAGCTCTCAAGGACATAAAACAAGACAAGAGGGAAACCTCATTTGATTTTTGTTTCAGGGACCCATAGCAAAGTTTGTAACTGACTAGTCTGCTGGGCTGGCTCAAACGGCAGACTTGTAGGGGTCCTATGCCCACATTCTATTCTGTGGCAACCCCTCCATGACAGAACAACGCAGAATGACATTCATACCACAAAGTACAGCAGATTCACTACAACCTCAGACTAGTCTCACACATCTTTTTTCTCATTAATCAAAACCTTGCAGAGGAGAGGAGCAGGAACAGGGATTTTTTTTTTTTTTTTTTTTTTTTTTACCATTTACTTAACTGGTTTGCACAGAGAGCGAGAGGCTGGGACCCTGGCTGTAAGAAATCCTTAGCGTTTTGCCTGCATGCCAGGGTTTTGGTTTCCCTCTCTCTGCAGCTTCTATAAGAGCAGAGCAGCTTTTGATGACCCTGTTCGCTGGGCCATAACTGTGGAGGCCAAGCTGTGTTATAAAAGAAAATCTTCCTTTTCTGTTTCATGGAACCATAGACAGAAGCCTCTCATTTTTGCAAGATGCCACCCAGTGGGCTGCATGGGGGAGTAAGATGTCAAATTAAACACATAAAAAGGAAAAATGGATCAGGATGTGAGGGCTACAAACTCTGGACCCATGTGCTGCCACTTCTCTCTTCTCAAAGACAGCGCTCATAAAAGAAAAACTTCAGCTGAATTAAATTTAAAAGAGTTTAATTGAGCAATGAACAATTTGCAAATAAGGCAGCCCCCAGAATCACAGTGGATTCACAGAGACTGTAGCACAGCTACGTGTGCTGTGCTGGAGTATAAAGATTTATAAACAAAAACAGGGAAGTGACCTACAGAAATCAGCAGTGAGGTACAGAAACAGCTGGGTTGGGTACAGATTGGCGCTTGCCTTATTTGAACACAGTTTGAACACTTAGCAGTCTATATGAGTGGTTCAGGTATGGCTCTGGGATTGGCCAAGACTCAGTTATTGTTACAGACACATACTACTAAATTAGGTTTTTAATTTTGTCTGACTGCTAACCTAGTGTAGGAAATTTTTGTGCGTGTCCATGTGAAGAGATCACCAAACAGGCTTTGTGTGAGCAATAAAGCTTTCTAATCACCTGGGTACAGGCAGGCTGAGGCTGAAAAGAGAGTCAGTAAAGGGAGATGGGTGGGGGCTGTTTTATAGGATTTGAGTAGGTAGTGGAAAATTACAGTCAAAGGGGGTTGTTCTCTGGCTGGCAGGGGTGGGGGTCACAAGGTGCTCAGTGGGGAGCTTTTGAGCCAGGATGAGCCAGGAGAAGGAATTTCACAAGGTAATGTCATCAGTTAAGGCAGTGACTGGCCATTTTCACTTCTTTCCTGGTGGAATGTCGTCAGTTAAGGCAGTAACTGGCCATTTTCACTTCTTTTGTGATTCTTCACTTGCTTCGGGCCATGTGGATGTATCTGTGCAGGTCACAGGGGATAAGATGGCTTAGCTTGGGCTCAGAGGCCTGACATTCCTGTCTTCTTATATTAATTAGAAAAATAACATAAAATAGTGTTGAAGTGTCGGGGCAGCGAAAATGTTTTGTGAGGTGGCATGGAGAGATAATGGGCGATGTTTCTCAGGGCTTCTTCAAGTGGGACTAGGGGCAGCGTGGGAACCTGGAGTGGGAAAGGTCAAGTTGAAGGAGGATTTTGTGGTAAGGGGTGATATTGTGAGGTTGTCAGAAGGAGCATTTGTCGTATAGAATGATTGGTGATGGCCTGGATATGGTTTTGGATGAATTGAGAAACTAAACGGAAGATATAAGGTCTGAATAAAAGAAAGAGAAAAATAGATATTAAAGGGTTAAGGATTGGGAGGACCCAGGACATCCAATTAGAGAGTGCCCAAGGGGGTTCAGCATAATTACTTGCTTGGTTGGCAAGTTTTTGGGCTCTATCCTTGAGTTTTTTTATGTTGTTATACACCAGGCCAGATTGATTTAGGAAAAAACAACACTCTTCATTTAAAAATATACAGAGTCCTCCTTTTTCAGCAGTAAGTCAAGGCCTCGGCGGTTTTGGAGGACAACTGCAGCTAAAGAGTCAACTTGGGCCTGGAGGACTGATAAAGTTTGTGATATATCTGTGATGCTAGCAGAGAAGTCATTAGAGAGGCTACAGAAGGTCGTGACAGAGGTTGAAATGCCTGCTATTCCAGTACTGAGAGCAATAGTGGAAGCAGAAGGTCCTAACCCAACAAGCAAGGGAATTAGTGGAATAACCCTTTTTTGTTGTATTGGTGTCATGAGGGGAACAGGGAGCTCTTTGGTCCCATTTGCAAATTGAATTTTGGGAGTAAGGAAAACTAGTGTACATGTGCTTGTCCAATTAGCAGGTAGACATGTGTAGGTAGAGGATCCACAGAGGAAGAAGAGACCTTGTGCGAGGCAAAGCTGGAGATGCAAAGTAAAAAGATGAGAAGGAGAGCTGAAAGGGGTGTCTTGTACCTGGACTCCTAGGGATCCAGCTAGCGTGGCAGCCGTCAGAGGTTGTAATGGGGACCGATGGGGTAACTGCATAGAGGGGAAGGTTTGATTTTCATGGTATATGAGAAAACATTGAGTATCTATGAGCAACCTTTCACTGTTATTTTTGGGGCTGGGTATAAGCAAACAAGAAGAGGGCCTGGGAGGAGAGTCTGACGAGCAAGGGGAAGGTAGCCAAGGATGGAGTGAAATACAGGTTAAGTGTCTTCCTAGGCAATAATTACTGCTAATGTTTTTAAGTTTGCCTGTATTGATACAGTGCTTATCTGTAATATGGAGCTGGAAGGCTCCAATTGTTTCAGTGATGTGTGTAGTTGGACTTTGGAGATAAAGAGTGAAGAAACATCGAGAAGGTGAAAGGTTACCCAGGGGAATTCCAGTGGGTCTTTGCTGAGAGATACATAAAGAAGCGGCCACAGGAATAGTAGTTTGTGTTGTGAGGGGTCCAAATATGGGGGGAGTAGAGCTGATAGAAGGAGAAAGGTTTTTTAAGTAAGTGTGGAGGATGGTGGCAGCTTGCTGATGTGAAATGTCTGGGGAGGTCTTGCTGGACCTGTCTAGAAAGTAAAGAAGGGAAAAGGTGAGGGCTGTTAAAGGAAGTTCGGAGATGTAGGGAGATAGGAGATGTTGACCAGTCTGTATGTAAGGCGGGGACAGCTGTGTAGGCACAGGAAGAAAGGGAAATGCAAAGCCAGCAATTGTTCGCTAAGGAGGGATTAGAAACGGCTAGGAGAGAGTGAGTAAAATTGATAGTATGGTGGAGATAGCTGGGGAGAGGTAGAGGGTGGCATAAGGATGGGAATGAGAATAAGAGTGAGTATAAAAGTAAAGAATAGAACTTCATTAGGGCAGAAGTATTGGAGGGTGCCCTGCCAGCAAAGATCATCTATCCACTCTAAAAGGGAGTTAAGAGTGGCAGTTTGGGGATAGCACCAGGAGATATCAGCTGTGATGGCTTAGAGAAACAGTGTAAACCAGCAGTGTAAACAAGAGTTTAGAATAGTGAGAATGGTGAATAGGAGTATGACTAGACAGAAGATAGTAGGGATGACTAGTTTTTGGGGCACAGCCCAAGTAGTAGGGGTGACTGCATAAAGCCCTGTTGCAAAAAGTAGGGTAAGGATGAACAGACCTAATAGAATGAAGAGACGTATTAGCTCATGAGGGTTATTACTGTTCTTCAGAAATGCGAGTGAGTTTAAGAGAAGTAGGGGAGAGTACTTGCGACTTCCAGGAGGAGGAGGAAGGATTAGGCTGGCTGTCCGACGGATACAGCTTTATTCTGGAATGGTGAACCCAGTGAGGAGGATCCTGCAGGTGGATGGCAGTCGGGGTACTATAGATGACTAAGTAGGGTCTGGTCCATCGAGGCTGTAGAGTTTGAGGGGTCAGGTTTTTAACAAGAACTGATCGTCCGGCTAGGTGTCTTCATATGGCTGGGAATCTGGAGTAGGCAAGAGAAGATTAGCAGCCTGGCAAATTTCTTGTCTAGCTTGCTGAAGGACTGGAAGATAGTCACCTAGAGGACTGGTGTCTGGGACGAGGTTGGGGCCAAGCAAGAAACTGCATCCATATAAAAGTTCAAATTGACTGTACCCTGTAGCATCTCCAGGAAAGGCTCTAATTCTGAGAAGGGCAAGAGGTAAAAGTACTGTCAAGTCCTTTTTAAGTCAGAGGCTGAACTTGGTGAGGTGTGTTTTTAAAAGACCATTAGTCCGTTCTACCTTTCCTGAAGATTGGGGATGGTAAGGGATATGAAGGTTGCACTGAATACCAAGAGCCTGAGAAACTGCTTGGGTGATTTGACTAGTAAAGGCTGGTCCATTATCGGACTGTATAGAGGTGGGAAGGCCAAACCGAGGAATTATGTCTGACAGAAGGGAAGAAATGACCACGGTGGCCTTCTCAGACCCTGTGGGAAAGGCCTCTACCCATCCGGTGAAAGTGTCTACCCAGACCAAGAGGTATTTTAGTTTCCTGACTTGGGGCGTGTGAGTAAAGTCAATTTGCCAGTCCTGGGCAGGGGCAAATCCCCGAGCTTGATGTGTAGGGAAGGGAGGGGGCCTGAACAATCCCTGAGGGTAGTAGAATAGCGGATGGAAGACTGAGAAGTGATTTCCTTCAGTATAGATTTCCATGATGGAAAGGGAATGAGATGTTCTGAGAGACAGGCTAGCGGCTTGTAACCTACATGTAAGAGGTTATGAAATGGCGACAGAATAGAATGGGCCAGTGAGGCTGGAAGGAGATATTTTCCTTGGTCTAAGAACCATTTGCCTTCTGTGGGAAGAGATTTATAGGTGGAAGTTTCAGTGGGAGAGTAGGTGGGAGTGACCGATGAGAAGGAGAAAAACTGCTGTGAGGGATAGAAGTTGGAACGCTAGCTGCTTTTTTAGCTACCTTATCAGCATAAGTGTTGCCCAGAGCAGTGGGATCTGATGCCTTTTGATGGCCCCTGTAGTGAATGACTCCAGCTTCCTTTGTAAGTAAAGTGGCCTTGAGAAGAGTTTTTATTAAAGAGGCATTAATGATGGAGGACCCTTGCATAGTGAGGAAACCTCTTTCTGCCCATATAACAGCACTGTGGTGCAGGATATGGAAGGCATACTTAGAGTTAGTATACATATTGATGCATAGTCCCTTTGCAAGAGTGAGGGCCTGAGTTAAGGCAATGAGTTCGGCTTGCTGAAGTCGTAGTTCAGTGGGGCAGAGTGGTAGCCTCAATGACAGATGTGGAAGATACTAGAGCATAGCCTGCCTTTACTGGTGAGTGGTGATTAGGCCTGGTGGAACTGCCGTCAATAAACCAAGTGTGATCAGGGTGAGGAACAGGAAAAAAGGAAATATGGGGAAATGGAGTGAATGTCAGGTGGATCAGAGAGATAGTCATGGGGCTCAGGTGTGGTATCTGGAATAATGTGGGAGGCCGGATTGAAGTCCAGGCCAGGAACAGTGGTAATTGTGGGAGACTCAACAAAGAGTGACTATAGCTGAAGGAGCTGGGGAGCAGAAAGTATATGCATCAGGTGTGAGGAATAAAATAGATTTTGGAAGTTATGAGAACTGTAGAGAGTGAGTTGAGCATAGTTTGTGATTTTGAGGGCCTCTAAAAGTATTAGGGCACCAGCCGCCGCTGCATGGACACATGATGGCCAGGCTAAAATAGTAAGGTCAAGTTGCTTGGACAAAAAAGCTACAGGGCGCGGTCCCAGTCCTTGTGTAAGAATTCTGACTGCACAGCCCTGCACTTCAGCTGTGTGTAGTGAAAGGGTTGGGATGAATCAGGGAGAGCTAGTGTGGGATCAGTCTCTAAAGCTGTCTTCAAGGAACAGAAAGAAGAGTGGGGAAAGGATTTAGGATCTATGGGGTCAGCTAGATTTCCTTTTGTGAGTTTATATAATGGTTTAGTTAGGATGGCAAAACCAGGTATCCAAAAGCGAAAGTATCCAACCATGCCTAGGAAGGAAAGGAGTTGTTGTTTTGTAGAAGGTGTTGGGGTTTGAGAGATCAGTTGGACATGATTGGCAGGGAGAGCACATGTGTTTTTATGAAGAATTATGCTGAGGTAGGTAATGGATGGAGAAGAAATTTGAGCTTTGGAGGGGGATACCCGATATCCTTTGGAGAATAAATGTTGAAGGAGCAGGAGGACAGGGGATTGATCTCCCAAGGGAAGTCCCTTGATCTGAGTCATGGCACCAAATTTCATCTGTGTCCGTGTGAAGAGACCACCAAACAGGCTTTGTGTGAGCAATAAAGCTTTTTAATCACCAGGGTGCAGGTGGGCTGAGTCTGAAAAGAGAGTCAGAGAAGGGAGATAGGGGTGGGGCCATTTTATAAGATTTGGGTAGGTAGTGGAAAATTACAGTCAAAGGGGGTTGTTCTCTGGCTGGCAGGGGTGGGAGTCACAAGGTGCTCAGTGGGGGAGCTTTTGAACCAGGATGGCCAGGAGAAGGAATTTCATAAGGTAATGTCATCAGTTAAGGCAGGAACTGGCCATTTTCACTTCTTTTGTGATTCTTCAGTTACTTCAGGCCATCTGGATGTATACATGCAGGTCGCAGCGGATACAATGGCTTAGTTTAGACTCAGAGGCCTGACAGAAATGTGCTCCCCCAAATTATAAGAGGCACACCTACTGGTCCAAACCCAAAGAAAGGACTAAGAGACCAGAGGTACAGCAAAAGTGAAACTTGACTGTCGGTCTTGCAAGATTGGGTGTCTGTTGAGCAGGCACATCTGGTACAGTTACAGCAAGCAATTTATCCCCTTGTGCACAAGTCCTTCCCCTGGTTCCTCTAGGCTGAGCACTGTGGGGTTACAATCTTCCTGAACGTGGTCACCTAAGTTTCTTTTCTTGGTTTTTATTGGTTGTTGGGTTGGGGCTTTAGGTATTTTCTTTAGGGTCTTCTCACTGTATTTTGTTGTAGCCCTTAATGCATTGTAATCATAGTCAGCTCTGGGACTTTTCAAGTATTTGACCTATGACCTAGGGGGTTAAGCAAGCTGTTAGGAATAGATAAGGTGAGCTATTTTTGCAAGCTAGTAAACTTCCATTCTAAGCTAAATCCTCTGGTTCGGGTGAGGATAACTAAAGGGTCCGAACAAGCAGGCAGTGGCTATTAATGCAAGGTCCTAGGGTATCCTGTTCTTCCATAGCTCACAGGTCCAAGTGTATTCAAGGTATTTTGTCTTGGAAATGGACCACCATATATGTTGTTTTCTACAGCTAGGTTATATCCACAAGGACTCAAATATAGAAGTATGGACTTCTTCTCAGGCCGTATTTAGTTTGCTTTAACAGCACGCAGAGTTAGTAGCTTCACACTGAGACAGATGACAGGCAAGTCCACAGGCTTCCCTTCCTCAGAAGGTGTGGCAAAGGGAGGGAAAATACTTAGAAGACTTAAAGAAGATTACAGAGTTCAAAGTCAGGGTACTAAACAGAGTTTTCTAAACTGATCAGCCGTTTCAATCCATCCTGCATGGGTGACTATTCAGGCTGAGCCGATCCCCCATTTCAACACGTCCTGTGTGGGTATCTATTCAGTTGGAGTTGATGAAGTTAGTGAAAACCAAAAGAAGGGAAGGAGGAAGGAAGAAGGAAAAATAAAAACACAACAAATAGGGGACAGGAGAAGAGGGAAAGCATAGCTTAGAGGGGTGGCAAGGAGTCTTGGGGAGGCTGGAGGAAAACTCTCAGTTGCAGCAATACTGAACCAAAGATTCGGACAGCTGCCCATCAGCTGCAGAGGGGTCTGGCCATCATGCTGGCTCCCAAGCCTCCTGCTTGGGAGGGAAAAATGTTCCCCATGTCCTGTGGACGTGCAGCGGTTGCCAAAGAATCTCTTATAAACCAGACTCTTTGGCTTCCCATGTAATGGAAATTAACATGGGGCCAAGTGGATTTCCTAGACAAGGATTTTATTTCAGGGCTTATGCTCAAGAGCAAGGGAGACAGTGGAAATGCAAGAATCCTCCCACTGGTTTTCCAAAAAGCGTTGGTAGGGATCGTTTTATTAGGCAAAGAGCGGGAATTGACATCAGGGGTAAGGTGTGCAGGCTGGGCTGGGCAGAGCTTGTTAAGGGGTAAGGTATGCAGGTCAGCATAGCCGGTCTTGATGGTTACCTTGAGTAACAGGCCACCTGGTGGTCTGGCCAGCGGCAACAATGCTGTAAATCAATTGTTCAGTATTCCTTCCCGAGTAGGGACACTCCACAGCCTTGGTTCGATTTTGGATCTCCTTAGGCCAGTTTCTGGAAATTTTTCTTTTTTCTTTTTGAGACGGAATCTTGCTCTGTCGCCAGGCTGGAGTGCAGTGGCATGATCTCGGCTCACTGCAACCTCCGCTTCCCGGGTTCAAGCGATTCTCCTGCCTCAGCCTCCTGAGTAGCTGCGACTACAGGCATGTGCCACCACACCCAGTAGAGGCGGGGTTTCACCATGTTGGCAAGGATGGTCTTGATCTCCTGACCTTGTGATCCACCCACCTTGGCCTCCCAAAGTGCTGAGATTACAGGCTTGAGCCACTGCCCCTGGCCTGGAATTCTTTAAGTAAAAGGCATGGTTAAACATGAAAGCCCAGAAAAATAATATAGTGTTAAATCAAGTTTAGCCTAAAACTGCCTCCTTACATCCTTTAAGTTTGGCCTAAAAGTTTCTCTGTACATCGTGATCTATAACAAGTGGAGGTATGAATGGACCGTAGCCTACACCGTGCCAATCACCGAGTTTTGGCCAATCAAATGTAGCCAACTATTCGAACCATGTTCACAAAATGCAAATGCCAACCTATACCCAATCCAGCTGTTTCTGTACCCTTCCTCCCTTCGTTTTTTTTTTTGAGATGGAGTTTCACTCTTGTTGCCCAGTCTGGAGTGGAGTGGTGCAATCTTGGCTCACTGCAACCTTCACCTCCCAGGTTCAAGCGATTCTCCTGCCTCAGCCTCCCGAGTAGCTGGGATTCAGGTGCCTACCACCACACCTGGTCGATTTTTTTGTATTTTTAGTAGAGATGAGGTTTTCCCATGTTGATATCAAACACCTGACCTCAGGTGATCCACCCACCTCGGCCTTACAGAGTGCTGGGATTACAGGCATGAGCCACCGTGCCCGGCCTCACTTCTCTTTTCTATCCATCCCTTTCCTTTGTCCATAAATCTTCTTCTACCACGTGGCTGTGCTGGAGTCTCTGAGCCTACTCTGACTCAGCAGGCTGCCCAAATTGTGAATCGTTTATTGTTTGATTAAACTCCTTTACATTTAATTCAGCTGGAGTTTTCTTTTATCAATATAATGGCTACTTTCTTTTGTGAACCCTGAATATCTGAGACGGTCTCAGTTAGTTTAGAAAGTTTATTTTGCCAAGGTTGAGGATGCTCTCCTCTGACACAGCCTCGGGAAAGACATGTGCCCAAGGTGCTCCGGGCACAGCTTGGTTTTATACATTTTAGGGAGACATGAGACATCAATCAATATATGTAAGAAGTACATTGGTTCTGTCCAGAAAGGCGGTGACAACTCGAAGCAGGGAGGGAGCTTCCAGGTCACAGGTAGGTGAGAGACAAATGGTTACATTCTTTTTTTTTTTTTGAGACGGAGTCTCGCTCTGTCACCCAGGCTGGAGTGCAGTGGCCAGATCTCAGCTCACTGCAAGCTCCGCCTCCCGAGTTCACGCCATTCTCCTGGCTCAGCCTCCCGAGTAGCTGGGACTACAGGTGCCCGCCACCTCGTCCGGCTAGTTTTTGTATTTTTTAGTAGAGACGGGGTTTCACCGTTTTAGCCAGGATGGTCTCGATCTCCTGACCTCGTGATCTGCCCCTCTTGGCCTCCCAAAGTGCTGGGATTACAGGCTTGAGCCACCGTGCCCGGCCGGTTGCATTCTTTTGAGTTTCTGATAAGCCTTTCCAAAGGAGGCAATCAGATATGCATCTGTCTCAGTGTGTGGCAGAGGGGTGACTTTGAATAGAGTGGGAGGCAGGTTTGCCCTGAGCAGTTCCCAGCTTGACATTTCCCTTTAGCTTAGTAATTTTGGGGCCCAAGGTTTTCCTTTCACATTTTGTATGACTATTAATTGGTCTTAATATGACTATGAATTGCGCCCCCCCCACCAAAGTGCTGGGATTATAGGCGTGAGCCACTGCGCCCCGCTATGCAGACTTTTAAAGTAACTGCTCCAAGAGGATTTCCAGGGACATATTTGCCTACTGCCAGGTTTTGGTCTAGGACAAACATGAAATTCTCCTGGCAGTGTTGAGCTTTAACATGTAGGTAGGTGCTTAAGGGAGGATGGGGGAATGGATGATTATTTGTCTGGAGAGTCTGCAGTGTTTACATGTCCAGGCTGAGGCCCAGGACAATTACAATTTAAATTTTGCTTCCTAAATGCAGGCCGGTCCCTTTTCCAGTGTCCTGAGGGGAGGTTTTGGGATTGGTAAGAAGGATGGGGGTGGGGGGGGGGCTTTAGGTTATTCCTAAGGCCACATTTATGTTTTTGTAAAGACTCAGTAAAGCCAGGACATTTATTTATTTTTAAAAAATATTTATTTATTTATTTAATATGGGGTCTCGCTCTGTGGCCTAGGCTGGAGTACAGTAGCACAACCATAGCTCACTGCAGCCTCGAACTTCTGGCTCAGTCGATCCTCCCACCTCAGCCTCCCGAGTAGATGGAACTACAGGTGCATACCACCATGCCCAATAATTTAAAAAAAGTTTGTTTAGAGACAGGGTCTCACTATGCTGCTCAGGCTGGTCTTGAACTCCTGGCCTCAGGAGATCCTTTCGCCTCAGCCTAGAACAGTTATTTTTAATTCTTCAAAGAACTGGGTGGTGGCCTCAGCAGTAGCATTAAGGGATTGGCCTGCCCATCCAACTGCACTATTTTGAAATTGCCCCTTTATGTCAGAAAGAAGATTTCCAACTGATGTGGAAACCAAAAGATTCCTGCGTTTTAGGGCTTCTGAATTTAGAGCTGTGTGCCTTTGGAATGTTTTTATAAATCTTTTAACAGAGCCTTTAGGATACATTCCTATCCTCTGAGCACATCATTCCACTTCAGCCCATTGACCTGTAGAGGGAAGTCTTCCATGATATCTCCTATGAGACTGAACTATCAGCCTCCCACTGGGCCGTGTGCAGGAGGAAGGTGGTGAAGGGGAGTTTATAGTGGGTGTAGATTTAAATTGTTGTTCTAAATCTGATTTCTGTTGTTTAATTTCATTAAGGAAGCCTTTTAGGCTAGCTGTGATACTTTTTGTGTCCTTCTTTCAATTACCTGTAGGTAATTAGGACATTTGTTTAGGGTAAGTGCGCTCTAAAAATCCTTTTAAATATGAAAGCTTTTCTAACCCAAAAGATTTGTCATCTGACCATTGACAATTTAGGGTTTCCAAAAGCAGGGTTGTTCCAAAATACGATTCAAAACCAATAAGCCTTTATATGGCTTGACCATAAACTACGTAGCCAAAAAAACTTCAGTAATGATATATTTCAGGATCTTAATGTTATTAGTGCTGATTTTTTTTCCCTCTGTACCTGTAACTAACAACAACACAACAGAAATTCCAGAAATATAGTCACTTCCTAAAAATATTTAGTCAGTTGTCTAGGATTTTGGTCAATATGGCACCAAATAGATATTGGAACTTTAAAATAGAATTGATAGATTTTTCGGAATAATCTGGAATTGTAGATGTAATAAACATTTAAAATAGGATTCATTTAAATTAAGGTAATTTTTCACACATCTTGTGTTATTTGGTAAAGACTCAGGACCAGTTTAACCTTTGTTACATTGATACTTAGAATATACGATCTCTAACCTCAGGATTATGAACAACCTAAGTCTGTAAATTCATGATTTTAACCTTTTCCTGCTCTTAAAAATTAATATACTATCTTAATTAGTTTAAAAAGCCAGTCCTTTTTATTCACAGATTCAACTACCTTTAGAGTGTTCTTAGGAAAAAAATTGTGGCAGAGTATGCAGCATAGGGTAAAAAGAGCGCTGTGTACTACTGTATTTCCTGTAATGAAAAATCTGCAGTACAAAGCATGCAGTAGTAGAAAACTGTGTTCTTCTGAAGCACAGGTGTAACGTGCATATTGTAATGGATTTATCAGACTTTAGGAATAAGAAAGCTCGAATAGTATGCTCATCCTGTTGGGAATAAATCTTTGGAATTTTAATTCACATGTGATTTGGAAAATCTACAGTAGAATCATTAAAAATTCAATCTGTAATCAATATTTGAGCCTATTGGTAACTATGTTTTCCTTTCTGTAACTGATGGATCCTGGTGGTTTGCCATCTTACGAATCAATCTCACACTGAAGATTCTTGGCCGAGGACTCAGACATGATGAATTGTGGCCTTTCTCTGTACCCGTTGCCTTAGGAAGTCCTTGAGTATAATTGTAACCAGTGTGTTTCATTCTTTTCCCCTGTGGGTGTGGAAACCCCTTCAGGTTGGTGGCTACTGGGATAAGTCCTGTAGCACAGTGACTCAGCTGAAGGAAGGTCTCAATCGAATCCTCTGCCTGATCCCCTATAATGTGATCAGTCAATCTGTCTGGGAGTGCATTATGCCAGAATGGCTGGAAGCCATCAGAACAGAAGTCCCAGATAATCAGTTAAAAGAATTCAGGGAAGTATTAAGGTGGGTAAGTAGTTTAATGAAATCACTGCAATTATAATCATACCTAATGTTTGTTGAGCATGTACTGTATGCCTGTCACCCTACTAAGCATTTTATATAATCTCATTTACTTTTTAACAACCCTGTAGAGAAACTTGAAGCCCCAACATGAAATAGCTGCAATACCTCAACCGAAGATGATTTGGCATTGTCCCAAAAAGATTTTGTTCTTGTGGAATAGTAAATAGATAAAAACAGATGTTTGCTTATTTTGAAATTTTCAAATATAATTATAATTGGTGGGATGTGGTGGGAAAGTGCAAAGGGAAACTGTTTTAGATGCTAGGGAGCAATGCTAATGCCTTAGAAATGCAATTCCTTCTGTTAAACTTAATATGAGGAAGAATAGTAATGTTATTAACAACCATATGAATTATTTATAAGACCTCTATTTCAATGACAAACTTCTCTTATAGTAAAGTGAAACATGCTGATAACAGTTCAGAACACAAACTAATCTAAAAGACTTGGCTTTCCAGATAGGGAATAGTTAGAATGACATTGGTGGCATTAGTAGAACCCGATCTATGCCCATTGGTCATTTACTTGTGTTGCTCTGCTTTCCAGCAAAATGTTTGACATTGAACTCTGTCCTCTGCCTTTCTCAATGGAGGAGATGTTTGGTTTTATTAGTTGTCGGTTTACAGGATACCCCTCATCTGTGCAGGAGCAAGCTTTACTATGGCTTCATGTAAGTGAATAATACTTTTGATCATTTTAGGAAATAATTCTTAGCTTACAAGCTTTAGATTCCTGGGTCGAGGGGGTGGGAGTTGTAGCAAAGAGTATTTCCTATGCATAGATAAATGAATAAATTTCAAATATATGTTGCTCTAGTTGTGGGTAATAACATATAAATATATAAATTGTGTAATAATATTACTGAATTCATAGTAGCTTGAGGTCCTTTTGTATTTTTCCATCAATGGCTATTAAAAGTATAATAGTTGTCTTGTGGGATTCTGCTAAATCTTTGATATTAAACAGGTCCTTTACTTGGAAAGATGGGGAAGGATTTAGTGACTAGTTCGTGCTGTTCTCTCAGCCTGGGATGACTTTCTCTTGTGTCTCTATTTGTGAACTCCAACCTACCTTTTAAAGTTCATCTCAAAAATTATCCCCTATGTGAAGTTTTCTGCTACTTCAAGCCCTCATCTTCCCAGGTTCTCTGTGTGAATTTGGTTCTATTTCTGTCTCACAGTTTTCGTCTCTCTCTCCACCTGATTACAACCTCCTGAGTACAAGGGCCAGGTCTTACTCATTTCTGTATTTATAAACCTCTTCATCCTCTCCTCCTAGAATATAGCACATGCTTTGTATTTAAAAGTGGATGTTCAGGGCCGGGTGCGGTGGCTCATGCCTGTAATCCCAGCATTTTGGGAGGCCGAGGTGGGTGGATCATAAGGTCAGGAATTCAAGACCAGCCTGGCCAAGATGGTGAAATCCTATCTCTACTAAAAATACAAAAAATTAACCAGGCATGGTGGTGGGTGCCTGTAATCCCAGCTACTTGGGAGGCTGAGGCAGAGAATTGTGTGAATCCAGGAGGCAGAGGTTTCAGTGAGCCGAGACCGCACCACTGCACTCCAGCCTGGGCAACAGAGTGAGACTCTGTCTCAAAAAAAAAAAAAAAAAAAAGTGGATGTTCAATTAAAATTTATTAAATTGACTTGAATACCTGATATGAAGTTTGGGCAGTTTTAGACAATGAGGACCGAATCAATGTTTAGGTTAACTACAGGTACAGATACATTTCTGTGTCATGCAAGGATAGGATTCCATAAGCTCTTCAAGTTGTAAAGATGCCTTTCTGGGTTCAAAACTGAAGAGCAATATTCTTCACATTTGACAAAGAGTAAAGAAACCATTTTTTAAAAAGTCAAAATTTGGGCCAGCTCGGTAGCTCACACCTGTAATCCCAGCACTTTGGGAGGCGAAGGTGGGTGGATCACTTGAGCTCAGGAGTTCAAGACCAGTCTGGCCAACATGGCCAAAGCCCATCTCTACAAAGAATACAAAAATTAGCTGGATGTGGTGATGCACATCTGTAGTCCCAGCTACTTGGGAGGCTGAGCCAGGAGAATCTCTTGAGCCCAGGAGATCGAGGCTGCAATGAACTATGATCAGGCCACTGCACTCCAGCCTGGGCAACAGAGTGAGGCCCTGTCTCATACAAAAAAAAAAAAGTCAACTTTGGGATTTAGAATTTTAACCATTTATTCCCAAATGGATTTCAGTAAGGTAATTCTCCTTTTAAGAAAGCCAGTCTTCCTACAAATGGCTGGATGTTGCCTCAGTTACCCAGTTGCACAGCCCTTACACTGGTCTCCTTGGGGATGAGCCCATACAGCTTTGTCCCCCGTCTAGCTACAGCGGCAACATTTACACGTTTTACGGACTGGGCTTTCATCCAACCTTGATTTATAAGACGGAGTGCTGCAGCTGAAGGAGGTTTTCCAGCCTTGGTCTATTTGGAGGATAGAGTGGACACTATAGTGGTTAGAGTTGACTCATTTATAATTAATTGTGGAAACACATGCAAGAGCTCCCATGGGCCAGGCACTGGAATAGGCACTGGAATAAAAATGGGACCAGAAATAGTCCTTTCTGCATACTTCCTTTCTTTAAGCAGCTCTCAGTGGGCGGGATAGGATTAGATAATTAAACAGAAGAAAAAGTAATAATTGCTCTAATAAAGGTATGTATAAAGGTTAAGAAAGCAGAGAACAGGGATGGATTAATTCTGTCTGAAGGAAGAAGGCATTTTTTTTTCCAGAAAATTAATGACAGAGAAGGTGACTTGATTTGGGCCCAGACTGACACCAAGTTGTACCAGACAGCAAGATGGGATGGGTCATTGAGATCAGAGTGGGGATGGACTGGAGAAGCAGTGCTAGTCCAGGAGAAAGGCGGGGACCTAAGGCACTAGCGGTGGGTATGGAGAGTGGGGTACAGTGTCAAGAAAAACTGAGAAGTGTTAGTAGAAAGAACGTGGTGACCTATTGGATGCTGGGGGTGAGGAAAGGAGAAAGTTCAATGATAACTTTGATTTTCTTAGTATGAAAATTGGAGGATGACTGTGTTGATAGAATACATGCAAGGCTAAATATCCTCATGTTCAATAATTTGCTTTGGAAAAAGAAGGCTAAATGTAGCTTTTTTGAGTTTTAAAATTTACATGTGTTTTTTGGGGGGATATATGCCTTTTTTTCCCCTAGGTATTATCGGAGTTAGATATCATGGTTCCACTTCAACTCTTAATAAGTATGTTTTCTGATGGAGTTAATTCGGTCAAAGAGCTGGCAAATCAAAGAAAATCAAGAGTCAGTGAACTGGCATCTCGAAGGGTAATTATTGCCACATTTGTTCTTGTCTTACTTTTTAAAATTTTGAAAACCCTTGTCAGTTATCCTAAGCCTGAAAGTACTGTCATAAGAAACCAAAAATGTGTTTTCCTCCCATCTTGCTGTGTTCATCTTTTAAGTGCATTAAATAGTCACATTTGTTTGGTATAGTATATAATCAGTAAGTTATTGAGTTTTCATTTTCTTTTTAATTGCTTTGAATTTTAGCTCTCTCCGTTGATGAAAAAGAGTTGCTTTTTGGTAACATTCCATTTTTATGAGTCTCCTGCTGAATAAGAATTTTTTACCAGCTCCTAGGCAGATCAGTGCTTCACTTTGGGGGTGAGGAGTTTGGCAGGAGTTTGGATGATTTTTTTTCCTTGTCTTTTGGGAAGATACGATCAACTAGTGGTGAATGTGAGGGATGCTGTCACTGTGAACCAACTGAGCCCACTTTCTTGACCCCTTTGCATCACTGTAGATGAGAAAAGTCAAGATAGTCTGGTCTAAAGTGTATACAAACTGCTGGACAGCTCTGATTATTTTTCTGTGGAGGCCTGATAGAGTCTCTGCTGATGTGCTGCTGTTCTCAGGCCGTGAGCAGCTGTGGAAAGGTTGACTCTTATTGGATGGTTGGCAGAAAATGTTCACCACTCTTTCCTTGTCAAGCCTCTCTACAAAATTTCCCCCACTGTTTGCCACAGGCCTCCAGCCATTCCACCTGATATCTAGGGATTAAAAAATGGAACATGATTATGGGTTTGTATTCATCATTTTAAAGAATGTCATTACTTATTTTGTCATCTGCCTGATAGGAGCCAGCTGCCAAACATCTATACTTTATTTCTTTCTTCCGTAACCTTTAAGATGACATTCCTTTGTGTGGCACTTTATTCTGTGCAATGTGTTCACAGTAAACAATATCACAATGTGTTCACAGTAAACAATATCACAATGAAGATCACATTATCTTCATTTTACAACTGCCTAACCTGATGTTCAGTGAAGTGAAGTGATTTCCTACAGATAACACCGTGAATGCTTGGGTGTTCTGATTCTTAATGGGGTAATCTTCCTCTTTACCTTAGAAATGGTGTTTGAAGAGCTTTGTGGTGACCACAAAGATTTTTAAGACAGAAAAATATCCTAGGTGATAGGTTCAATCATATCCCAAACCTCAGCATCACTCAATATAACTTTGTACAAACCTGCATATGTGTCCCCTGATTCTAAAATAAAAATTGAAAAAGAAAAAAAAGAGAGAGAAATATGATTTGAGAGTGATGTACAGATGTGTTAGTCAGGGTCCCGATTCGGAATTTATCCCAGATAGTTTAAATGACGACTTTAATGGAGATTCTGCCTAAAGTGTTACGGGAAAGCTTAAAGGAGCTAAAGGAGCAGTACGGTGGACAAGGCACTCAGAGTCCAGGAACAGTCCAGGAGAAAGTCCTTATATCCCCAGGACTGAAGGAACAAAGGAGAGAGTTCCTGGAGTACCAAACAGGAGCTGAACTCTAAGAAAGGGCTGGTTGGAGAAGTTATGGAGTGCTAGAGATGCTCCCAGAGATGTAGCACCCAAGTGGGCAGGGAGAAGGGGAAATACTTCTGCCTCTCTTTCCTCCAGCTTTCAGGACTTCTGCTGGTGCCTCCCATTCGCTGAACCCAGCCAGGTTTGCTGACTCATGCCTCTAATCCCAGCACTTCGGGAGCTGAAGTGGGAGGACTGCTTGAGTCCAGGAGTTAGAGACCAGCCTGGGCCACATAATGAGACCTTGTCTCTACAAAAAAATTTTCAGAAAATTAGCTGGACCTGGTGGTGCATGCCTGTAGTCCCAGCTACTTGGGAGGCTGAGGTGGGAGGATTGCTTGAGCCTGGGAGGTCGAGCCTGCAGTGAGCTGTGATCATGCCACTGCACTCCAGCCTGGGCCAAGAGAGCAAGACTCTGTCCCAAAACAAAACAATGACAAAAAACATCCAAAGAATAAAAACCATTGACTTAACCCAGCTGGAAGCTAGGCAGCAAAGGAGCCAGAGGAGACTCAGTCCACGACTTCTTGGGCATAGAGTAGGGCCAAGGAGGTAGTAAAGGTCTGAGTGGGGGTTGAGTGGACAAATGGAGAATAACCAGTATAAAAGGTTTGTCATATATTGTTGACCCATAATAGTTTAATACTTGTAATCCCCAGAGACCATCTTTTAACCAATTGTGTCAATCTCAGATTCTGTGCTTCTGATTCTAAACATTATCTTGCAATATTTTACTTTTGTAAATTCTCATTTTCCAGGGTACAGTTTTCAGTATATTCAGACAATCTGGTCTAAATGGACATGTTTGATGGGTTGAAAAATGTAATGGCAGATGCCTTCATTCTTCAGCATGTTGATGTCACTTCCTGACAACTAGGAAGTTTGAGTGGTTTTATATTTTGTTTTTATATATTGAGAGAATCCTTAGTATTTGGAGGTACTAATGCTATCGGTTAAGGAAGGAAATAAGTGTGACAGTTGGAAATACCTTCCATAGAGTCCCCAAATATTTTACACAGCCATTTGAGCTTCTGTGAGTTCATTTCTGTGTTGCCATTCTTTCTTGTAGGTGAGTGTTGCCTCTGATCCTGGTCGACGAGTTCAGCACAATATGCTCAGTCCATTTCATAGTCCTTTCCAGAGTCCGTTTCGGAGTCCTATGCGTAGTCCGTTTCATAGCCCTTTCAAGAATTTTGGACACCCAGGAGGAAGGACTATTGACTTTGATTGTGAAGATGATGAAATGAATCTAAATTGTTTCATCCTCATGTTTGATCTTCTCCTGAAGCAGGTAGCTGAAGCATGAGCTTCCTTTAGTTCAGAGGTGAAGAATGAGAGAAAGCATTGTACAGCAGTTCTTTCCATGTGTTGGGCATCTCCACACTTAACCGAAATGATACAGCATCACCCAAGACCACCTTTTGCAAACTCCTTTGGGGATTTCCCAGAGAGTCTGAAAACTACTTATGTGAATATCTGCAGTGATGTTGACATATGAGAATGGATTGAATTTTAGAAACACCCTAGTGTCATTAGAATTGATTCTGTTAAATAAATTGCATGAACCAAAAGTATGATACTATTGTTGGGAGGGGCAAGGTACAACTCTATAGTGATGAAGCTAATTTTAATATATTTTATACATTGATTTTTAAAGTTAATTTTAAAAGAGAAGTTAAAAAGATTTTGATGAGAACATTTCTTTTTAACCTTTTATTTTGAAACAATTTCAGATTTGCAGAAAAGTTACAAGAATACTATAAAGAATTTCCAAATACTCCTCCCTGCAGTTCTCCAGATGTTAACATTTACCACATCTGCTTCTCTCTCTTTCTCTGCATGTGTATGCATTAATTTTTTAATAGATTGTTTGAGACTAAATTGCAGACATGATGTCCTTTTATCCCTAAACACTTCAGAGTGTATTTTCTAAAAAATAAGGACATTCTCTTACATAAACATAGTACAGTTATCAAAATCAGGAAATTAATAGTGTTATAGTACTACTATATAACTTACAGAAATTATTAATGTTAAAAATTGATATAATAATAGTAATATCTTTATAGCAAGAGAAGAAAGCCTGGCTTTGATTAAGGAACAATCTAGAAGCACTCATTGCAATTATATGTACTGTTTCCTTTGTCTTCTTTAATCTAGGACAGTTCCTCTGTCTTTATCTTTCACGTCCTTGACTTTTTTTTAAAAAAATTTTTAAATTTTTGTGGGTACCTCTTGGGTGTCTATACTTATGGGGCCTTGACATTTTTGAAGAGTATAGTCTGGTTATTTTGTGGACTCTCCCTCGATTTGAGTTTGCCTGATGCTTCCTTATGAATTAATTTGGGTCATGCATTTTTTGGTAGGAAGACCACAGATGTGATGTTACGTCCTTTGTAATGCATCATGTCAGCAGGCATAAGATATAATGTCCCATTACTGCGATGATAACTTTGGTCACCTTAACCAAGTGACCAAAATCTGCCAGATTTTTCTGTGATAGTCACTATTTTCCCTTTTGTAACTAATAAGTAATTTGTAAATACCTTATGGATTTCCTATTTATTTATCAGACTTTCATCCACTAGTTTTAGCATCAATGGATGATTCATCAATTATTACTATCATGACAGTCAAGTGATAATTTTCCAATTCCATCATTTCTTCTAAATGTATTCGCTGGTACTCTACTGATGGAATAGTTTCTCCTTCTTTCCCATTTATGTGTTTATTTATTTATCTACTTGCTCCCGCAGTGCCCATGGATTTTTATGTTATTTGGTGGGTTATAATCTGTCACTGTGATTCTGTATCTTGATGCTCGTGTTCCACAATTGGCCAGTGGGAATCTTTTCAAGCTGGCTCCTGTGTTCTTTTGGCACGTCCACATCATTCCGTGAACTCTTCCTTAATTTCTGGTGCGACAAGATGTTCCAGGCTCATCTTATATTTTCCTAGCCCCAGCCCTGGAATTCAGCCATTTCTCCAAGGAGCCCTGGTTCCTTTTAGCAGCTCATGGTATTTAGAAACCAAGATCTGGATTCTAGGTGAGGAGGAGCATTTTCAAAATGTGTAAAATCTCACAAACCGACGAGCCAAAAACAACAACAGCTCTCTTTTAAATGTCCTACATGATTTTTAAAATAATTCCTATTGCTTCGTCTTGTGTTTATATTCCTTCTAGAAAAACTCATGGACAGCAATGTATATTCATGGTCTTGAAGCCTATATTGTCTTTAAACAATTCAATATTGCTGTCAGTTAGTGAAAATTATCCCCAAGTAGTGTGCCAATGGAATATTGGACAAATGGACCAAACTCCTTCTTCTTCTTCTTTTTTTTTCCTGTGTGTATGTGTGTGTGTGTGTCCTTTTTTCGATGTCTTTCAGATGGAGTTACAAGATGATGGAATCACGATGGGTTTAGAGCACAGCTTATCAAAGGACATTATTTCTATTATAAACAATGTCTTCCAAGCCCCCTGGGGGGGATCCCACACCTGCCAGAAGGATGAAAAAGCAATCGAGTGCAACTTATGTCAGTCTAGTATCCTCTGCTATCAGCTTGCTTGTGAACTCCTGGAGAGACTAGCTCCCAAAGAAGAAAGCCGGCTGGTGGTAAGCAGTTGAAGAAACAAGATGACCCATGTATCATAGCATTAAAGACTGCAGTAGCTGATGTAATGGAGTCTTCCTCCAGCATCATCTTAGACTCCATGCTGGGTTATACGTGAGACTATGTTAAAAGAAACTTTTCCCATTGCTTCTGCCAACTCGGGCTCTTGGAAAGGGATACAAACTGGAGCCACACTATACAGAATTCTATTAAGTGGCTTGAGTGAGGGTTGTAGTGCCTCCATTCATATGGTTTCATGCATTACTAGTATTCTTGAAAGAACTTTTATCACAAAGTTATATTACAAAGTTTAAGTGACAATGAATACTGTAGATTTAATTTTTTTTTTTTTTTGAGAGAGTATCTCACTCAGTCTCCTAGGCTGGAGTGCAGTGGCTCAGTCATGCTCACTGCAACCTTTGCCTCCTAGGCTCAGGTGATTCTCCCACCTCAGCCCCCCAAGCAGCTGGGACTACAGGCACCCACTACCATGCCTGGCTAATTTTTAAATTATTTTTTGTGGAGACAGGGTTTTGCCATGTTGCCCAGTTGGTCTTGAACTCCTGAGCCCAAGTGATTCACCCTCCTCGGCCTCCCAAAGTGCTGGGATTACAGGTGTAAGCCACCACACCTGGCCAAATGTATGCATTTTTAAATTGTTTCTCCAGCTAGCTGTTGACAGACACTTGGGTTGCCATACCTTGCTGTCTGTAACTCACATGTTATAGCAGTTTCTCGCTCCTAAAAATTTGACTACCCTGGACAACCGGTATTTGTGTCTTTAAAATTTTAAAATTTATTTATTTATTATTATTATTATTTTTAGAGATAGTCTCTTGCCCTGTCACCTAGGAGTGCAGTGGTGGGATCATGAATAGCTGCAGCCTTGAACTCCTGGGTTTAAGGGATCCTCCCACCTCAGCCTCCTGGGTAACTGGGCACAGGCATGCCACCATGCCTGGATAATTTAAAACATTCTTTTAGAGATGAGGTCTCACTGTGTTGCCCAGGCTGGTCTCAAATCCTGCCCTCAAGCAATCCTCCTGCCTCAGCTTCCCAAAGCACTGGGATTCCAGGCATGAACCAGTGCACCTGGCCAGTATTTGCATCTTGTTTTTTGAGATGGAGTCTTGCTGTGTCGCCCAGGCTGATGTGCAGTGGTGTGATCTCAGCTCACTGCAACCTCCACCTCCCAGGTTCAAGCGATTCTCCTGCCTCAGCCTCCCTAGTAGCTGGGATTACAGGTGTGTGCCACCATGCCCAGCTAATTTCTGTATTTTTAGTAGAGATGGGGTTTCACCATGTTGGTCAGGCTGGACTCGAACTCCTGACCTTGTGATCCGCCCACCTCGGCCTCCCAAAGTGTTGAGATTATAGGCGTGAGCCACAGTGCCCAGTCATTTGCATCTTAATATAGTTCTGTGAACCCCTTATTATTCCTTCCTAATTAAGTCCTGTTATTGAATAACATGCACATGGCTGGGAGTGACTTGAGGTGAGAAAGCAGGCCTAGGAAGATTTAATGATGTTTTTGATCTTCTATATATATTTGAAGTGAAAGAAAATGTTTCAGCAATAGCGGATAGAGCTTTCTTTTCACTGTTCTGGCAATAAGCTCGAGGTCTTTTGGGGTGTGGTGCCTTGGCCTCTGGCCTCAGCAGCATGGGGCCCAGGACACAGCAGGTGTGCAGTCCAGCTTTGCTGAGCTGAGCAAACTGTTCCTGACACCCCTCCAGGGCTGCTTACCTGGCTGCCTGTCCTGTTTATTTCAGGAGCCCACAGACAGCCTTGAGGATAGCCTCCTTTCTTCCAGACCAGAGTTTATCATAGGCCCTGAAGGGGAGGAGGAGGAGAATCCTTCAAGCAAGCATGGGGAGAACCCAGGCAATCTCACGGAGCCTGTGGAACGTGCTGGTAGGTGTGCTCTGACTGCTGGGGAGTGTACTGTGTGCACAGGGCCTGATGTTCAAATCACTGGGTTCTTGGTTTAATATCGACTTGGGCAAATTCAGACGTGGTTTCCTTAGTATAGACTTGTGCAGAGGAACATTTCCCAGCAGATTATAAAGTGGACAGATCCATTACAGTTCCCATAGAACCCAGTTCCCTGAGCATCTTTCTGGCAGTAGGTGCCAATTTTCAATAAAAACTCATCACTTCCCTACTTACAATGCATGGTGTTCTCTGTGGACCAAGGCTGGGCGCTGACAATCTTGACAGCCACTCAGGGCATCTGGCCAAAGCAGAGTGTTTTTGGTTAGAAGAATGGGGCTCTGGCGGTTGGGCTGTGCAGGTTGAGCTTGGAGGCTACTTTGTTGGCTCTTAGCTGGGACTGCGGAGTGGCCTCTTTCCCATTTGTCTCAGGGTTCTTGGGTGGACGCAATGGGGTCTAGCGAGATGGCAGACGTGCTCAGGAATCGTACTCTAGCTCCTTTCACATGATGGCATTTAGGGATTTCAGGATGTGACCCCACGTGCCTCTGGGAAAGCCTGATTTCTAGCTCTGGATGGTGGCAGTCTGGGGATCTATATGAGACCTGGGGCAGATCTGGGCAGCTTTTCAATCTTCCTGCATCCATGATCCGAAAGAGTTGGAATAGCTTGCTCCTGTCTGGGCACAGTGGCTCACGCCTGTAATCCCAGCACTTTGGGAGGCTGAGGCAGGTGGATCACCTGAGGTCGGGAGCTCAAGACCAACCTGACCAACATGGAGAAACCCTGTCTCTACTAAAAATACAAAATTAGCCAAGCTTTGTGGCTCATGCCTGCAATCCCAGCTGCTTTGGAGACTGAGACAGGAGAATCACTTGAACTGGGGAGGCGGAGGTTGCAGTGAGCCGAGATCGCGCCATTGCGCTGTAACCTGGGCAATAAGAGTGAAACTCTGCTCAAAAAAAAAAAAAAGCTTACTCCTGGAAGCCCTCTCCAGTATCGGATGGCATGGGCTTGGCATCATTCCTTCAATGAGCAGCAGATATTATTAGGGGACTGTTTTCTGGGGTTCATTGCAACTGTGGAGGTGTCTTATTCAGACTAAAGTAACCCTACAAAATCTTTGGTCAGAACTAACTGCTTCTCCATGGATCATATGAACAGTGAATTATGTATGAATATCTCAGCTCACACTATTTCATGTCGTAAACCTTAGAATTTGAAGGAATACCTGAGATTGTCTGGTTCTCTGGTTTTCAGTGTGCATTTCTTGGAGCTGTAAAGGCTCGGTATGATTTCTTTTGGAACATCCTCAATTGGGGCAACCCCTGGGGGAAAGAGGAGGGCAAAATATAAAGACCCATCAGGCTCCCCACCTTGCTTCTGCCAGATTATTCTGATGACTTGCTCTCTTTCGTATGTTGGAGTTCTTTTTTTTTTTTTTTTTTTTTTTTTTTTTGAGACGGGGTCTTGCTCTGTCATTCAGGCTGGAGTGCAGGAGAGCGTGATCATGGCTCACTCCAGCCTTGGCCTCCCAGGCTCAAGCAGTCCTCCCACCTCAGCCTCCTGAGTAGTTGGGACCACAGACATGTTCCATCATGCCCAGCTAATTTTTTAAAACTTTTTGTAGAGATGGGGTTTCGCCATGTTTCTCAGGCTGTTCTCAAACTCCTAGGCTCAAGCGATCCACCCGTCTCAGCCTCCCAAAGTGCTGGGATTATAGCGTGAGCCACAGCACCCGGCCATGTGCTGGAAATCTAAGATTTTCTGTAAACAAAATATTCTGCAGAAAAGAAGTTTACAATCTGCTGATCCAGTTTATTTAGGCTTTGCACTTGGCAGATGAGGAAAATAAATCCCAGATGGGTTAAATGACTTGCCCCTGGTCATGTCACTCCTACTATTCATTCACAATTTGTACTTCATATTTCACATGATTCCAGAGCTGTAACGGAACATCGGAGTCACTGAGAAGCAGAAACACAAACAAAAGCTCCACTCCCCAGCTCCAAGTCTGGGTATCCCTGGGATGGGGACCTGGGAATTAGAAACAACTAATTAATGGCAGAGTTGGTACTAGAACCCAGGTCTACTAGTTTAGTTTAGGATTAATTAACTTGTTTTAGGTGCTGCAGCAGCCAGGGCCCAGGCCTGCAGTTATGTTTCTCTCAGGCTTTCATACCTAAGGGAAGCTGGGACTTCACACATGATCCAATAGCCTGTCCTCTTTCTATGCAAATATATTTTTTAAACCTAAGCTTGCACACAGATCAATTAACTGCTACTTTTATTTCTATGTAATATTGTATTGGAACAATGGTTAAAACTAGGCAATTTCTTTTTTCTTTTCTTTTTTTGAGATAGGGTCTTACTCTGTTGCCCAGGCCAGAGTGCAGTGGTGTGATCTCGGCTCACTGCAACGTCCACCTCTCAGGTTCAAGCAATTCTCATGTCTCAGCTTCCTGAGTAGCTGGGACTACAGGCGCCCGCCACCATGCCCAACTAATTTTTTCTTTTTGAGACGGGTTTTGTCATGTTGTTCAGGCTGGTCTCGAACTCCTGACCTCAAGTGATCCACCCACCTCAGCCTCCCAAAGTGCTAGGATTACAGGTGTGAGCCACTGCACCTGGCCAGCAATTTATTTTTAAATGTTTTTCTTTTCCTTGCTGAATTGTTATACAGTCCACTTATTAAAACACATGCTTTGTTCTCCCCTGCATGCTCCTCCAGGCTCCTGTGGCAGCTTTAGCCTCTTTTCCTGGTCAGGCTCTCTGCTGTCTTGCAGGATGCAGTTATAAATTGTCTCCTCAGGAGAGCCCCTCTTCTCTTTCTTCCAAGACCAGGATTCCCTGCTGTTCAGAGCCTCCCTCCTGCTTCTGCTCTGCGGGCCTTCAGGTGGTGATCTGGAGCTCTCCTGTCCTAGAATTCAGGGGTGCTCTGTCGACACGTGTTCAGAGGCTTCCCCTCCCTTCTAGCGTGTTTCCCTTTTTCCCATCTTGAGGCCTGGCCCCTATTTCCTGTAGCGGTCAGATATGTCCACCACCAAAAATGTACTGAAAATGTTCACATCAAGCAAAACAGTCAAGTACTTATGACAAGCATTTAAAATACATTCAGGCGGAAGACTCCCAGTGGACTTTTCAGTATCTAGACCAAGAGAATTTGACTGCCATTGCCTCTGATCCTAGGGATTGCCAAAACGTGTAATGCTGATTTTAACACATTCTGCCTTAGTTTCTGCGTCTGGTTAACTTGTGAATTCTTTTCTCTAGCATGCCTCATGTATAATATATTGCTGCCCCCGGTATGGGGGCAAAAGTTTTAGAGATCCTCATGAGAGGGTGAAAATAATGAGTAGTTGTTCTCATCTGAATATGTTCAGCTGTTTCAAAATGCACCTCTTTTTGTGAGAATCCATGGGATAAACCCCTTTAATTGGTAGTACAACTTGAAAAACTCTCTCTCTCTCTCTCTTTTTTTGAGACTGAGTCTTGCTCTATCACCCAGGCTGGAGTGCAGTGGCACGGTATTAGCTCACTGCAACCTCCACCCTCGTGGGTTCAAGTGATTCTCGTGCCTCGGCCCTCAAGTAGCTGTGATTACAGGTGCCCACCACCACACCCGGCTAATTTTTCTATTTTTAGTAGAACGGGTTTCACCATATTGGCCACCATATTGGCCAGGCTGGTCTTGAACTCCTGACCTCAAGTGATCCACCTGCCTTGTCCTCCCAAAGTGCTGGGATTACAGGCATGAGCCACCGTGCCTGGCCGAACACCTCTCATACCTGCATATCTCCCTTCCAGTTAGGAAGGCATAGCTAGCCAGGTTTCAAGTCCCTTCAGGGAGCAGCAGAACTAACAGAACTAGCAGCACTGTGCAGTCCATCATGTATGCAGATGTCTCTGGGTAGGGGTAGCTCCAGGGAGCCAAAGACATCGAATTCATGAGGGACTGCATGGTGGAAAATGGAAACTGAGAATTCTCAATTCAAAGATTTCCTGCACTAGTATCATAGCAGAGATATATGCTAATTTGGAGAGCAAATAAAAACACTGCTCAAACAATGTTGCATATATTCTATGTCAATTTGTTACTCCTGTTGGTTTTTATGATCTTGATAAATTGATGAATGATGGGAGAAATGAAGAGTTAGCCTAATTTTTGTGTAATTATTTCTTCACAGCAGTAAAGAATGATACTGAAAGAAAATTTTGCTACCAACAGCTTCCAGTAACATTGAGACTAATATATACCATTTTCCAGGTATATTTTCTGATGTCTTTGAATCCTTGGCTTGGTAGCATTACTGTTTTGGATAACGTAGTAACCATGTGGTTTTGTATATAGGAAATGGCTAAGTTTGAAGAGCCAGACATTCTTTTTAATATGCTCAATTGCCTGAAGATTCTTTGTCTGCATGGAGAGTGTTTATACATTGCCAGAAAAGATCACCCTCAATTTTTAGCCTACATTCAGGACCATATGTTGATTGCAAGGTATGTCTTCCTAATGGTTTATTTTGCTTGTTTATATATTAAGCTTTAGTTGTGAAAATTCAAGTTAGATTAAGATTTACTGGCTTGTTTGGGTTATTTTTCGAGCCAGGACAGCTCAATTGCCTATAACTACTTTTATTTTCCTTTTTTAGTCTAATTTAAAAGTACGTTAATACAAGGAATGGTAATTTCCATTTGCCAGATACTGAATAAATAGAAAAGTTAAAGTAAAAATTATTTTATGCCTTTCACTTGTTAGATGGCTTAAGAATATAGAAAATATAGAAAAATGCCCCAAAAATGTTAATATTTACCTAGTATAATTAAGTAAGGACTTACCTACCTTCTTACTTAAAATACAACTGCTAATAGATATCTAAATCTCTCCATATGCTATCTGATAAGTTAGTTTTTAGGGACTGGTGAGACATTTGGAAAATTATAATAAAACGTTACCCTAGATTTACAATGTTTTTCCTCCCGAAAACCTTAAAATAACTCTTGCAGTCTTCCTGGAAATAAATTTATATGTATGAGAATGAGTCAGTAAAAAAGGAAAAGATTGGTTCAGGTTAACCTGATGACAAATCACATTGAGGCTCTATCTTTCTTTACTCATTTTGTTTATTTATTTATTATTCATTCAACAAATATGAGGGCCTATTGTATACATTCTTGTTCTAGGTACTTAGGGAATTTGCAATCTAGTTTGGAAGGGGTGAATCCTATATAGAGAAAAGGTGACCATATAATTTAGTATTCAAATCTGTCTACGTTTGAGAGTGAAGAGAGCTGGTCTTCATAATAACCCCGAGAGGATGAATATAAACTCGACAGTCTTGGTTAAACTAAGATTCATATTCATGTATGTATACGTCACTGTCAATCCAAGGGAATGTGATAAATGACTGCTTGATACAGCTCAAAGGTGGGAGAGAGCATTTCTGGATGAATGATGAATGATGAAAGGCTCTGGAGACAATACCGCTTGAATGGGCATTGAGATAACGACAGAATTTTCATTGGTAGAGATTTGAGATGGGTGGGACATGTTGTAAAACCTGGTAATGTCAAGAGCAAACAGATGGAAGAGTTGGAAAGAAGGGACCAGAAATGAGCAGGGCATACTTGGGGGATACCAAAGCTTTGTTTTATTTTTTATTTTTTATTTTTTGCTGGATGGTGTGGATGTAAGGGAGTAATGGAAAATGAGGCTGGAGAAGTAGGTTGGGACCCAAGTATGCAGGGCCTTGAAGATAGGGATTTTATTTAATGATGTTTGGAGATCCATGGAAGACCTTAAAATAGAGTCAGAGGTGTGCTTTACTAGAACGAGTATGGAGAAAAGAGAGATTTTTGGAAACACCCAAATTTAAGAGAATGCTAAGAGCACATTGCAAAGGCTTACTGAATATAAACACACAACGCAGAACTTTCTTCTGAAAGGTTAGAAGAGGAAAGGAAACATCAGATACTTAGAGAGAAAAGGGAGTAGACATTAAGGATTTTTAGGATAAAGAAAATCTGAACGGCCAGGCGCAATGGCTCATGCCTGTAATCCCAGCAGTTTGGGAGGCTGAGGCAGGCGGATCATGAGGTCAGCAGATTGAGACCATCCTGGCTAACACAGTGAAATCTCATCTCTACTAAAAATACAGAAAAATTAGCCGGGCGTGGTGGCGGTGTAGTAGCTGGTGTAGTCCCAGCTACTCGGGAGGCTGAGGCAGGAGAATGGCATGAACCCGGGAAGCAGAGCTTGCAGTGAGCCGAGATCGCGCCACTGCCCTCCAGTCTGGGCAACAGAGCGAGACTCCGTCTCAAAGAAAAAAAAAAAAAAAAAAAAGAATATCTGAACATATTTATGGTCAGTGGGAAAGGGCCAGAGAAAGTAAACTGTTAGTGGGTCCAAGTTTTGGCAGGCAGGAGAGTGTGCGATCAAGAACAAAGGGTTGGGTGGAAAACAGGAAGAATACCCTTTCCTTTGAAAGAAGATACATTTTGAGGAAAAGAGAAAGTGTTAAGGAGAGTTTATAACAGCTGACTTAAGCCTTAAGAATATTAGGTGTTGATGTCTTCTCCTGAGAGGGGGATGATAGACATTGTATTGGGAGCTTCAGGAACATGGAAAAGAGTACGAGACAGCCTACATGAGGACAGCATGCAGGCTTTAGGGTTCGGCTGAGGTTAGCTAGCACCAGTTTGCAGTGGACCAAGTTGGTAGGGATTTGGGTTTCTTTTCCTCCAGTGCTCAGCGGCTTAGGAGTGGATGAGAGCAAATGGGCAAAGGGTTTATTCAGGACCGGGGACTGGTGATATGGTTATGATGGAAGCTCAGAGAGATGAGGTTTCCAGAGTGATGAAACGGTTGTCTCTGGAATCCATTCTACGACTGGATGCAGATGAAGCCGAAGAATTGATATTTGGGAGAGGAGTATGGAGAAGAGGGCGGAGGTGTCTCAGTCAGGATGGGCTGGGGGATGGGGGGAAGTTGGGTGTTCTCAGCCTTATAGAGGGGAGGTCAGCGTCTCATTCAGCAGAGTAAAGACAGAGGCCACTGGGGATGAGGAGGTGTGAATGAAACCGGGGCTTGATCCACTGACAGCATCTGCAGAGGCCTACTTGAGGAGCAAGACTGAGCTAGGTGCCTAACTGACCAAAGAATTGGGAGAGGACCCTGTGCATCAATGTCATGGGTTTCAAAAGAAAGAGGTTGCTAAGAGGAGGCCTGGAGGAAGTCTTGGGAAGTGAGGGTCATTTGGCCCAGTGAAGACAGACTCATTGAGACTCTGGACTCTCAAGAGAAAATCTTAAGGCCAGGCACAGTGGCTTATCCCTGTAATTCCAGCATGTCAGAAAATGGAGGGAACAGTGTGAAGTTCGAGACCATCAGCAGATCTGGACGAAAGGAGTGAAGGAATGGGGCTGAGAGTTAGGCAGACACTCCACGAATTCAACATGGGAATACAATTATTTTGAAAGCAACCCACCAGAATGTACACGTGCCAAATGGACTGTTAGTACCACGGGACCACCCACTCGGCCTTTGGGGTCCATAGTCCAGGCTGTCTCCTTAAAGGGCCAGATTTTCTCCGCAAAGTGCCACCCTGACACAAAAACCATGATGGACAATGAAAGGACCTGTGGAAAAGATGCTCTGCTTCTTTCCAAACAAGTCTGCCCTAGAGAGCTGGGAAAGCCGAATGGGACTGGCCGAATCCTGGGTTTTGTCATGGGAATGGTTTTCTAGCAGGGCTGCCTGGTTTGCATTCTTCAACTAAACCGGAAGTTCCATGAGGGCACAAATTATGTCTTCTTTTTCCTTTGCACTCTTCCTAGGGCCTATTGTGTGCTCTGGAAGCATCATCATCCTTGTCATCATGATGGTGGTAGCAGCTTGAGGTTTCTGCATACCTACTAAGTGCATACCTACTAAATCTGCACATCTCATTTAATACAGCCCACACTGGGAGGACACAAAGGTTTAGAGAATTTGCATGTGGTTACACAGCTCATGAATGGCAGGGTTGGGATGAGATCCCTATTTGTCTGACTTCCACTATTTGGATTAAGCATACGGCATTTAAAAAATCACTCCTGAATGGCATAAACCCGGGAGGCGGGGCTTGCAGTGAGCTGAGATCCGGCCACTGCACTCCAGCCTGGGCGACAGAGCGAGACTCCGTCTCAAAAAAAAAAATAAAAAAAAATAAAAATAAATAAATAAATAAATAAATAATCACTCCTTTTCATTCTATAGCTCTGGTATGCCTTCTGAAAAACAGCCAACTGGAGTGGCTCGTACCTCCATATGTTCTCTGTAAAATGGAGATGGCACGTGTCACTCTTCCCCTCTCTTACCAGTGCAGTATGAGCTTTCACAAATACAGGTGACCCTTGAACAACGGGGAGGTACATATGCTGACCCCTGTGCGGTTGAAAATCTGTGTCTCACTTTTCTCTTCTCCAAAACTTAACCTCTAATAGCTTCCTATTGACCAGAAGCCTTCTGATAACATAAAGAGCTGATTAACACGTATTTTGTATGTTTTATGCATTATTTATTGTATTCTTACAATAAAATAAGCCAGAGAAAAGAAAATGTTATTGAGAAAATCATAAGGAAAATGCATTTACAGTACCATACTGTGTTTATCAATACCGTAAGTTTATGCCATCTGTTTACAAGATGAATTGTGTATTTGAAAGGGTGAGCAGCTGCAGCTGCAGACTTCAAGCTATGGTACATATCAAGCAATTCAGCTTTTCTTAGTAATGTCGTGACTTTCGTTTGCTTTCTGGGAGCACTTCCAGCATCACTAGTGGCCCTTCGTATGGGACCCATGGTGCTATTCAGGGTTTATGGTATTGCACTAAACACAATGAAAAAGACGCGAGAAGTGCGAGGGATCACTTTTTACTGTGATTTGCAATTTACTGGAGAGAGGAACTGCTCACACAGAAAGACAACACTTGAGCTCACCTGAATAGCAATAGGAGATGGCCACAAAATTATTACCGTAGTACAGTGTGTACCACAGTTGGTTTTATGCAGTTATGATTTCATACTGCATCTTTACATTTGCTTAACATTCCTCTCCACTGTGAATGGCGCCATGTATGGTCTGTAAATGTTTGTGTAAGTTTTCATAAATCTTAACTTTTTATAATAGATTCATGTATAATTTATAGTAGTAAATGTTAAAATAGACTAGTAACTACATATATTTTATACATTCATGGCACAACTTTTCTTTTTTTTTTGAGACGGGAGTCTCACTCTGTCTCCCAGGCTGGAGTGCAGTGGCGCGATCTTGGCTCACTGCAAGCTTCGCCTCCCGGGTTCACGCCATTCTCCTGCCTCAGCCTCCCAAGTAGCTGGGACTACAGGTGCCCGCCACCACGCCCGGCTAATTTTTTGTATTTTCAGTAGAAACGGGGTTTCACCGTGTTAGCCAGGATGGTCTCAATCTCCTGACCTCGTGATTCACCCGCCTTGGCCTCCCAAAGTGCTGGGATTACAGGCGTGAGCCACCACGCCCAGCTGACATAAATTTTCCTTAAATTTTTTCACTATTTTTAGGCTACATGGTACATCTGTGAACTTTTTAAAATTGTTGCAAATCTCCTAAAAAGTTCAATATGTTTATTGAAAACAATCCATGTGTAAGTGGGCCTGTACGTACAGTTCAAACCTGTGTTGTTCAAGGGTCAACTGTAGTTTTGATTCCGATATTGACTCTGGAGTCAAATAGAAAACAAAACAACAACAAAAACAACCAAAAGACATACTTTAAATAATTGAAAAAAATGGAAACAATAATGTATTATTACTAAAATATATTCAGAATTATTCCTGTAGAACTTGATAGGAACTTAGCTGAAACTTGCTAAGGTGCCAGATGTTGTCAGGGATCTCTTTCTCTGTCTTTTCCTCCTCCCCTTTTTCACTCCCTCCCCATCTCTTAGCCCAGCTCTGGCTTGGCTTTTGGAATGGAACTAAGTGTTGGCTTCTCGGTTAAGTGCAGGCTGTCCCTGTGAGATGGGAAGGAGGGTCATTGGCAGCTGCAGGCTGACATTGCCCTTTGTTCCTGAGATTTCAGAAGGAGAGAGAGCCTCTCTCTCCCAGAGTGCATGTCAGTCCCTGAAATAAGAGTTCAGTTATTCCCTTGCTTCGGTCATATGCCTTCTCCTAGCTAATCACTTTATTCAGGGTGTTGATGTTCTTTGATCAGCCTGTTTGTGTTCCCCCTTGTGATAGAGAAGGTTGGGGAGCTTGATTGATGAACTGTCTTTCTTGGAGAGGCTGTTATTAAGAGAAAAAGAGTTGTTCTTTGACATCATAAGAGGCTGGGCAGGCCAAACCAACCAAACTTCCCAGATGCTCACTGTAAGAAAATGTTTAAAAATCACGTATTACTCCATCATGCTAACATAACGAATTTTGACTTTGTATATTACTGAACAGTCATTTATTTATATTGTTCACTTATATTACTGAATTTATATTATGCAGATTTTTAAGTTGTAAAATGTAATGTTAAGTAAAAGTGTTTTTCTCTAGTGTCACGTTAAGAGGACAGAGCATAGGAAACGTCTATCAGAGGATTATCCTCTCGTGGATGAGTGTAATTTCACCAAAAGCACCCCTACCCACCGCCTAGTAACTATGCTTGCCGTAAATTAAGAGGACAGGATCTTTTTCTGGAAAGGTTGTGATAACGGTCACCACTTTGCTTCTCCTTGATTCCCTAGCCTGTGGAGGGTCGTCAAATCCGAGTTCTCTCAGCTGTCTTCACTGGCAGTTCCTCTTCTCCTCCATGCCCTGTCACTTCCTCATGGTGCTGACATCTTCTGGACAATCATAAATGGCAATTTCAACAGCAAAGACTGGAAGATGAGGTTTGAAGCAGGTACCTCGGTGTTAGCTTAAAATTCATTCTGGGTCACACGGTACACATCTTTTTTGTCACGGTATCTTTTTGGGCACCTTCTTTCTTGTCCTTTCCTTTTAAAAGGCATTTTCCTGCTTGCTGGTCTCCTTTGGGGGTTCTCCTTTGAGCTTCCTCTCTAAAATAACAGCATTTTGCAGAGTTGTCCTTAGGAAGGGTGGTCCTGTCTGGGTTTGTGTTGGACAGACCCAGCTTAGGCCTGTTACCCAAGTGTAAAGATTAACTGCACCCATGTTTACTCCCAAACAGGCACTGGCTTGGGTGCAGTCAACCTGTGAGTTTACTTGCATCAGAGTTACTGGGAATATTTGTTAAAACGCACATTATCTGGCCACATTCTAGAGCTGCTGAATCAGAATCTCAGTGGGAGGTGGGGGTGATGCCAGAAATTGAGATTTTTTTTTTTTTTTTTTTTTTGAGACAGAGTCTTGCTGTGTCACCCAGGCTGACGTGCAGTGGCACGATCTCGGCTCCCTGCAACCTCTGCCTCCTGAGTTCAAGTGATTCTTGTGCCTCAGCCTCCCAAGTAGCTGGGACTACAGGTGCATGCAACCACACCAGGCTAATTTTTTTATTTTTAGTAGAGACAAGGTTTCAACATGTTGACTAGGCTGGTCTTGAACTCCTGACCTCAGGTGATCTGCCCACCTTGGCCTCCCAAAGTGGTGGGATTATGGACATGAGCCACTGTGCCGGGGCAGAAATTGAGATTTTTAGTAAGAGGTTCGAGAATCTCTGCTGTATACCCTTGCCACTGAGGGATCAGGGACCAAGTCTGGTGCAGCTTGGGTATAATTTCCTAGTAAATAGAGCAGCAGGTTATCAGAGTAATGTGGTAAGGAAGGAATCTGGAAGGGTTCTCTTAGCCTCATGTCTGCTGGCCCACTGTCACCCCAATCTGCTAGTACTTCTATTCTCGGGGTAGTAGGCAGGGTTGGCATGCCACAGTGCAGCTTCTCAGAACAGTTCTGTAGGTTGATGTCTCAAAAGTTTGACACAGAAATGGAAGTTTCATCAGTGAGGTAACTATTATACCTTTAGTTCAGTTCCTTAATATATGGCCACTTCAAAAAGTTCTTACTTTTTAATGCCCACAGGAATCTCAGGGGCTAGTGCATATATAGGATAACACATCATGTTGTGGGGGATTAGGATTAATTTTCTGAATCTTGGCTCTGATTAAGTTACTTTTCTTTCTTTCCTTTTTTTTTTTTTTGTTTGTTTATTTTGAGATGGAGTCTTGCTCTGTTGCCCAAGCTGGAGTGCGGTGGCATGATCTCAGCTCACTGCAACCTCCACCTCCCGGGTTTGAGCAATTCTCTTGCCTCAGCCTCCTGAGCAGCTGGGACTACAGGCACCCGCCACCACACCCGGCTAATTTTTGTATTTTTAGTAGAGATGGGGTTTCGCCATGTTGGCCAGGCTGGTCTTGAACTCCTGACCTCAGATGCTCCGCCTGCCTTGACCTCCTAAAGTGCTGAGATTATAGGCATGAGCCACTGCACCTGGCCAAGATCATGTTACTTTTCTACTCAAGAAATTTTAATGGAGTTTTTTCAACACCTAGAGAATAAAGTTCAGACTTCTTAAACTGCCATTCAAATAGTCTGACTGCAACTGCAGACAGCCTCATTTCCTGTGCTTCTTTCTACACACACCATTGCTGTGTTCCCATTGCTTCCTGCCTCCCTTCATCCACGCAGGGGCCATTCTGGGCTTTCCACCTTTCATTCTCTTTTCCTTAAGGCCCTACACAAATGCCACCTCCACATGATCCACCTTCAAATGCCACCATTGAGGTCCACCTTCTAGGTTCCGCCTGTGAAGAGTGGTTTCTGTATCCCCAGATCTCCCATAGCATTTTATTTATACCACACTAGAGGGATTTACAGGTTTTCTAAAGTTACATTTTAGTTATAGTTGTACATGTCTTATCTATTTTAGTCAATTTAACTTTGAAGTCAAGAGTTATGAATGACTCCTCTTTCTGTTTGCTTCTATCTCCTCCCAAGTGCCTAAGATATTTTCTTAGTGGTATACATATGTGTGCTTAATATGTATGTGTGTGTGTGTATATGTATATATTTTTTTTAAATAAGCAAATCAGTGAATTTGTTGAATAAATTAGATATGTGCTAGGTGCTATGGGAACAATAGAAAGAAGTGTAAGAGCAGATTGCTGTCCTCAGGAGGCTTCCAGTTTAATTGATGAGACCAAACATAAGCATGTAAGAGGTTGACAAATTATAAAAGGCATAAATATAATCAAGACCACAAAAGAAAATATGTCAAATAATGAGCACATATTGTGTTCATAGATAGCTCATATTCTGAGCATACAAATGCTATATGTAAATTAATGATATGCAAATAAGTAGTACTTTTACAGGAGTTCATGGGATGGAAAGGTCTCTCTAGGAGATCAGAGAAGACTTTACAAACAGAATGTCAGCAGAGATTCTCTAAGGATGGTAGAATGTCAATAGAAGTAATATTGTGGGTCAGGTGCGGTGGCTCATGCCTGTAATCCCAGCACTTTGGGAGGCCAAGGTGGGCAGATCTCTTGAGGTCAGGAGTTCGAGACCAGCCTGGCCAGCATGGTGAAACCCCTGTCTCTACTAAAAATACTAAAGTTAGCTGGGCATGGTGGTGCCTGCCTGTAGTCCCAGCTACTTGGGAGACTGAGACATGAGAATCACTTGAACCCGGGAGACAGAGGTTGCAGTGAGCTGAAATCGTGCCCCTGTACTCCAGCCTGGGCAACATAGTGGGACTCCTTCTCAAAAAAGCAAAGCAAAACAAACAAAAGAATATTCTAGGCTGTCGCAACAGCTTAAGCAAAATACTGAAACATCTTAATTTTCATTGCACTATATTGCTTTACTAGTTATTGTAACTTTTTATAAAGCCATGCTTTAAGAGTGGCTGGAATTGTTTAACATTGATTTGCAGAATAATTAGAAATCTATCAAGTAAGGGTATATTTATAGCATGGAAGAAATACCTGGCTTCGATAGCCCCAGGAAATGTCTATTTGGTCTGCCATTTCATACCAGGACCTACTAAGAGCAGAGTAGGGGACCCGAACCCAGAGCCAGGATTGGTGGGCACCTCCTACCCCTCTCTGTTATCTGCAGAGCTTCTATAGAATGGCCACAGAAAGAAGCATAGAGGCATTTGGAATATTTTGAAATATAGCTGAAAGTTAAACAAAGAGAAAGACCATGAAAAAAATGTAAAAGACAACCCAGAGTTAGATCAAGGCTGCGTGGAAAAAAAAGTTCTACTCTGAGTAGAAACAGTCTCTGCTGCACAAATGAAATGGAACACTCGAGATGGTGGCATTAGACTTTCCTGTTGGGGTTTAAAGTAAACTATATGGGAGATCCAGAGTTAACTTTTTCTCTGTGAGTTCAGTTCTCAGACTGGCTAAATAAATGTGTATGCGTGATGCGTGTATGTGTGTGTTTATTTACGTATTTCGCCTTCTCTTTTACATTGCAGTGGAAAAAGTGGCTGTAATTTGTAGATTTCTGGATATTCACTCAGTGACCAAAAACCACCTGCTGAAGTACTCCCTGGCACATGCCTTCTGCTGCTTCCTGACGGCGGTGGAGGATGTCAACCCTGCAGTGGCTACCAGAGCTGGTCTCCTGCTTGACACCATAAAGAGGCCAGCATTGCAGGTGACATGTGATGTGTGTTATCTGCTCCAAAGGTGGTCTGTGCCAGCACTACTAAATCATTGCATTATTTGTCACATGTCCTAGTCTGTTTGACCTGCTATAACAAAATACCATAAACTGGGTAGTTTATAAACAACAGAAATTTATTTTGCAGACTGTCTGCTGAGGGCCTGGTGTCTAGTTCCTAGATGGGGCCTTTGCTGTGTCTAGGGCCTCTTTCATAAGGGCACTAGTCCCATTCATTAGGGCCCTGCCCACATGACCTAATCATCTCTCAAAGCCCCACCTCCTAATACTATCATATTGGTGATTTAGTTTCAACAGGAATTTGGCAGTGAGGGCCTTGCACACATTTTCAGACCATAGTATCACATATAATATTGAAGATGATGATGGAGATTTTTTTAACTGGAAGAAATATACCAGAACCACACCTTGCAAAAAGATCCGTTGTTATTTGTTGATACCACTTTTTTTAAAGAGACAGAATCTTACTGTGTTGCCCAGGCTGATCATAACTCTCTGCAGCCTGAAACTCCTGGGCTCAAGTGATCCTCCTGCCTCAGCCTCCTGAGTTGCTAGGACGACAGGTATGCATCACCATATCCACTGAATTTTTAACTTTTAACTCTAACTTTGGTAGAGACAGGGTCTTGCTATATTGCCCAGGCTAGTTTTGAACTCCTGGCCTCCAGCAATCCTCCCGCTTTGGCCTCCCAGAGTGCTGGGATTATAGGCATGAGCTGTACTGCCTGGCCCATTTGTTGATGCTTTCTTTTCAGTCTTTGTTCATATGCTGATATTACTTTGGACAGATGTAACTATTGCGTAATGTGTGTGCGTGTGTGTGTGTGTGTGTGTGGCAGATTTTAAAACTAGTTTGGTTTATCTTATACCACTTAGCTAGCTCCTGGGCTGGAGGCCCCTGTTGTTAGAAGCTAGATGCTAAGAGAAATCAAATAAATTATAATTTTTTGCTTTGTTTTGTTTTGAGATAGAGTCTCATTTTCTTGCCCAGGCTGGAGTGCAGTGGTGCGATCTCAGCTCACTGCAACCTCCACCTCCCGGGTTCAAGTGATTCTCATGCCTTAGCCTCCCGAATAGCTGGGACTACAGGCTTATACCACCACACCTGGCTAATTTTTGTATTTTTAGTAGAGACAGGGTTTTGCTGTGTTGGCCAGGCTGGTCTCAAACCCCTGGCCTCAAGTGATTTGTCTGCCTCGGCCTCCCAAAGTGCTGGGATTAGAGGCCTGAGCCACCGCGCCTGGCCTGAGTTATAGTTTCAATCAATGTAAAACAGGAGGTAAATATGCTACCATAACAAAACATCACAAATTAAAGCCAAGGAGATGAGAAATATGAGGACTGGATAGAGTGGTATATTTATCTTATTTGGAACCTTTATTTTTTAGTGGCGACACCAAGTCTCAGAGAGATAATGTGACTTATCAAAGGACACAAAGTGATTTAGTGAGAGAATCAAGACTAGAGCCTCCAAAGTTCTGATCTACTGTTTCTCCATGTTGCATCTGATTTATTATTTTGTTGCTATTATTAAACTAGTGATAGCAAGAGCTAACATTCCTCAGATAGCTACTGTGTTTCCAGGGCAGTGTGTTAAAAGTGTCCTGTTATGCATTATCTCATTTAATCCTCACAGTAACTTTTGTGTGTTCTCATTTTACAGATAGAGATGCTGAGGGTTAGAAAGGTTAAGCCACCTTTTCAGAGTCACATAGCTAGTTAGCAGCAGAGGAAATTCAGCACTGATGCATAATACAGTCCACATACTTAACTGTGTGTGTGTGAGTGTTTGTGCATACACTGTCTCCCAATCCAGTGTAAGCTTCTTCCTGCATTTTAAGACCAAGAAGCAAGGGCAAGCTTGCACAATCTGAAAGACTGAAGGGTTATGCTGCCTGTGGCACATTCTTTTTTTTGTAAAATCTCCAGTTGACTTCTGAATAGTTCCTCTCTGTTGATCTTACCAGGTACTTCTGTGTCCTACCGCTTGCCTAGGGCCTGGAACATAGGAGGCACTCATTAGATGACAGCTGAATTAATGAATGGGATGTTTGGATGAATTGCAATTTTTAAATCTCATTCTATTAAAAAGAGGGGGAATGGTCAACTCGAGGAAAGGGTTCTCAATCCATTCCAACTTTAATTAACATGCTATGTTCCACTCACATTCCAAGAAAACCAGGTGACTTTGCTTTTTTCAGAATCATGAAATTTTGGATTGAAAGTGGATTTCTGGACCATCTTTTTGTGTATTCTAAAATGTAGCTTTGAAAGTATGCTCCTCTTAATGGCTACAGACATTAAAACCAGATGCAGCCGGGCATGGTGGCTCACGCCTGTAATCCCAGCACTTTGGGAGGCCAAGGCGGGCAGATCACGAAGTCAGGAGATTGAGACCATCCTGGCTAACACAGTGAAACCTTGTCTCTACGAAAAAATACAAAAACTTAGCCAGACGTGATGGTACATGCCTGTAGTCCCAGCTACTCGGGAGGCTGAGGCAGGAGAATTGCTTGAACTCGGGAGGCGGAGGTTGCAGTGAGCTGAGATCCCATCACTGCACTTCAGCCTTGGCGACAGAGCGAGACTCCATCTCAAAAAACAAACAAACAAACAAACAAACAACAACAACAAAAAATCAGATGCATTGACTTGAGGGTATTTGGATTAAGTGGTTATTATTTAATGCATTAGAAAACCAATAGCATACATTTAGTTCAGATTTCTGAATCAAAATTCAAGAGATATTCTACAATGAAGGTAAATTCCTCTTCTACATTTTTCTTCCTACAAAAACTTCCAATCGAAAAAGATTCCAGTGGGATCATTCTACATGATAAGTTTGAATTGGGTAGGCTGCCTTGTTTCATTGACTTTGCCTAGTATGTCAGCTTTGAAATAACTTAGATGTTTATATCTGACTTTCTTCTTCTTTTTTTTTTTTTCTTCTCTTTCCCAGGGTCTGTGTCTTTGTCTTGACTTCCAGTTTGATACTGTGGTTAAAGACAGACCCACAATTTTGAGCAAGCTTTTACTCTTGCATTTTCTTAAGCAGGATATTCCTGCTTTGAGCTGGGAGTTCTTTGTCAATAGATTTGAGACACTTTCTTTGGAAGCCCAGTTACATTTGGATTGTAACAAGGAATTTCCTTTTCCTACAAGTAAGTAAAATGAAGAACTTGCTGTAAACCGTTACGGTTCCATTGTGCTTGCCTAGACAAACAGAAGACATTGGCATGTCATTTAACTCCTCTACAGAGGATGCCTTGACCTCATACACTCAACTCATTAAATGCTTATTGAATAGCTGCTGTAGTATTCCATAGATTGAAGCATATCCTGGCATTCCCAAATCAGAATTCTTCTCTTTTCCTTGACCTATGATAACCATTTATGACTGTGTGTTCCCTAAATATGATTCAGTCATTATGTTTATAACATTTGTGAGCAATTTTAGGAAGTATATTTGCACCTTGCAAACTCAGTATTGCATGCTTTCTAAATTTCAATAGTTTTGGGGACATAGGTGGTTTTTGGTTACATGGATAAGTTCTTTAGTGGCAGTTTCTGAGATTTGGTGCACCTGTCACCTGAGCATTGTACATTGTACCCAGTCTTTTATCCCTCACCCCCCTCCCACCCTCCCCCCAAAGTTCCCAAATTCCATTCTGTCATTCTTATGCCTTTGCATCCTCATAGCTTAGCTCCCACTTATAAGTGAGAACATATAATATTTGGTTTTCCACTTCTGCATTACTTCACTTAAAATAATGGTCTCCAACTCCATCCAGATTGCTGTGAATGCCATTATTACATTCTTTTAAATGGCCAAGTAGTATTCCACGATATATATATATATATATATATATATATCACATTTCCTTTATCCACTTGTTGGTTAATGGGCATTTAGGCTGGTTCCACATTTTTGCAATTGAAAACTGTGCTGCTATAAACATGCATGTGCAAATACCTTTTTCCTATAATGACTTCCTTCCCTCTGGGTAGATACCCAGTAGTGAGATTGCTGGATCAAATGGTAGATCTACTTTTAGTTCTTTAAGGAATCTCCATACCATTTTCCATAGTGATTGTACCAATTACCATTCCTACCAACAGTGTAAACGTGTTCCCTTTTTACCACATCCCCACCAACATCTATTATTTTTGGATTTTTAAATTATGGCATTCTTGCAGGAGTAAGGTGGTATCTCATTGTGGTTTTAATTTGCATTTCCCTGATAATTAGTGATGTTGAGCATTTTTTCATATGTTTGTTGGCCATTTGTATATCTTCTTTTGAGAATTGTCTATTCATGTCCTTTGCCTACTTTTTGATGGGATTGTTATTATTATTATCATTATTTTTTGCTGATTTGTTTGAGTTCCTTATAGGTTGTGGATATTAGTCCTTTGTTGGATGCATAGTTTGATAATATTTTTCCCTGTTCAGTGGGTTGTCTGTTTACTCTGTGGATTATTTCATTTGCTGTGCAGAAGCTTTTTAGTTTAATTAGGTCCCGTCTGTTTATTTTTGGTTTTGTTGCATTTGCTTTTGAATTCTTGGTCATGAGCTTTTTGCCTAAGCCGACATCTAAAAGAGTTTTTCTGATGTTGTCTTCTAGAATTTTTATGGTTTCAGATCTTAGATTTAAGCCTTTGATCTATCTTGAATTGATTTTTGTATAAGGTGAGATATGAGTACCCAATTTCATTCTTCTAGATGTGGCTTGCCAATTATCCCAGCACCATTTGTTGAATAGGGTGTCCTCTCCCCACTATATGTTTTTATTTGCTTTGTTGAAGATGAGTTGACTGTAAGTATTTAGCTTTGTGTCTGGGTTCTCTGTTCCATTCCTTTGGTCTACAAGCCTATTTTAATACCAGTACCATGCTGTTTTGGTAACTATAGACTTGTAGTATAGTTTGAACTCCAGTAATGCAATGCCTCCAGATTAGTTCTTTTTGCTTAGTCTGCTTTGGCTATGTGGGCTCTTTTTTGTTTCTGTATGAATTTTAGAATTGTTTTTCTAGCTCTGTGAAGAATGATGATAGTACTTTGATGGGAATTGCATTGAATCTGTTGCCCAGACTGATGTGTAGTGGTGTCATCATAGCTCACCACAGCCTCCAACTCCTGGGCTCAAGCAATCCTCCCAGCTAATCTTCCCAAGTAGCTAGGACTACAGGGGTGAGCCACCATACCTGGCTAATTTTTCCTTTTTTGTAGAGATGGGGGTCTTGCTATATTGCCCAGGCTGGCCTCAAACTCCTGGCCTGAAGGAATCCTCCCACCATGGCCTCCCAAAGTGCTGGGATTACAGCCATGAGCCACCACACCTGGCCTCTTGCTATTAATCAGTTACCTACAGCTCTGAATAGGTGGAGAAAAGACTTTCGTCACTCAACTATCCAATGATAACAAAATTAGATAATTTAATCTTGTGGTCTAAGCAGAAAAAAAATCATGATAGGCAATAGTCATTTTTTTATGTAGGACTCATCAGAGAGGGAGATGTATATCCATGAAAAATGCATTTTAATATTGAAACTCTACACAGATGGATTGTTTTAGACTAGGTGGATTACATAGCCCTATGTAAAGGAGAGTGATAGTCTCTTTAATTCCTTTTGCAAAGCCATCACTGCTGTGAGGACCAATGTTGCTAACCTCAGCGATGCAGCCTTATGGAAGATCAAGAGAGCTCGCTTTGCAAGAAACCGCCAGAAGAGTGTACGTTCCCTGAGGGACAGTGTGAAAGGGCCTGTGGAATCCAAGAGGGCACTCTCCCTCCCTGAGACCCTGACCTCCAAAATTCGTTGAGTATCTTCTTTCATCCTTCCATTAAATCTGTTTAATGTCTTTCTGAGGCTGACCTGTCTTGTTGAATGTTCACAGAGAGTATAGCACGTTCAGCAAACTGAGCTTGTTCAGTAAGTTTGGCTTTCAGATTCCCTAGAGAATCACCCCAGGGGTATAAATGCCTAGGGTTGCTTTTGCTAGTTTGCTGGGGTAGCAAAGCCCTGATCCAACAGTAGATGTTTTTGAAATGTAAAAGGCAGCAAATGCATTGATGCTTGGCGTGCAACTTAGAAGACACATTTGCTCCTAAGTCCTAGAACACCGAAGTTTGCACCACCAGCCTTGTATCCTAAGAGCTTTCTGAATACGACTTAGGTAATAAGACCTATGGCGGCTAAGGAGGGAGAGTTGAAATTTGGAATGTATTTTTTTTTTTCATGTCTGATAGAAGCAGCCACACAAGACCCCCAAGACAAACCAATAATAATGGTTGCTTTTGAAATAGAGAAATCAGGCTGAGAAATTGAATTTCTGTTCATCTTCAACAGATAATTTATAAATAAAAATAAGCTTCATTGCCAATATTTTTAAAAATACCATATATATTTGTTCTATAAAAGGTCTTTCTTTATATTATAGTTTTAAAGAGAATAAAATTTTCCTTAAATTACCAAATGACTCGATAAACTCTAATGATTAGTAATGACTCATGAAGGACAAATAATTAAAAATTCATTACTAAACCACCATACTAATGAATGAGTATGTTTAAATATGTTACTAACTTGTAAAATTTATTAAATGATTTAATCTTTAAATAATCACTGTGAAGTAAATAAAATAATGACCCAAAACTTATTTCTTACCCTGTCAGAATATGAAAGGTTTGTTTTTCATTGGCATTTATTAGAAGACAGCCTTATATAACATAACCATTTTTAATCATAAATATGATTTGATTTTATTCATTACATTTTCTCTATTTTATGACAAGCTATGGCAATGTGTTCTTTTAAACTTTGGGAGAGTTAAATATGAATGAAAATTCTTTAAGTAATCAATAAACCAGTTTTCCAGGGAGCAAAGATAATCACAGGTGATCATTTAAGAATAACCAATGGTAGTGCTAGACCCCAGGTGAAACTGTTTAAATCCTAGAAACCAATACCCAAATTAAATAAATAACTAATTTTATATGAGTTTTCCAGCTCTATTTATATCCTAAGTGATCAGTTCGGAATGTAAATTTTATTTATTGTCGTTTCTTGTTCATTAATTCACATGACAATTTTGAAGATGAAGTAACATTGAAGGATGCTCTTATGATTCAGATAAAAGCTGCAAAACTTTTGTTACATAAACAACTTTTATGTGATGTTAATTACAAATAGAAAAACGAAACCTGCCCCTACTATCCAATACCGTTAGCACTGAGTATATTTTCTAGGCTCCAGTTGTCTGTAATGCTTATTTCAATAGAGTTGTTGTTGATTTTTAAGCTATGAGGTTGACCAGGCATGAGCAGTCTGCTCCAGCTCTCGGTGGGACACCCGAACAGACGCCAGGTGGGTACTTCTGACATTGAAGGGCCATGTACAAGTGTCTATCACAGGTGGACAAGGTAGAGAATGTGGTGTCTCTAACTGGACCAGGGTGACGTACTTAGGATTTGCAAGCTCAAAAGGGTCTTACCTCGAATGTTCAAGTGTTTGAGCCCCTGATATGGCAATTCTTTCCGTTTTGATATTAACAGATGACTTTTGATTCCATTAACTTTTGGTCCAGTAAGAAGCATCGTATCACCTGAGTCTGCACCTTTCCCCAGAGAGCCAGTATGACTAGAGCTATCCGTAGTATTGATATTTGTATGTGTCTTTACACATAGAAATATTTTGTTCATATATATCTGCTATAGGAAAACCATACATTTCATTTACATTTTAAAAGGTTATACATTTGAACCACTGTCATCTGCTCATCCCCTTAGCCATTCCTGATTCTTTGCAACTCTACATGCATTTCTGTTTCTCAGAGAAAGGAGAATTTCTTCTGTTTGGAGGACCATAGCATGATACACTTTAACGATCATTTGGTGTTCTGTGATATATTACAATTTATCATGAAGTAGCCTAAGAGTTGAAGGGGCATTGGCAAGGAGGCTCCACGCGAATGGTGCCGTAACTCACTGGGAAGACTGTGAAGGTTCTGAATACCTACTTATTAATCAAAAAGAAATCTGGTAACTACCACCTATGTGTCATGCTATAGAACATTTGAGTTTTCATCTAAGACTACTAGTTTTACAGTAACCTTTTCAGAATGGTGCAGACACTCTTAGAAGGAAAATTTCAAGTAAGGCGACTTTAAAGATCATGTGCGTTATGCGTTATAAAAAGGATGTTTGAAAGAGAGGGAGTCCGGAGTGGGAGGGGAGAGAGAAAATCCCAGAGATCATCTATGCAGACAGCAGATGGTGGCCAAAGTCTTTTCTCTTTTACAATTGATGAGAAAAAAGGAATAGCAAACATCTGGTAGAGTTCCTCTACCTTGCCTTACACATCGTTCATGTACACTACTGTGCTGTGATTTTTTTCGTTTTAAAGAATAGAAATAAGAACTTCTGATTCAAAGCTTCATTAGAAATATGAAATCCATGCAGTTTCCCTTCAGTGAGGCATTTTTGAGATTGTTCTTAGGCAGTTTCATAAATTATCTTTATTTTACTCTAGCTTGTCTCTTAAAGCTTAGCTGAGAAGCTAGTCTTTCATAATAATTATCCATTTAAACAATCCAGCCCGAGAAGTCCCCTTATATCACTGTGGGAAAACATATACATGTGTTTCTTGCAGTTAAAAAAAGCCTTCAGGCATCTAATTATTCCACCAAAAGTGGCCAGATGGAAAAGAGGCAGATAACAGCATTGTTTAAATTAAATGTGAAGTTAAAACTTCAGGAAAGGTAATTTACATGACACCAGCATAAGCAAAATTTGCTTAGCTATGGAAATAGCTGGCTCAGCTTATAAGGCAATTTCAAACTACTGTAGTGTTCTATTTTTGCATTATTATTTACTGGACCCTGACTGTTTCTAACTTGGAAGCAAGGACATACCAGATTTATCATAAGATGGTGGAGAATGGTTTAAGACAGTAATTAAATGGAAACTGAAGAACTTGCTACTTAATGAACACACTTTCATTTGGTCCAAGTAATGAGGTCCTCTTTGCAGACCTCTTGCTGATTAGACTTGAAATAAAGCAGATGCCCCTTTATACAACAAGATTTAAATTTAATTGCTGTTTAAGTTGAACTTTTTGGCAGTGGATTTACAATTTATGACTCTCTGATCTTAACCTTTACATGGTACCCACAGAAAATGGAATAGAAAATTCTGTTTTCTATATAAGATATACTCTGCAAGGTTTGTAGAGAGTCACGTTCCTCTATGTCTTTTCAAATCAAAGTCTTTGTGCATCTAAATAAAATTCATAGAATCTTATAGCTGAAACATTAGCAATGTGTTAACAGTCTCATTTTGTAGAGGAAGAAACTGAGATTCTCACAAAAGAACAAGCTTATTAGTGACAGATCTGGGTCTCAAGCCCAGAGGTTCTGAGCTCTCTAACAAGGCATGTAAGTGCCAGTAGGAATTCAGCAGCTTCATTTCATCCTAATTGATGGGATACACAATCTTTTTAACTGCTAATCTACAATTTGTATGCTTGGACATAGGGAGTACTTTCACTGGTGCTGTAAGAACCAGGAAATTTTGTGTTCATGTATTTAGAACACTGATGAAGATTAATTGAATAGAATGCAGCAGTTGTTATGCTATATAAGCACAATACTGAACTAATGGTATCAGTCCCATGTGAACATAGGGTGCTTAATTATATCGTGTTCCTCATCGCCTGGAGCGCGTAATTAAACAAAAATAGATATGGAATAATGATAATCCTTCCTGTATATATAGTATCTCTTTACTTACAGGAAAACTGATGTAGTGAGGGATTAAGTGATTCTGCTTCGGTGGTTGCTTAAGGTCATGTATGACTGACTAGTTAGGGTCAGAACGGAAGCTGGCATCTAAGGGACTAGGCTTGCTTGCTTTCTATCACAACTACCTCTCGATGAACTGGTCTTAGGGTATTTCTGCCCTGTGGGACATGAGGACACCAGTCTGGTTATGGAGTTGGCCTAGGCTGTCAAGCCTGCTACAGAGTGGCTTAAGGCCATGAGTGTCCAGACCAAAGGACTTTGCCAGTTAGGACCCCAGATTGGTCCAGAGCTATCCCCATTTCTTGTGGGACTTGCATACTCTTATGTTCTGTCTCAGCCTGCAGAGAAACCTAGAGATCTCTTGGCCTGCATTTGTATCCATAAGAGAAGGTGCCCAGTACTAGTTAGGACCAATAAAGCACTCTTGCATTGAGCTTTCCTGTCTTCTTAGTGTCCCAGCCTAGAATTCCAAATAACTTTTCTTTGGGCTCTTTCTTTCTACAGATGGTTTACAATTCACTTCTTCACTAACTTGCAAAATGCCTATTGACCATTAAGATCCAGTAAGTCAGAGTACAGTTGTTTTTATAGGAATACTCTTGTTTGAAGTTATATTTTTGGGAAATGACGATTTTTGTTCAACAAACATTACAAATACTTTTTCTGAGTTGGGGTCTTGCTATGTTGCTCAGGCTGGTCTTGAGCTTCTGGGCTCAAGGGATCCTCTCACCACAGCCTCCCAAGTAGCTTGGATTACAGGTGTGTGCCACAAATGCTTGTTCAACAAGTATTTATTTTACACCTGCTGGACTAGGAAATACAAAGATGCTTTGGAAATTTTTATACTCTTAACTTACTTATGGCCAAGTAAGGGATATTAAGTATGAACATCAGTAAACTCTCATCTTGAGTGAAAGTGACAGTACGTAGGGTGAGTCACGTCAAATGCAAAGGGAGGGAGCTTTCTACCAGCTGGAGACATCAGGGAAGGTCTCATGGATAGGTGGCTTTTCAGCCAGGCTTGATTGGTGGATGAGACATAGACATATGATGATACAATGTGGAATAGGAAGGAGAAAAGGCAGGGATGGGGAGCATAGGAGGATATGAAGTTAGCTACTGCCCCGGCTTTCCAGCTCTGCTGTGAATGTGTGCACACATAACCGAACACTGAGGTAAGGAGGCAGGGAGATGAGCGAGGCAGTGTAGTGAGAGCTGCCTATGGAATGGAATCTCATTTCTAGTGTTTACTCATTGGCTGCCCTGGACCAAGTACAGAGTAAGCTCATGGAAGGATCCTTTCTGCCTCTACCTAATTGTCACTTGTTGGTTTGGCAGAGGGGTCAGTGAGTCAATTCACATAGAGAAACATTCCCACATTCCTGCTGTTTTGGGACTCTATCAGTTTTTGTCTTATACAGAATGTGAGCTCTGACATATTTATTTGAATTTACGCACTTTGGCAGACATTTATGTATAATAGGTATCTACTATATGTCAGACATTGGCCCCTATTCTATGAGGGATATAAAAATGGATAAAATATGTCATTTGCCTTCAAGAAGCCTATGTTCTTATTGGAGTATTAAGGCAATTGAATAGACAAAATGTTCTGCCTTGCAAAATTGTTATTGGCCACATGGGAGTTAGCAAAGTGCTAAAGGAAATTTTCCTCCATTCTTCTTTTTCTCTTCTGTCCTCCCTCCTTTCTTGTCCTTAGAAATTTAAATAATTTAGGGATCACATCGAATTGCTGAGAGGAATATTGGGTATATCTAATAAGAATGACTTTTGGGGACCTGTTTATAGCACAAAATTGTTGGGGGAGGGTAGAGAACCACTTTGCAAGGTGAAGAGAGCACCATGAGCAAACGTGCAAAGAGGGAAAAACATTGGCTCCATTCTGAGATCCACGAGTAGCCCAGCTTGTAAGAATGTTGACCATTTCGGGTGAAATAATAGGAGATAAGTCTGGAAAAGCAGATCCTGATCCTGCCTGGTTTCAAATCATCTGAATAAATAATGCTGTATTACACTTTGGAGTTTCAATCAGTTATACAGCTCTGTGGACAGATTGTAATGGACTCACTCCACATTAAAGGTATGGTAGGTATAGCTCTGCCTCCGTAATTATAATTATAAATATAATTATATTTTCTCTTTATAGAAAATATAAAATTAGACCTTTTAACATGTTAAATCTTTATGGTTAGGACAGATATAGAAATTTCACAGACTAGAATTCAAACTATTAAGCATTTTGTTTTCCTTAGAGAAAATACTTGTAGGCATTTAGTTTTAAAATGGAAATTTCATACCTTTTCTAGGTTAAAACATTACTATTGTCTTTATCAATAGAGAACATTTCAGCTTATCCACAGCTCGTTTTTCTTAGGGATTTGATTAAGGTAACTTGTCTTTATGAAGAGTGCACCAGTCACAAGCTTACTCTATTTCAAAGAGAGGCAATAAAGTATAGACTTGCAAAGCCCACACTGGAGGGGTAAATTATTAGAATAAAAAGAGATTAAAATTTTTTATGCAAAAGTTTCCATAAATGTTCTTTTTTCAGTACATTTGTTAAAGATCACTCATTACTTGCTATTCAGGGAAAGCAGCAAACTTAAGATCCGTGAAAATGATCTACAGTGAGATGGGCATGTATGAAATGACAGTCATCAAGAAAATCTGATGTGATGGGAAAACTCAGGGTTACACATTGTTTAGAAACATGCCCACTTGTAATGAGAAGAAGAGTTTTGAAATGTTTAAGCTGAAGTCTGATGGTCTATTTTCTAGACTTGAATTGAGATGGAAGGAAACAGGGGCAGGGTCCCAGTTAGGCCTTGCTGGGAGCTCCCTTTCTTCCGTATTGAGGTTCCTAAATTCTCAGCACTATAAAACAAAGGAGCAACTTCCTCTCAAACACTCTCCGGTTCCAGTTTTTAACTTTGGGACTTTGTTGTTGAGCCAGTGTGGACATGAGGTGGCTGAGCAGGACTGAGTGGTACATGTTCTCTTCAACCTTGCACCCCAGAGCTAAAAGGAATTGAAGACTGAAGCTATGTTGTAACAGCCATTACTTGCTGCTACAATAACATTGAACCCTGCAGGGAATCCTGTCATATTCTTGGCCCAAACATGTCCAAAGCAATAATGTCCTTCTAGTTGTAAAGTAATACTCAAGTGGAAAAACAAGTCAGGAGTAAATGTTTTTCTTTTCTTTTCTTTTTCTTTTTTCTTTTCTTTTTTTTTTTTTTTTTTTTTTTTTGAGACAAGGTCTTGCTTTGTTGCCCAGGCTGGAGTAGAGTGGCATGATCACAGCTCACTGCAGCTTCAACTTCCCAAGCTCAAGTGATCCTCCTGCCTCAGCCTCCCGAGTAGCTGGGACTACAGGTGTGCACCACCACGTCCAGCTAATTTTTGTATTTTTTGTAGAGACCGGGTCTTGTCATGTTTCCTAGGCTAGTCTCAAACTCCTGGGGGCTCAAGTGATTCTCCCACCTTGGCCTCCCAAAGTGCTGGGATTATAGGTGTGAGCCACGATGCCCAGCCTCAGTAAACTATTTTTCAATGCTGAAAAAATAGCCCTGTAAACTTTTTCTATTTTGCCATACAAGGATTTACATAGGTATTGTATTTGGTCAAATCCTATATTACAAACATTTAATTTAACCACATGCTGTGATGCTTTACATTTCCAGCCTCTCATTGAAATAGGGTGTTCCACATAAATTGATTTTTTCCTGATGCATGCCTTATAAGTAATTATAATATTAACAATTTATTGATCACCCTGCATGTGAAACACTGTAATAAACAAATTCTTAGGTTTTATTTGAATAATTTTTGATAAAAAGTTTCTCTAGAGTGCATCATACATATTCATTCCTTCATGCACAGATTCTATGAGACAGAAAAGTGTGAGTGTTCCGGAATCATACTGACGTGTGTCAGATGGTTTTCTCTGTATTAGAGGCTCTTACACTAAGCTGCCTCTGCTACCTCTTCACTTACTGTCAACTGTCCCTTCTCAGCAGTTCACTTTTGAACAGACCAACATTCATCTGATTCTCTGGGAAACTTGACAACCAAGCTTGTTACTTTTGTGCAGGTCTAAACTGGTAAATTCTGAATTTGACCTTCATGCTACTATCCCAGAGAAAAAATATTTGGGCTTGAGACAGCAAATTTCTGCAATTCCCAGAAACATTTCTGATGCCTCGCTTCTCTTGGCTGCGTCCTGAAAGGCTGAGATTTTGCCAAATTAACTGAGGAGTTAATAGGTATAAGTTACTACCTAACTCTTTGTTGCATCCTTTACACCATAATTATAATGGGTGTAACCAAGGCTTGGTTTATAATGGTTTGTAACCAAAGCTTGTCATCATTTAGTAGAACGTTTCCTTGCAGGATGAGAGATGAGAATGCCGGTGTGCTGATCTAACCCACCAGACAAAACCTTTGTTTTCTTTTTTTTTTTTTGAGACGGAGTCTTGCTCTGTCGCCCAGGCTGGAGTGCAGTGGCGCAATCTCGGCTCACTGCAAGCTCTGCCTCCCGGGTTTACGCCATTCTCCTGCCTCAACCTCCCGAGTAGCTGGGACTACAGGCGCCCGCCATCTCGCCCGGCTAGTTTTTTGTATTTTTTTAGTAGAGCCGGGGTTTCACCGTGTAGGCCAGGATGGTCTCGATCTCCTGACCTCGTGATCCACCCGTCTCGGCCTCCCAAAGTGCTGGGATTACAGGCTTGAGCCACCGCGCCCGGCCAGCTTTGTTTTCAATTTAGAAATTCTAATGTTGCTATTAAAAAAAAAAAAAGGACAAGAGTATTTTGAATAATCCCCAAACCATAAATATAGAAGAGCAAATATCAGTCTTCCTTCTCACAAAGTCCTAAACCAAACCTGATAAGAAGGGGCAGAAGAACAAAGGGAGACAGGTAATTTCTGACTTTGAAAAATAACGGAGAAAGTCAATGTCAGGGAGCTGCTCAGATGCCATTATTTACTAGGTTAAGAGGAAGCCAAGGGCTAAGGTATTTTTTCTTTCCATGTGAACTTTCCGCTCACCTTCATGTGGTGTTTTTCTGTTTTTAAAAGTTCATGCTTTGCTCTTTTTCTGTTTGTGTCCTCTCCCTTCCTTGTATGTTTCTCATGACATACAACAGGGCTTATAATTTGCTATTTATAATTTTGCCTATTTCATTTAAAGAGAACCTACTGCTAATATCTCAGGGTTTCGAAAAGATTTTTTTTGCACTAGCTGATTCATGAACATAACTGAATTGAGATAATAATTTAAACAGAATAACCCAGTGGTTTTGTCCTCAGTGGATTTTAGACTATAGTGTTTTGTGGTTATTCTTTCATGCTTATTTTACAAAGCTGGAAGGGAAACTTCCTTTATCACTGAGGATAAAACTTTGCCAACGTATTAAAAAATTTGCTAAATGCAAAATGTATTTAGGCATTTGTCTTGCTATTTCAGGATAACATTGCTTCATAGCACCCTATTTTTATTGCCATTCCCTTAATTCTCCCAGATTACTTGGTGGTTGATGAATACAGTAACTTTCACCCCCGGACTAGGGCTCTGCCTACAAGGCCATATTGTGCCTTTAAGTTTCTTAAATTCTGTCTGGAGCAGAAAGTTTTGTAGAAGCAGAAACAAGGGTGCTTTTTCAATATATAAGAGAGATTTTAGTGTCACTTCACTTGTGAAAGAGCCACCCACTCACAGCCTTTCTTCTACTGACAGGACAACAGTCTCCCGAGAATGACAACACCATCAAGGACCTGCTCCCAGAAGACGCTGGGATCGACCACCAGACAGTTCACCAGCTGATCACAGTGCTCATGAAGTTCATGGCCAAGGACGAGAGCAGCGCCGAGTCAGACATCAGCAGTGCAAAGGCCTTCAACACGGTCAAGCGACACCTGTACGTCTTACTCGGCTATGACCAGCAGGAAGGTTGCTTCATGATTGCACCTCAAAAAATGCGCCTGTCAACTTGCTTTAATGCATTCATTGCAGGAATTGCCCAAGTGAGTGTAATAACAGCTTTCAGAAGTCACACCCTTATACTTTTAGTAGAAGCAAGGCATTACGTACCATGTAGCCAACACTGGTTCAGCATAAAGGTTTGTACAAATTGCTCGGTGTTATGCAGGAGTATGTGGAGGGGAATGTGAAGATTAGTAAGAATTGGTAGCCTGACTGAGGAATAGTGAGAGAGAGAATGAGAGAGAGAGACTGTGTGTGTGTGTGTGTGTGTGTGTGTGTGTGAGAGAAAGAGAGAGAGAGAGAGATGCTAACCTTGTAGCATATGAAGAATGTCTGTACCTTGATATGATAGTTACAGAATCATTTTAGTATATTTGGTTTCTTTTCTATTTTTTGAGACCACGTCTTGCTCTGTTGCCCAGGCTGGAGTGCAGTGGCGTGATCTTGGCTCACCGCAAGCTCTGCTTCCCGGGTTCACGCCATTCTTCTGGCTCAGCCTCCCAAGTAGCTGGGACTACAGGCGCCTGCCACCACACCCGGCTATTTTTTTGTATTTTTGGTAGAGATGGGGTTTCACCATGTTAGTCAGGATGGTCTTGATCTCCTGACCTTGTGATCCGCCTGCCTCAGCCTCCCAAAGAGCTGCGATTACAGGCATGAGCCACCACGCCCAGCCAGTATATTTGGTTTCTAGATCACTGTGCTTATTTTTTTTTCAATTGCTAACCAAAAATACTTAAATTTGGTTAATTCTATTTTAAAAATTATAATTTTAGTTTGTATTACTTTCAATTGTATGTTACTGAAGAAATCTTTCCAGTTAGAAGGAGTTTCTAATATTCACATGTTCCAATATTTTGTTTAGTGTAAAACAGCTAAAGTTGGAGCTATGGAAAGGCTTGTTTTCTCTGTGTTTCAGCTACTTTCCATTTGCTTTTACACACTCAAATTTACATTTCTCTATTAAATTGGCCATTTTATTAAACATTTTCTTTCACAGTAAAAAAAAAAAAAAAAAGAATTGGTAGCCTGGTATCATCAAGGGAGTGTGGGAGATTTTTTTGTTTTGTAAAATATACCTACAATTTGCCATTCTAACAGTTTTAAGTGTATAGTTCAGTGGCATTGCGCACTTTTATGTTGTGTAACCATCGCCACTGTCCATCCTCAGACATTTTTATCATCCTAAACTGAAACTTTGTATCCATTAAACAATAAGAGAGTACAGGATTATTTTTTGTTGGTGTGGTTTTATTTATTTATTTATTTATTTATTTATTTATTTATTTATTTATGTTTTTGAGACGGAGTCTCGCTCTGTTGCCAGATTGGAGTGCAGTGGCACGATCTTGGCTCACTGCAAGCTCCGCCTCCCAGGTTCACGCCATTCTCCTACCTCAGCCTCCCAAGTAGCTGGGACTACAGGCGCCTGCCACCGCGTTCGGCTCATTTTTTTGTATTTTTAATAGAGACGAGGTTTCCCCGTGTTGGTCAGGCTGGTCTTGAACTCCCGGCCACAAATGATCCGCCCACCTCGGCCTCCCAAAGTGCTGGGATTACAGGCATGAGCCACCGCACCCGGCCTTTTTTGTTTGTGTTTCTGTGGTTCTGTGTGTGTGTGTGTGTGTGTGTGTGTGTTTTTAAAAAACTTTTCCTTTTTTGGTTTCAGGTGGGGAGAGCTGAATTAATCATACAACTTAACTTTTTGCCACACCATCATCACTGGCTTTTCCATGTGTGTCTACTACTTCTAACTGTTGTATTGCATGCCATGGTGGACAGACACCATACTTCACTCATCCATTCCCCTAGTGATGGACTCATATTGCTCCCAATGCCTCACTACCCCAAACAGTTCAGTAATAGGCATCTATGTATACACACCTTATCAGCCAATGTGAGAATTCTTTAGGGAGATGGATCCAGAAGAATTGCTGGGTCGTGGGGTAAATGTATGCCTAATTTGGTCAGTGCTACAAATCTCACTCTCCAGAACAGCTGCACCAATCTGTAAAATTACAGGACTTGGGGCTAGAGAGATGTGGGCATGAATTTCAGCTCCGCCTCTGTTATTAGTTGCTAGGGCTTAGGCACTCTCTGCTTGCTTGCTTATTGGTAACACAGATTTCCTTTTTTGATAGATTAGAGAAAACCTATTGCAAAGCACCTTGATTCATGCCTGTCTCATGGTAGGAACTCGATAGATGATAGCTGTTATTGTCAGCTGAAATAGATTGTAATGTAATGAACAAAGATAAGCAGCCGTCCTGTGCTGATACTGATAACTGGGTGGATCACCGCTTTTTCTCAGCTGTCACTGTTTCAGATACAAAACCCTCCCTCCCTCTTCCCCCCACCCTCTAAATCCATATTATGCATATTTACTTTAGAAATAAAAGCTAAAATCAAGGTCAGGCGTGGTGGCTCATGCCTATAATCCCAGCACTTTGGGAGGCCGAGGTGGGCAGATCATGCAGTCAGGAGTTCAAAACCAGCCTGGCCAATATGGTGAAACCCTATCTGTACTAAAAATACAAAAATTAGCCAGGCGTGGTGACGTGCGCCTGTAGTCCCAGCTACTGGGGAGGCCGAGGCAGGAGAATCTCTGGAACCTGGGAGGCAGAGGTTGCAGTGAGCCAAGATTGTACCACTAAACTCCAGCCTGGGTGACAGAGTGAGACTCCATCTCAAAAAAAAAAAAAAAATATATATATATATATATATATATATATATATATATGCTAAACATTAAAAATTAAATTTTTATATGGGGTTTATATAACTCCAGAAAACGTGTGTCAAAAACAACTTCCTAATATTTTGGCATATATTGTTCCCTCCATTTATATACATACATAAATTTCATACTCACATACGTATGTCCACACATTTTTACAATAATAGGTTCCTATTATACATACTGATATATATGCCACCTTTAAAAAAATTTTTTGTTTCAATGGGTTTTTGGCAAACAGGTGGTGTCTGCTTACATGGTTAAGTTCTTTAGTGGTGATTTCTGAGATTTTGGTGCAACCTTTTTAAACCTAAAATTTATTATGAAGTTTATATCATGTAAATAAATTTGTGTCATATTCTGTGTAATGGTTACATAGTATTCTGTAGTTACACAAACAGTATTTTATTTGTCTAATCCCATATTATTGAATATGGAGGTTGATTTCAGTTTGGGGTGACTATAAACAAAGCCATGTTGAATTTCTTTATACATACATTTTGGAACACTTGTCTGATTATTTCTTTGGGATATATTTAATGGTTGTATTAGGGGGTATGTGCTTTTTCTTTCTTCTTTCTTTTTTTCATTTTTTTTTTTTTTTTTTTTTTTTGAGACAGGGTTTCACTCTGGTAGCCCAGGCTGGAGTGCAGTGGTATGATCATGGCTCACTGCAGCCTCGACATCCCAGGCTCAGGGGATCCTCCCAGCTCAGCCTCCCGAGTAGCTAGGAGTATAGGTGTGTGCTAGCACACCGAATTAATTTTCTGTATTTTTGGTAGAGACAGGGTTTCGCTATGTTGCCTGAGCTGGTCTCATACTCTTGGGCTCAAGCAATCTATCTGCCTCAGCCTCCCAAAGTGCTGGGATTGCAGGCGTGAGTCACTGCACCTGGCATGTGCTTTTTCTTATTCCTGAATGCATATTGCTAAATTGTTCTCCTGAAAGATTGTACCAAGTTTGGTTGGTATAATACTTGGTTCAAAGATTGAACCAAGTATTGCCGGTTGTCCAGGAATTCCCATTTCTGCAGGTGGTTACCAATATTAGGTTTCTTCGTTGTCTAGTTTAACTCTGGTTAATAGTTGAATGGATAAAATTTTATTTTCAATAGGTACTGAAATAAATAATTAATTAGATTAAAACTATTTTCATTTACAAGTTTCAAAAATTTTTTGTGAGGTTGGACTTTTCCTCCTTCTTGCGTACTAGCCATTACCTTTAACATTTTGTGGGATGCCTGTTAAATATTTTGCCTGTTAAAAATTTTAACCACTGGGATGGCTCACATTTTTCCTTTTGCCTTCTGAGTGTTCTTTGTAGTTTTCCATCAGTTATTAATATTTTTTCTATTTCAGGTTATGGACTATAACATTAACTTGGGAAAACACCTTCTCCCCTTAGTGGTTCAGGTGCTCAAATACTGCTCTTGTCCTCAACTCCGGCATTATTTCCAACAGCCACCTCGTTGCTCCCTCTGGTCCCTAAAGCCTCACATCCGGCAGATGTGGTTGAAGGCCTTGCTTGTCATCCTTTACAAGGTGAGCTGGGTGGTCACTGCTGTTTTAGATGCAATGGTTCTCTTAGAGAGCATAAGGAGAACACCTGAGTCTTTAGTTGAAAATTTTGTAGAATAAAAGTTTGACCTTCGGAAGGAAGATCAGGATATGCAATTACTGTTAAGAACCAAAGAGCTATTGAAATGAAAATAGAAATGGGAGGCCCTGTTGATACGTGCTCTAAAAATGTTTAAAACAAAGAATGATAAATGGTAGGCCATTGATCAAGAACCTCTGTTTATAGTGTTTATACTCAGTCTCATATTTTATCTAAGTATTAATTATTATTTCAGAAAACAAAGAAGGTATCTGAAATTGTATTCACCCGCTAAATGTTTATGCCAGATAATTTTCTTGAAAAGAACTGTAACTATGAACTGACATGTTCATTTTTACATTGCTGTCAGTGGTTTGGTGAAGGAGGAAAGGAATATAGTCCCTTGTAAAAATAAGGCCATGGAGGAGGGCGTGGTGGCTCACTCCTGTAATCCCAGCACTTATGGGAGGCCGAGGTGGGTGGGTTGCCTGAGTACAGGAGTTCGAGCCCAGCCTGAACAACATGGTGAAATCCTGTCTCAGCAAAAAATTAGCCAAGCATGATTGCATATGCCTGGTGCCACCTACTTGGGAGGCTGAGGTGGGAGGATCACCTGAGCCTGGTAGGTTGAGGCTGCAGTGAGCTATGATCACACCACTGCACTCCAACCTGGGCGACAGAATGAGACCCTGTCTCTAACTAAACAAATAAATAAGGCCATGAGCAGAATCTCTTTCTACTTCTCTCTCTCTCTCTCTCATATATATATGTATATTTATCCCCAAGAGATACTGCAAACAGTATCTGGCAAGATCAGGTGGAAAAACTTACCCTTTAAAATAACCATTTATCTTTTTCTCCCTCATTTCATTGGGCAGTATCCATACCGAGACTGTGATATCAGCAAGATCCTGCTGCATCTGATTCACATAACAGTCAATACACTCAATGCGCAGTATCATAGCTGCAAGCCCCATGCCACGGCAGGACCTTTGTACAGTGACAACAGTAACATAAGCAGATACAGCGAAAAAGAAAAAGGTACATATCTAAATTGCATCCCAAACCTAGCTTCAATACATAATAGATTTCTGGACAATGTTTTCTTATTAGATACAGGAGTGTTCCCAGATATCATTCTGGAGTAAAAAGAAAATCGCTTTCTTAATTTTCCAGCCTCCCATGAATGTTGCTGCTTTAACTTTAAAATTGAGCATTCGAGAGGAATAATTGATATGCTTCTAAAGTCTATATCGTAAGAAATAATATTTTGTAAAATATTTTCTGCTGTTTGATTCAGGAGCCTTCATAAGCCTTTTCTTACGTATTAGAAGCGTCTCGTTTTTGGGCTATAAAGTAAGTCTTGGTTGGCACACAGTGGAACTATTCTTTGTAGGTCTCTAGTTTGCCCCTGACCTTTGTGCTCATACAGTTTCAATGGAGTCTAAGTTTGCTGAAGTGCTTTTTCCTAGCCTTTTAATTCAATACAAAGTGATTCAAAGCAAGGGAAATGAAACATTTTTGCTGCATAGGTGTAAGTTATCTCCACTATAAACACTTTTTTCTATTGCTACCTTTTTCTAAAAGGAGGCAGTAGAATGCAACTTTAGCTAGAGTAAAATTGCAGCCTGTTTCCAGGTGAGACATAAAGAATCAGGGTGTATATTTTTAGTTTTTAGTGGAAGTCATGGCTGACTAGATTTTAAATTGACATCATTTAGTCTAGTCTTTGGAGAAAACCAAGTGTCCAGTGACCCTTTGTGAGGTTAGTAATTTTGGTAGGACTGCTCTGGAGATATCGCAAAAGTGTAAATTGTAGCCAGTGTTCCACTGTTTGTTATTGCTGAATGTTCCAGAAATCTAGTTTGGCTACAGATGGAACTCGAGAACTAGGTTCTTTAAGTTCTGGTACCATTCAGATCCTTCCTGAAGAATATCTTGTCTACCAGTTTAGGGTTTGATCTCTGGGAAACTGGGGAGATCTGTTAAGCTATGGATGTTTTCAATGTGGGCTTAGTGTTTAGGCCAAACCCTGATGAACCTTCTTGGATGGGAGGCGCCATCTTGTGGTCTTTCAGTATTGATTGTTCAATGTGTTTTGAAAATCAAAAGTTATGTAATGCAAATCACGTAACTATTGGTTGGAAAAACTACATTTTTCAAAGGATATTTTTCCAAAAAGGAAATAGAGAAGTAAAACAGATTATTGTGTTGCATTTTCCCAGAAACATGTGAATTTGATAGGCTTTCCCATCTTAGTGGATGTTCACTGGGTTTAAAAACAAATTCATTTTGATTGTTAACATTTATTTTTATTTAATTAAAAAGTTTAGTGTGGTTATTTCATCTAAAATTTACTGCTTCAAGTTTCATTTACTTGTAGAATTTTGTGCATTAGAACAGGATGAGTCCTTAAAGCTTGATGCATGTAATGCCCTTATGCTAAAAAAAAAACCTTGAATAATCATAATCACACCTGAACCTCATCTGTCATATACGTAGATGTACATACAGGCCAAACATTATTAGTTCAGTGATATTCAACTTGAATAATAGGTTAACTCCATTTATGGTGCTATTAAATGCATTTTAGTAACCTTTTCTGTTGCCACTTTGTACGTGGCTTTCACCTTTCAAAAGAATGAAAGAAGAAAATTGGTTAAGTAAACTTTGTGGGTTGCAGCATATCAATTCTTTCCTCATTAACATATTTTGGGATTTATCTTGGATTTAAAAATGGCCACATGGGTATAGAAGGGAGGACGTAGAAACAAGTTCAATAGGCATTCGAAGTGACCGATTTGTTTATGTAAGATTAGGGATCGTAAGTGTCAAAGATTCTTTCTGGGATTCATGAGATCCATAATAGTTACACGTGGTAAACTCCTCAGAGAAGAGTCTTACTTTAATAGGAGGAAATGTTATTTTCTGTTTTCTTTTTCCTTTGTTTACTTTTTCAGTCCATAATCATTCGTGGAGCTTTTGAGATGACAAGTGGCTTTTCTAAGCTTTTTCTGTGTGTTGCGTGTCTCATTATCAAATGTAGAGTACAGTATTTTGCATTCACACCATATAAGGTGCATGTACTGTTAGGCTGTGTCTATGCCAGTTACCAAATCCCAGAAAGGCAGATTTTTTTTTCTTTTTTGGAAAGGCCAAGATCCACTCATTTTGTTTAATTTCCTTTCCCCAAATCAGCCTGAAAATCCATGCAACACAGGCAAGTCCAAGCAGTGTCACAGGCTCCTGGAAAAAGTAGCTGACATCTGTGTGTCATCTGGTGTTAAGCGTACTGGAAAAGTTTCCCAAAAAGGCACTGTTGGACTCCCAAGAAGCCTCTCTTTAAAAATGCTGCCAGTTGTCATGTGAAAAGTAATGGGCAATCTTGTAACAGCTTCCTCTGTCCAATAGATAGATAATTTGATGCCTGGATGAAATACCAACCCATGGCTAGACTTGGGCTGGTGCAGCAACTACCCGAGACCTTGTTCCATAATGCTTTCATTGAAATGCTTGTGTAGACACAGCCTAAGAGAGAATAACCTCTTAAGTGTAATTTTGACTTTCTCTCCCCAATTAGAAGAAGATAGTGTTTTTGATGAATCTGATATTCATGATACACCTACTGGACCCTGCAATAAAGAGTCTCAAACTTTTTTTGCAAGATTGAAAAGAATAGGCGGCAGCAAAATGGTGAAATATCAGCCGGTTGAGATGAATGTTCAGAGAAGTATGAATTTTTTCTCTTAGTAATTTTATGCAGAAATGTTGTACTCTACCGTTTGTTTGGGGTGAAATCTTAATTTTATTATGTTACTACACATTTTAATACCGTTTATTTATATATATGTATGCACAAACAGTATATATATATACACAGTTTTATATATATACGTGAATCGACAGATACATCATTAATGTCATGATCGTCTTTGAGGGCCATTGCTTGATTTGATTTGTTGCGAAATGTTTGCTTCTCTTCCACACGATTTGAATACAGTTTCCTAGATCTGCCTCAGCCAAAAAATGATCCCCTCTCCTATGCACAAATGAACAGAGCTGAGGAATTATCCCGAAGTCCGATTTTGGAAATCAGATCTTAAACTGCCATTTTGGTGTCTTTCATTCCTAAATTTTCCAGTTTTTGAAATTAGAACGAACCTTACAAAAACTTGGCCAGAAAATTCGTTTTCCCTCCTGGTGGAGCTGGGATTGTGATGATGATTTATGCCAATTGTATGCCCAAGGATGAGGGGAAAAAATGGTGAAATCTCCAAGTAAAATAGTACTAGCTTTTTCTGTTTTGATCAGGTGAAATAGAACTGGCTGAATATAGAGAGACGGGTGCATTACAAGACAGCCTTCTCCACTGTGTGAGAGAAGAAAGCATTCCGAAAAAAAAGCTGCGCTCTTTCAAACAAAAATCTCTTGATATAGGGAATGCAGACTCGCTTTTGTTTACATTAGACGAACATCGTAGGAAGTCGTGCATAGATCGGTGTGACATAGAGAAGCCTCTGACCCAAGCTGCGTATGTCACACAAAGACCAAACGACCCTGGACGTTCTAGACAGAACTCTGCTACGAGGCCTGACAATAGTGAAATCCCCGAGAACCCAGCTCTGGAAGGGTTTCCAGATGCTCGAAGGCCTGTCATACCAGAGGTTAGGTTAAACTGTATGGAGACATTTGAGGTGAAAGTTGACTCACCAGTAAAGCCTGCTCCTAAAGAGGATTTAGATCTGATAGATCTGTCCTCAGATTCAACATCGGGGCCTGAAAAACACTCTATACTCTCAACCTCTGACAGCGACTCTCTTGTATTTGAGCCTCTTCCCCCTCTCAGAATAGTCGAGAGTGATGAAGAAGAGGAGACGATGAACCAAGGCAATGACGGCTCCTCCGGTAAAAATGCCGCCTCCTGTCCTGCCATCCCCAGCCATCCCTCTGTCCTCAGCCTGAGCACAACTCCGCTTGTGCAAGTAAGTGTGGAGGATTGTTCCAAAGACTTTTCTTCTAAGGACTCAGGAAATAATCAGTCAGCAGGGAACACGGACCCTGCCCTCATCACTCTGGAAGACCCTATGGACGCCGAAGGATCTTCAAAGCCAGAGGAGCTGCCGGAGTTCTCCTGCGGTAGCCCACCAACGCTGAAGCAAAAACGAGACCTCCTTCAGAAGTCGTTTGCTCTCCCTGCGATGTCGCTGGATGATCACCCTGACCCGGGCACTGAAGGGGAGAAGCCTGGGGAGCTGATGCCAAGTTCAGGGGCAAAAACCGTCCTCCTCAAAGTTCCCGAAGATGCAGAGAACCCCACAGAAAGTGAGAAGCCTGATACCAGTGCAGAATCTGATACAGAACAGAATCCTGAAAGGAAGGTGGAAGAGGATGGAGCTGAGGAATCCGAATTTAAGATTCAGATTGTTCCCAGGCAGAGGAAGCAGAGGAAGATTGCTGTCAGTGCTATCCAGAGAGAGTACCTCGACATCTCCTTCAACATTCTAGACAAACTAGGAGAACAGAAAGATCCAGGTAAGCTCGCCTCTCTTCTTTCTCCCAAGCCTTAACTTTAAGTTTGTGCATCTTGTTTGGTAGGGTACCGGCGTTGAATATGCATCAGACTCAAACTCTTATAATGTCAGGGTGTGACATTATAATGGCTTCACAATCACTCTGAATCCTTCCGGTTTAGAGACAATGTTGGATGCAGATATGGTTCTACTGGCTCCATAAATTTTTCTGTTTTTGTTGTTTTAAACTCTGCAGTCAATTCTTGACCACCCTTGGCAATGAGATGCACTGGTTAATTCGTATCGGGATAATCCAGGTATCATCTTAGCCTTCCTCAAACAGCAAAAGTCATTCACTTGAACTCTTTGCTTTCTTTTTTTCTCTGCTCTATGCTAGTGAGCTATGATATAGTCCAAAGAAGGAACCAATGTGAAGGGTTAAAATAAAGCAAACAGTGCTTAGAATGATTAAGAATTGACTGTATAATCATTTACAGGGCATACAGCTGATTGTAGATACTAACCAAATATCAGAAACCAAAAAATACCAGTTACAGCCTAGACCCTAACCCACAGTCATCACTTGGTGACGAAGTTGTCACTGCCCATGGATTTCCTACGATTTCTTATGTTTGCTTGGAGGCATTGTTTCTAAGAAAGATAACTTGAAAGAAGTGGCAAGCCCATGATCCATCTCATCCTATAACACAGTCTTCTGTAATGTTACTGTGACACTGATCAGAACCCATCTTCATTTCTTAGTTCAGATCTTTTAAAATAAGTTAATGGGGCTGGGTGTGGTGGTTCATGCCTGCAATCCCAACACTTTGGGGGGCCGAGGCAGGCAGATCACAAGGTCAAGAGATCGAGACCATCCTGGCCAACATGGTGAAACCCCGTCTCTACTAAGAACACAAAAATTAGTTGAGTGTGGTGGCGCACACCTATCTTTCCAGCTACTCAGGAGGCTGAGGCAGGAGAATTGCTTGAACCTGGGGTTGCAGTGAGGTGAGATCACGCCACTACACTCCAGCCTGGTGACAGAGTGAGACTCCGTCTAAAAAAAAAAGTTAATGGGACTTTAGAAAAAATGAAATTGGCTAGGGATGATTATTTTAGTAGATGTATAGACTGTGGAAGGTTAAAAACTGGTGAAGGTCTTAAAGACCTCTAGCTTAGCCCCTCATGTTATACAGGAAGATACCGAGGCTTAGAGGAGGTGATGCACCAGGTCACATGGCCAGACAGAAGCAGTGCCTGATTCTAGTCACGTTTTCCCGCTATTCCACACAAGAGCAACTTCTAACGGGATGCACCCAGCTTTTTTATTTGCCTCAAGCATTTCCAGAGGTTTCTAGCTGTTATCTAGCCCATAGGACAGAGCTGTCTACCTCAAAAACGTGCTGTAAAACTCTGTTAAATGAACATTAGCGTATTCAGAAAGGGTCATGCTCCAGCCAGGCAGGGAAAAAAGGGTCCTTGTTCATAACAAAAAAGTTTAAGAAGTTAAGAAGGCTTTCAGGAAAACTGGGACACCTTTTTATTGTTTGGGGCCAGGAAAATTGGCTGCATATGGAAGGAGGACGGCACTGACCTAGAAATGATAGAGGTCTATAGGGCAGGTGCATATGAAGCTGAGGTCCACAGGGTGAGTCTCTGTGATGTGTAGGTTGCATGTAGGTTCTAGCGTGCAGGTTTGTGTGTGCAACTGTGTTGCCTTCTTTATTCACCCTTATGTTTGATTGTTCCCCAGACTACCAGGGAGGAAAGTGGTTTTATATTCATACATTTGTTAACAGAACAAGGGAAAAATACATGATAATTATAACATGTCTTTAAAATGGCGTAATATATATTATTATATAACATATATAATATATAACATATATATATTATACTGTCATCATAATTTTATGTCTCCATAGGGCTTTGCCTCTCACTGACTCTGATCTGATCTCTTCTGCCCCTCCTTGCTGGGCATGCGGAGGAGTCCTGTGTGCTCAGAGCATGACCCAGGCATCCCCAGACTTTCCTGCCTTCATCATCAGTAGTGAGGGAGACCCAGACACTTGCCCCTCCAAACCGTCCCAAATGCACAGCCTTACCCTTGCTAACTGCCAGGAGTCCAGGACTCATCTTACTGTGCACTTCACTCTGTTTGTGTCAGTCCCTAGAGTACTGGGTCGTCCTTCATATCCCTCACTCAGAGCTCCACAAGGCCTTGCATACCTTCTGTTCTGAAGCTTTCTCCCTCGTTACCCTGGCTCCTGAAACCCTTCCCCTGTGTCCTAGGAAATTCATGGTCCTTTATGAGCAAAATTCCTCACACATGTTCTCTCTCCTCTATTTCCCTTGCCTTCTGAGTCTAATGGAAGCCCAGCTCCCCCCAAGGGCATTGCTTTCCCTACAGCCCATGTCACTGGACTTGGCCGGGGGCAGCATCTTCCTTGTTCCACACTGCCCCTTCCAGACCCTTCCCTTCTTGTCTCTAGAAACCTCCGCCCTGAGCTGCATACTCTCAGACCACAGTACCCACTACTTGCATTGCTGTTTCATCACGAACCCTGGCTCTTCCTCACTTGTTGACAAATTTGATTCGTGGCCCTTCTTACGCTTTCCTAAATTATTCCTGCTGTAATTCTGTGGATTTTAATATTGGTGTAGATGACACTCCTGACACTTGGTTTCCTTGAATGCATCTTCTCCAGCGATTGTTTCTTTTATCCTCCACCTTAGCTCAGCTGCTCCCACCCATGGACACATCGCAGACCTTATTATTTGCCAATAACTGCAACCTCTTCATGATCTTACTTTCACATCTCTCATTCTCTGATTACCATTTCTTCTCTCCCTGGATAATCATGTGATCCAAGTATTTTTTGCGGTCCCTCCCCTACTTCACATCTTTTCTCCTTACTCAACTTACACTCAAGACTATCAATGTAATTCCTCCCTGCCTGCACCCTCTCGGGCCTTTCCCTTTTTAGATTTGCTTGGCTAAACACAACCCGTGTTAAAACCAACTCTCCCTCTACCGGTACCTGCACCTATCAGATGAATGTGACTGGGTAAAAACACATAATGCATTGTTCAAGAAGTTAAAAGAAAATTAAGAAACATGCTTGAATTCTTTAACATGACCAGTGAAAGCATAGCTCCAGGACTGGCCAGCAATAGCACATGGGCCAAATCTGCCCCACTGCCTGATTTTGCAAATGAAATTGTATGAAGTACAACTACACATGCACAAAATAAAATTTAAAAAAAGAAAAACAAAAACACACAATGTTGACTGGTATCATTTTAAATTAATGGCCATGAACCTCGACTGGGTCCTTCAACCTGGCAATCATAATGTATTTTCCTGGTCCATTCACATTTCCAGTCTCCTAAATGACTATTTCATAGCTACTTTTCTCCCTGAACTTTCAATAAGTCTTCCAACTGACCTAATTAAAAGGACTTTCCACAGCCGCCTACCACCTTATCTGCCCACCTTCCAACCTCTGCACCTACACACCTGGACTTCCTGGCTGGGGCTATAGGTTAACTGTCTGTATTCCTGTTTACACCCAGCCTTTCCACATGTGGACAAGATTCTATCTCTCTAACCTACTCAAGAATATTGGCCCCTAAAATTCTCCCCTCTGTATCCTCCCTTAGTATATTTTTTTTCCTGAAGGACCCTTGACTTGAGCCTACAAACAATCTTACTTCTCTTTCTTAAACAAACAAAAGCACTTGATGTATGATCTCCCAACTGTTATCCCATTTTACTTCTTTCTTTGTAGCAAAACATTTTGGAAGGGATAGTATAGAGTTGTCTCTTCCAAATTCTATTAGAGTTGTCTCTTCCAAACTCTATACTAAAACATGCTAATGAATTAAAATTAAAAGAAAACAGAAACACATAATGTTGACTGGTATCATTTTAAATTTTGATATCATTTAATTTTTGGTATCATTTTTAATGTTTTAGTATAGAGTTTGGAAGAGACAACTCTATACTATTGCCAATTTTCTTCCATTCTATTAGTTCTAAAAGCTGTTCATATGCCAGGCATGGTGGCACACACCTGTCATCACAGCTACTTGGGGGGTTGAGGCAGGAGGATCTCTTGAGCCCAGGAGTTGGAGTCTGTAGTGTGCTATGATTGCACTTGTGAATAGCCACAGCACTCCAGCCTGGACAACATGGTGATACCCTGTCTCTTAAAAAAAATCATTCCTATGAAACTTTCATTCCCACTATTTCACCCAAACAGCAGTTGTCAAGGTCACCAGTGTCCTTCTCTGTTAAATCTGTCAGCTGTCAGCCATGAGGTCTGATCCTGACATATCTGCAATCTTTGACACTGTTGGTCACCCCATCATTCTCTTTGGTTCCTCTCTATCTCCCTAATGATAGAATGACTTGTGGTCTCTGTCCTTGATCCTCGTCTCTTCTCTATGAACTCACTCTCTCGATGGTCTTGTCTGTTTTAGCCTTTACATATTGTCTCTATGCTAAGACAACCATCAGTGACCTATCACTGGAATAATGCTGTGTAACAAACACCTCAGCAGCATACAACAGTAAATATTTGTTTAGTTTGAGAGTCTATGACTCATCTGGGGATTGGCCAAGGCTTGGATGGCTAGGCTCTGCTTCTCATGCCTGCTGACCTCAACCAGGACCTTGAAGCCTGGAAATATTCTAATGGTGATGGCAGAGTCACAAAAGAACAAGCCCAGTTGCAGAGGCACTTTCCAAGCCTCTGGCCATGTTATTCTTGCAACTATTCTGTCAGCCAAAGCAAATCACATGGCTGAACCAAAGTCAAGAGGGGAAATATACTCTTCCTCTTTAGTGGTAGACCTTTAAAGTCACATGGTGAAAGGATGGATTCAGGGAGATATGAAGAATTGGGGCCACATCTCTCAAATATTGCATGGGACTTTTTTTTTACTCATACTAAAATACTACCTGTTGTTTATCTGAAATTAACATTTAACTGAGCATCCTCTATTTAATCTGGCAACCTTAATCTACCTTCAAAACACATCCAGAATGTGGCACCTTCTTCTTACCTCCACTGTTTCCACCCTGGCCTGAGCCACTGACATCTCTGACCTTGATGAACTGCTACACCCTCCTGACTAGCCTCCCACTTTATACTCCTATTACCTTCATGCTCTCTCAACACAACAGCCTGAGTGATCCTTTAAAATAGGAGACTACACCATTCCCCTATTTAAAGCCTTCCAGTGACTCCCTATTTCTTTCATAGCAAAAGCTCAAGTTCTTTAAATTCCTGCAAAGCCCTATGTGGTCCTAGTCCTCATTGGCTCTCAACTGCATTCGCACTATTCTCCCCACAATGCTACTTAGTCACAGTGACCCCTTATGAGGTCTGTATTCCTTACCTTTGGGCCTTTCCACTGATTGCTCCCTCAACCTGGAACTGCCAGATATCTGTCTGGCTCATTCTCTCCATTCTTTTAATTCTTTGACCCAACACGAGGTTCTCTGTGAGGCCTGCCCTGGGCTATGCCCCACACTCCAGCCCTTACCTGGCATCTTAATGTCTCTCTCTTCTCTGTTTCTCTCCTACAGAGAATTGATCTTCCAACATACAATAATTTATTCACTTTTATGCGTGTTAATTATTATCTGCCTCTCCCCACCAAAGTGAAAGCTCCTGAAGGGAAATATTTGGTTTGGTCTGTTCACTGATCGTATCGCAGGTGACTAAAAGAGAGCTGGAAAATGTCTGATGAAGGAATGAAAGGATAGCCTGACATTTTCTGCCCATCACTATAAAAAATTGAATACAAATATTTTAAGCCGAGTGGATAGCTCTATTCAGGTATTTATCTTAAATTTATACAAGTAAAAGTTTCATAAAATGATGGAGGGCTGAGGAAAGATTGCCTCGCTAACAGAATCTTAGTACACTAATAATTATTACTGACCTTGCTACAGTAAGACGTTTCTTTAAAAATTAAAGATACACCAAGGATTTTAATAGGCATGCCAAGGCCAGGCATGGTGGCTCATGCCTGTAATCCGAGGACTTTGGGAGGCCAAGGTGGGTGGATCACCTGAGGTCAGGAGTTCGAGACCAGTCTGGTCAACATGGTGAAACCCTGTCTCTACTAAAAATACAAAAATTAGCTGGGCATGGTGGTGGGTGCCTATAATCCCAGCTACTAAGAAGGCTGAGGCAGGAAAATCACTTGAACCTAGGAGGCAGAGGTTGCAGTGAGCTGAGTTCATGCCACTGCACTCCAGACTGGGCAATAGAGCAAGACTCCATCTTACACACACACATATACACACACACACAAATAGGCATGCCAGAACTCTAAAAGTCTTAATAATCTTTCAGAGAATCCTTGAAAGTTAGCTTTAAGCTTTTCACTAACATTATTGGTGAGATTATTAGGCGTTAGTTGTAGCCTGTATAGAATGCAGGCCAGTAAGGGTAAGAGAAACAGTTATGCATGTTTTTGATTAGTGGTTTGGGGAGGATACCTAAGAGAAAAATCATACCTGATCTTTACTATCTTAATGGCTAAAGTGATTTAACATTAGTCGTTATATTATGCTTTATTAAGAGGGTTTGGGAAACTTTACAAGAATTATGCTTTTTTTATTATCAAGAGGTTATTAATTTGGCAACCATACCTACTCAGAAAGACCTCTGAGAATCAAAAATAGACGCTTTGAAGTCAGTGCTCAGAAACTTTTCTCCCAGACCCTCACCTAGGATCTGTTCTATAGTTTAGCAAGTTTAATGATCATCCAATAATAGAACGGTATTTGTTTCCTTAAATTGTATGTTTGTATGAATATATGAGGTTTGCTCTCTGGCAAGAAAAAACAATTGGCACCATGACAAGGATGAGACAGAAACACTATTAAGCTTAAGAACTTGAAGCCATTTGGGATTGACATCCCTGAATTCCAGTACAGCATAGTCGTGGAAGCCCATGGTGGTAACTCCAAGCTAGCAAGATGCTCAGTATGTTCACTGCATGGTGCTGCCTAAGATGGCAAGAAGGTTTGGAAAGAAGCCAGTCAACTTTTCAGCAGGTTTTGAAAAATAATTTATGATTAACTGGAATAACGTGGGACAGAGTATTTCCCATTACTGATAGGTGAATAAGACAGTATTATATACAGAAAATATTTCACTTTAAATTCAACATTCGTCAAATAGGAGAACCAATGACAGTCTGTTTCTTGCTCAATGAAGAAAATACAAAATCTGAATTAACCATGCATATTTATTTTGGGTTGAGTACAGTCCATGCTCCTAAATCACTGAAGGGTTAGTGAAGGTTATGGGCAAGGAAACAGACAATTAGATTATAGTGTGGTAAGTCTGGAGAAGATTAAAGACAAGGTGCTCTGTGATTACATCAAAAGCGCACCTGACCCAGCATTTTTGTTTGTATATTTTTGTGGAGAGAAGTCGTGGAAGCCTCCCTAAAGGCGGAATTTTTCTATATAAATTAAGATGCAAATGATGAGTAGGAAACTGTCAGATAAAGGTGGAGTACCTAGACAGGAGATGGGGATGAACTAGTAAGCATATTTATATTTAGGTCGTAGATGAAAAGAAATTCAGTACAGAAAAGTTAAGGAATTTGTTTGGGGATATGCATTGTGAGCAGCTGAACTTTAGCTCTGTAATTTTGCTGTCATTAATCTCCAAAAGGCAGATCCATGGGTGCAGAATGTCACATAGAATCAGCTCTCCCTGGAACATTGTAACCAGTGTGTATGTAATTCCATGAAAGTAATTATTAGGCCTGGAAGATGTATAAAGATTTGAATGGTTGTAGTAGGCAAAAGGAAAAATCTATAGAAAAGGTTCTTGAACTTGCCTTTAATCAGTGTACTGAGTTTTAAATAATATTTCTGTTTGTAGATCCTTCTACTAAAGGACTTTCAACTTTGGAAATGCCACGAGAATCTTCATCTGCCCCTACGTTAGAAGCAGGTGTGCCGGAAACAAGTAGCCATTCCTCAATATCAAGTAAGATTTCCTCTGCTGATTATTTCAGCTGTACTTTTATTTTGGGACACTGTCTGCTGCCTTATTTTCAATTTTTCCAATCTTGGTATTGTATATATATTTTAATGGTGCGTCAGCTTCCTTGGTGACAGTATGTTGTACGTTCTCAGAGACCCTGAAGTGTAGGATGGCCCACTTTCGTCCATATCGCTAGTGTTTGATAAATCACTATGGTTGCTGACTGGCCAAATATCCTAATTTGTTAAGGAATGATCACTGAATTCCATTATTCAATAAAATAAAAATTGTATAACCTGAACATAAAACACGGAACTGGTTCTGAGGCACATGAAAAGCATTGTCTATGGCAGAATTTTACATGGAACACTTATTTAATTTGAGTTGCCTCCATCATTGTGATCTAGGTTATTGTAAAATAAATGTGTGATATATCATATTCCCAAAGTCATGACTGAATTTAGCTCTTTTGGATTGGAGAGTAGAAATGGCATGACATTTTATAGGACCTGTAGAAGGCAAGTATTTTGAAACTGGCTTCTGTCACTGGGTCCTAGATTTTGTCCATGAGAGCTTGAGTTCCACTGAAAGTTCTGTAAGGGTGTCTACTGTCTCAGTGGGGTTAATTACGAGACTTTAGCATGAAACATTCTAACCAAGAATCAGAGATACGAACAGAGGTGCAACTTCTATAAACCTTTGTCATATGTGCTGATAAATGTTGTGTTCCATGTGGACATTGCCTGAAAAGCTATTTAATAATTTTCATTTGACCATCTTTTGATGATCCTGAAAAAAACAGATAAAGATCTTAAATATTGGACTGGTAGTTTGGAACATCATCATCTTCATTGTTCATTCATTCATGCATTCATTCATTCAGCAACTATTTATTAAGTGTCTGCTGGATGCCAGACACTGTGCTTGGCACTGGAGGTCAAAAGTGAATAAATAAAACACCACTTGTTCTCTAGGAGTTTGCAGTCATAATAGTAATTGTAGCTACTATCTACTTAACATCTATCATGTGCCAGGCACTGTGCCAAGTGGCTCACACACATTGTTATCTGACCCAGTTCTGGCATCAGCACATGCATGATAGATGTTGTTGGCCCCCCCATTTTAGAGATTAGGTGATTGAGGTCCAGAGAAACTAAATGACTTGCCTAAAGTCAAATACCTACTAAGTGATAGAGTCAGGAATTGATGCTAGGCCCTTTAGACTTATGAACCCATGTTCATTTTTAGTATACCACCCTTCTTTTAAATAATTCAAATTCAGTCGTAATAAGGATTACGGAAATTCTAAGAAATAGTTTCCAAATGGCAGTTATTTGCCCTTTTGGTAGCAAAGAAGAATGGCCAGTTCTGAATCTAATTATTCTTCTTCCATTACAAAAATCTGATCACATGATAAAATGCTAATTTTATGTCCACATACTAAAATCATGAAAGTGTATCTTCTCCTAATTTGTATGAGTAATCTTTAATAAAAGATAGTGGGCTGGGTGCGGTGGCTCACGCCTGTAATCCCAACACTTGGGAAGCTGAGGCAGGAGGATCACTTGAGCCCAGGAATTTGAGACCAGCCTAGGTAACATAGTGAGGCCCCGGTCTCTAAAAAAAAATTAAAAATTAGCCAGGCGTGGTGGCGCACACCTGTAGACCCAGCTACTGGGGAGGGTAAAGTGGGAGGATCACTTGAGCATGGGAGATGGAGGCTACAGTGAGCTGTGATCATGCCACTCCACTCCAGCCTGTGCACCCTGTCTCAAAAACAAACAAACAAAACAGAAGAAATAAAAAAGATAGTGAATTAGAGTATAATTTGAAATAGGATTATTAGCTCAGTAGGACTCAAATGCTAGTTAAATACACCATAAAATGAATTTACAAATATTTCATGATCCCAAAGTCATGATTGATCTAGACTTTGGATTTAGCTTAGCACTTCATTAGATTTCCACCTTTCTCCTCCTTGCCATTAAAAGCATGCATTCTATAGCTCTTGGTGATGTGTTCTTGGAGGCATCATGCTTGGTACCTTATACACTGAGCTAAACATTAAGGGATTTTATTCTCAGGGAATTCTGCTGTCTTTAAAAACACCTGAGAATTGAAGAAATTATTCAATCATTAGAGGTTTTAAATTTTTCTTTGAGTCTTACTAGATGCTGCTAATTTTTAAATTTGTTACATCTTTGAAAAGAATTCTGCTTTTGAATTTTACTTAAAGCTGTGCTTTTCAAGTGAGTCATAACATTGTAAGTTTTACCAATCGGCGACAAAAACCAGAGATGTTTAGTATTAGGTTGAATAGTCATTTCCGTGAATTCGGTTAATATTGACTTTAAGACACAAGAATTCCCATCACATCCTTCCCTTTTGATCAGTTTATCAGCTGGTTATTTTGTAGCTAAACATGTTGTGATCACCATTAATCAAACAGCATGCTAGTTACATTAAAAATAATGTTATAATTGATTTCACATCACACCAAGTTGCCACCTTGGTGCCATGATTGTGAAACCTGTGTATAACATTGAAGAGTTTCCAGGGGCCATGCAGTCATCCCGGTCTCTACCGTCCTGTTCTAGGGTGAGTAGTTGATAGCTTCAATTTCTGAAATTGTTCTTATAGCACAGAGAATAACCACAAGTTGTCAAATATACAAGGTATTTGGGGTCATGTAGAAAAGTTGCATCCATGATGCTCTGCCTCTCTCACTGGGCTGGTTGCTAGGGATTGGCGGGACTGCTGGGAATAGGACCAGGGGAGGCTGCTTTCCAACTCAGCAATCTACTGGCAAAAGTGTTTTTCATTGTTTTCTGGTTTGGAAATGCTAATAACTTGACATTTCACTAATGGGATATGTTTCAATGCTTAACTTACAGGATAAAAATGTTACTACTTTTTAAAAACAAAGATGTGTACTAGAATCTACTCATGGAATGTTGTTTGATTCACATTTTTCAAACAGTAGGCAGAGGCTCATACGGAGATTGAAAACAGCATTGACTTTGGAGTTGATATGTTTTGGTTTTAGGACCACCTCAGTTGCTGACTAGTTCCAAGTCATATAATTTCATTTGCTTCAATTTCTCTCTCTAAAAATTGGGGTTGATATGTGTCATCCTACCCTAAAATATACATGCACACACACACATCATGCACACATGCACACATACACAAGGACCTCATAGGGCTATGAGGAAGATGGAAATAATATATGCACAAGCTCCTTTAAAGAAAGTTAAGCCATACGTTTAAATTTGTTATTTGTCTTAAATCCTTTTTGGAACATGATAGAGTATATAATTTAAAAAGTAGATGAAGATAGTCATATTTCATTCAGTTGTAACTGGGATAAATATTTATAGGCGACAAATCAGTGCTAATGGGCAGTGTTACCATCTTCACTGTGTGAAGAAAGGTATCCGGAACAGCAGAGTGCCTTAGTTTTTCATTTGAACAGAAGCATACAATTTACCAAAAATTATGAATAACGAATGAAGGGTCAATTAAAATTCTATATGGATGTGTGGAGCCTTTGTGTGCTGTGGAAATTTATTATTATAATCGTCTCCTAATTTCCTCCATCTAGCTCAGTATAGGCAGATGAAAAGGGGATCCCTGGGAGTTCTGACAATGAGCCAGTTAATGAAGCGGCAGCTGGAGCATCAGTCTAGCGCCCCCCATAACATCAGCAACTGGGACACTGGTGGGTCAAGCTTTTTCTTCTCGTTCTACCTCTCGGATTAGCGAATGCTACTTTCTCTGTGTCCGCTCTGCTCCCTTGTTAAAGAATAGATTTTCTCTCATGTTCTTTGGTTCAGATAATTTTTTCAAAACCACCTAAGGTAATTAGTAAGTCTATTTAAACTTCCCAAGTGTTCTAGAGTGACACACTCTTCCGTTGAGGCTAGCCCAACTCTTGTTCTCTCTAAGACCCAGATTCCACATATTAGGTTATTGATCTGGGGAGGAGGGAATGGAACTATGGTTTCATGATGCAAATAAAAAAGAAAACACACGGCAGATTATCAATATTCTCTGTTGTATAAACTACAAAGTACCCCCTAAATAAGGGAATATTTATAGTAATGACAATAGCGATAACAGTTGTCAGCTTAGTGACATCATGGTCTGCCAGTAGGTTTGGGAATATGAGTTCTGTGTTTTAGCCAGCAGGGTCACCAGGTTGCAGCCGCACCCCCCCATGCTCATAAGATGGAACTGCATCTAACCTCAATTTTAAAGTAAGAATTGACTGCCATGACATGTCTATTCTAAACATGATCACTCTGCATTTTCTAAACTTTGTTACCACGTTTTGTACATGTACTACCTTATCAAGCTAGTAGTACAGTCGCAATCCTCTTTTAAGTGCCTGCATTTTCTGTTTTTTTTTTTTTCCTATAATTAAATGGGTCATTTGAGTTACAAGATTACATATGTGAAAACACCTTGCAGCGTGCATGCACCGCTAAAATGTAAGGACTTATTATGGTGATATGCTCTGGGGCCTACCCTTGGATCGGACTCTTTTAGTATCGTGGTTAATACTTTCTGGCTGCAGTGATATGAGATTATTTTAATATTCTTCCTGATGACTATGAATTATAATATCCACAAAAGCAAAATATTGAGATACTTTCATTTTCTTCAAAGCCATAGTATTTATGTACATAATTTTACTTGCCCTCATTATTCTGAGAGAGAGAGAGAGCGCTAGTCTAGATAACTAAATCCCACACAGCATACCCAATCTCACATTTAACAGATAGTTTCAACTCTCCTGGACTTTATAAGGGTTCTTAACGTTTTAAAGGTTTAGTGTTTCCTCTTCATTTTAGTGATATGTTGTAGTGAGCAGTGAATAGCCAAGAGCCAACAGGCAGGGGAGAGAAGGAGAAAGACTGGACAGCCATCCTCAGGAGTTCACTGGGTTTGAATGAAGTCTTTCTGCCTACACCAAAGAGGACTGTGCTTTCTTCTTTATGGAGATGAAACTGTGTAAGGAACTGAGAATGGCAGCTTTTGTTTGATTAGGTCTCCAATAATTACATGCTGATGTGAGGGCTCTGAAGATGATTTTACCTTGCTACTGTTTTCTGCAGCAGGTAGCTCAGCCTAAGCTAACCAACCTGTTTAGATTCCAACTACAATGACAACCTAGTTTGATGGACACAGGAGTTATAAAAGGCAAACTGATCTCAATTTTCAGTCCAAATTTTAATCTAAGAAAATCTACATGATGCCAAATAACCCATTTAACGGAATTTTTCACTTTTCAACCAAATTTCAACCTTGTTCATGTCACTCTGGTTTCTCATTTAATATTTCCCATTTATATGCTGTCTGAATTTCTTTCCCCTGAATTTTCCTGGGCCTGTTTTCCATCCTCCAAATTGGTTCTCGAGTCACCAAGTCCTATGAGTGTCATCTCAATATTCTTGTTTTGATTAGTGCCAGAAAAAGTCCTCCTCACATCCGAGCCCAGGGGAGAGTCCGTGACTGTGTCGTACAGTGTTAGGTGGCATGTCACTTTAAACTACACGTGTAGATTCAGTGACTTGCTGGTCTCCACAAGAACAAATGTGGCCATGTAGGCACACTAAAAAAGGCAACCTAAAACATGGATCTGACCAGTTAACCTCAGCACCACCAACTCTGCCCTGAGAGCTGCCTCTTCTCCACCCATGCATATGAGACCCGCCTCTTCTCCATCCATGCATGGCGCCATGACTTACTGCTTTGCCTCATCTTTCATGTGAACAAACGTTTTTGAAGCACCATGCCTCCATTTTTGCCCCCTCCCCCTTATTCCTGTTCCCTATCCCTTAGTCCAACGCCTGTCATTTCCTTCTACCAGTTCCACATGTTTTCAGTATGGCCTTTCTGGCCATTGTCCCAAATGACACTTATGTACTTACTGATTTGCATAAAACATTTCTGTCATGGCTGTGATATTAGCCTTTCATTTCATATCTGGAGATATGAGATTTGAACTTTTATGGGGAGGCAAGATGGGGTGCTTGTCTGGACTTTCTGGGATAGTTTTAGATGCTGTCCGGCTTTTAGTTGCATTTCATAGAACTGAATGGCAGGTTTGTAGTGAAGCCCCGAATAACCCTACCCTAATATATAGGATGTGTTCTGAAAATGTTAATCATACGTAGTAACAGTGACCACACAAATGGCCCCAAGAGATGATTGGTTAAATTCTTCATATTCTAAATGGTGCTAAGATGACCACATCAAAGACTGAACCCCTCTATTTATCCACAGAACAGATACAGCCTGGGAAACGCCAGTGTAACGTGCCAACATGCCTAAACCCTGACCTGGAGGGACAACCATTGAGGATGAGAGGTTAGTTGAGTCACAGAGTCTCTGACTATAAGAGCTGAAGGAGACTGGACATGTCCATCATTTGGTCACCCAGCAGGTGCAGCCTTTTTCTTAGCAGCTCCATGGAGTGGGGATGACCTTTGTCCAAACACCCCCAGTGGCTGAGAGTGCGTGACATCTCATCTTTGAACATGGCCAACGGTTCTTCCTTATAGTGACTTTCTAACCCTTGCACACAAAACAAGTCCAGTCTCTTTCATATATATATATATATTTCGAGACAGGGTCTTGCTCTGTCACCCAGGCTGGAGTGCAGTGGTGCAATCTTGGCTCACTGCAACCTCCTCTGTCTCCTGGGTTCAAGTCATTCTCCTGCCTCAGCCTCCCAAGTAGCTGGGATTATAGGCATGCACCACCACACCCAGCTAATTCTTGTATTTTTAGTAGAGATGAGATTTCACCCTGTTGGCCAGGCTAGTCACAAACTCCTGACCTCAGGTGATCCACCCACCTCAGCCTCCCAAAGTGCAGGGATTATAGGCATGAGCCACCAGGCCTGGCCTCTTCTATTATTTTTGGACATTGCTTATTCCCTTAGTCTTTTCTAGACCAGACATTCCTAGGTCCTTCAGCATTCCTTCTCAGACATATCAGTTTTCCATGTTATGCCATATCTACTCTTCTGAGCATGGTCCAGCTAATCTGTATTTTTTCTAGAATATTGAGGTCATAGGCTAATAGTTTCTTTCCAGCTCTCTGAAGTATACGTGGAAAAGATTCACTTGACTTGATGCTGCTCACAGAATCGAGCTGAAGGCCAGTCTGTGCTAAGGTCAGAATATTCATTTTCAAAATTAATCCCATGAATTTTAACTACCAAAGTAGTTAATTGTTACCTTTGTTCTTTTTTAATTGAGAAGGCAGATTTACCTATCATTGGCAGAAAAACAGGATACCCGGAAAGAACTATGATCCCATCTCACAACTAGTCTTTTAAATCAAGTAGACCTATTTTTCTAGACCATGTCACTCTTCTAATTTTCCTAAGGAATTGGGAGATATTGATCTCCAGCTTTGGTTCACATTTCTTTGGCAATGAATAGCAGTTGTAGTCCCTGTATTGGATGAGGTGAGATTCTTCTCATCTGTGAGGCTAGGAAAAACTTTGATGAGTAGAAGCAAGGGTGGTTGGTTGAACAAATCTTTGGTGCTTGTTCATGATCTGGTGACTCAGTAGCAGCAAAAGTAGAATGAGGTGATGAGAACACTAAGATGGAAAGTCAGTCTCTTTCATGGTAAACTGAAGAGCCCATCAGTGCAGCTGGGGGATTGATCCATGCATGCCTGCTTTGAGACAAACACCTTCATAATTTCTCCTGTATCCAAGACTCGTGAAGAGACTTTTTGTCAAAATCTTCAGCTTCAAAGTTGGGCTCTGGAGGTGGGCCCCTCTTCGTTCAAGTTTCTGAGAGCCCTCTGTTTCTGCTGCTAGCTCAGTGTAGAGTACACTTCAGCTATTCAGAAGGGGAGCCAGTAGTGGAGGCATCAGAAATGTTGGCAGCAACTTGGGGGTGATAGGGACTGCCTTTAACATTGCAGACTTATTGTGACTGAAGTATAACAAAGGTGGCTGAGGTCTGTGGCTTCCTTTTTGTATTTCCCACCTCCTCCCAGTACGTTACTCTGTGTTCCTACTTCAGTAACAATATTTAGGAATCCATTGATTCAGCCAGTGTTGCCCTATGGGGGTCAGTGTCCAATAACTGAATGTGTCTGCTTTTATAGATGACAGCCATAAATATTGCATCATACATTCCATGACATGGAAAAACAACTTCACAATGCTATTGTCAAAAACACCTCTTTCTTGGCATTTGTATTAGGCAATAATTAGTTTGAAACTGCCAGAATGACTTCCAGTCCCCCCCTTTTCTTGACTTTAATTGTGATTACTATGTAATAGTAATTGGCAATAATCTTCTGAAAGGCTTGACTCAGAGGATTTTTAATTAAAAAATCAATTTCTTATGTTTCTAGTAAGTCTATGTACTTATCATCATACATTGTATGGGCTGAATTTTTCCACTTCTAGACAAGCATTCTGACATCTGGTCAATGTGGTCTGTCAATGTGCAAGAAATGTGGGGTATTGAATTTAAATTTCCTGTGTCTTGGTTTCTTGAAGCAAATTCATGCTGTTTACTGTGCTATTTAATAATCAATTGTGTCTTCATTTATCTTGGATTATTTCTTGCCTTTGCTATTATTAATCAGTGTACATTTATGCTTGTAATACTGTTGCTTCCACTCAAAGTAACATATTTATGAAACAATTGAAGATGTTTGTGAATGATACACTTATGTATACTTAGGGAAGGATGTTATCTTGGATATAGCTGATAAATATAGTAGTACAATTTGGATTCCCATTTGGGAGCTTGGGAAGTGACATAAAGATATTTTCAGATACTTTCCTTTGCAGTTTGGATTTGTAAATGTTCTGCTTCTTATATTCGTGTAATCTTTGATCAGACAAAGGAGTCTGTAGTATAGAAGCATCTTGACTTTTCAAAGGCTCAATACCATTTTTTCTTCCTAAAATTCAGATCGAAACACATTGCCCACTTGGCTAGCTTTATGAATATTTTGATTCCTTTAGAAACTCATTGTCTGAATCATTTTCTTTCTCCTATTTGAGGAAAGGTCATACCAGATTTTTTTTTTCCTCCCAACACCAAGATACTAATTCCTTGATGAGAAAGATTATTTAATGACTGTTGGATTTTTCTGCCTTCTTTCCTGTTTAAAGAACTTAGAGTTTTAGTTATTACTTTGTAGAATGTGGCATTATTCTGAATGATCACTTTGAGATTCTTCTTGGGGGCCTCATTTTCATCTGAGACTCTATCTTGCACTAGTGGCTTCCTTAATGGAGGAAAGCTTCCTGACTCTCCAGACTGATTTACTCATCCCTGGAGCATGTTGCTAAGGTTCTTGCCTCAGATTTCTTTGAAGCCATCAAACCCCAAAGTTTCAAACACTGTGGTATTGATTGGCTGACGTGGAATGAGTCACTGGATGGTTCCTTCAAAAAAACTTGATATTACATTCATAAATACTTCAGTTGGAAAAATGCGAGTAAAGGCACAGTGGCTCACAGCTGTAATCCTAGCACTTTGGGAGGCTGAGATGGGAGAATCCCTTGAGCCTAGGATCTTGAGACCAGCCTGGGCAACGTAGTGAGACCTTGTCTTTACAAAAAGCTTAAAAATTAGCCAGGCATGGTGGCGTGTGCCTGTAGCTCCAGCCACTTGAGTGGCTGAGGTGGGAGGATTGCTTCAGCCTGGGAGGTTGAGGCTGCGGTGAGCCATGCTCACGCCGCTGCACTCCAACCTGGGTGACAGAGCAAGACTTTGTCACAAACAAACAAACAAACACACTGATATTTCTTAGCTCAAAGATCTTCCATTGCTTAAGTGCATGGAGTTCTGGGATCTTACCACTTTCCCATATTAGCAAAACTGTAATGTTGATATGCATTTGTGATTTTAGAAATGCAGTATCATATGGGCAGTTTGCATTTATGCCTACAAATAAGAATTGTAGCTCTTTTAAGGGTACCCTTGAATAGGTTTCCCCCTTTGACTTTCATCTTTGTCTTTGGACCCTGCTGGCACACCTGAGCTCTTTCTGATTTCTTTCAAAGTCAAGAAGCAAAGAGTGAGAAGTCTAGCTCTTCACTTCAACCAGGTAGAAACAAATCACAATCTTTCTTGACTTCATTTCATGATTGAGGGCTTTCTGCAGTACAATTGGGACGTCCAAGTTACATTCCTGGGAATGTGATCTTTGGAGGGTTTCTAAGAGGAGAACCAGGCCTTTCTTGGCCCCTTGAAGCTCATCTGTATTCACTGGTTGTCCCTTTGCTGCTTACCCAGGTGCCACCAAATCCAGCCTGCTGTCAGCACCAAGCATAGTCAGTATGTTTGTGCCTGCACCCGAAGAATTCACTGACGAGCAGCCGACGGTGATGACGGACAAGTAAGCTCACACAGCTATTTTCTTCACCATGTTTACAGAATTTGAGTTTGGTCACCACAGTGGTGAGAAAGTTTCAGAAGAAGCATGTTTTACTTTTAAGTCATAATTTGTTCTTCCAGTATATTACCTGACACACAGATGCTTGTTCAGTGAGTATGATAAAGAATAACCAAAGCGGGTGGATTGCTTGAGCCCAGGAATTTGAGACTAGCCTGGGCAACATGGCAAAACACTGTTTCTACTAAAAATACTAAAATTAGCCAAGTATGGTGTTGTATGCCTATGGTCCCAGCTGCTAGGGAGGTTGAGGTGGGAGGATCACTTGAGCCTGGGAGGTCGAGGCTGTGGTGAGCTGTGATGTGCCACTGCACTCCTACCTGGGTGATAGAGTGACTGTCTAAAAAGAAAAAACTTGTAAGATTTCAAGTTTAGAGAAATCCCCCTGGACCAGGAAGTCTTCTTGGTAAAAGTGACCTGATTGATAAATTAGGTAGATGATATGGTTTGGCTGTGTTCCCACCCGAATCTCACCTTGAATTGTAATAATCCCCACGTGTCAAGGGTGGAGCCAGGTGGAGATAATTGAATCATGGGGGCTGTTTCCCCCATACTGTTCTCATAGTAGTGAATAAGTCTCACGAGATCTGATGGTTTTATGAATGGGAGTTCCCCTACACAAGCTCTCTTGCCTGCCACCATGTAACATGTGACTTTGCTCCCCCTTGCCTTCCACTGTAATTGTGAGGCCTCCCAGCCATGTGGAACTGAGAGTCAGTTAAACCTCTTTCTTTTATAAATTACCCAGTCTTGGGCATATCTTTATTAGCAGCATGAGAACAGACTAACACAGTATGCTTCTGATAAAAGGTGAGGAGGGTAAGGTGGAAGGGGCTGGTGTGAGTATCCCTGTAGCTGGCCATCCATTACTCATTCATAATGAGCTGACAGCTACGACTGAAGAAGCGGCGGTGCCTGTCTCATGCAGCTGCCTTGGAAGGTCCACATAGGTCACTGAGTTGCCCATGGAGGGCTCTCCCAGCTCTTCCTTTGGGAATACCCTCCTCCCTAAGTCTTAATCTTTCCTACTTGCCTTTCTGTGCACTCCATTTCTTTTCTTTTTTACTTAGAAATGTGAATCCTATATTTTAAAATGTCAATTTGTAAGACATTTTTATACTTTTTCTTTGGCCTATATTTAGGAAGGTTTCAGAAGGAAAGGTCACAATAGCGGTTGTAGTTGTTTCCCTGCTACTCCCAGTACACTTTCGCTTCCCTGTATAAAACCACTCACTTTATCAGCTGGCTTTGGTCAAGCTGAATGAAATGGACCCTACATTAGGAAACTACAAAGAACGATAAGTTGGAAGTTACCTAAGAGCGGGTGCCATTGTTTATGCTTTTACATACAACACTCGGCAGGCCTGGTGGGTTCATAAAACTCATCTGAGTAAATGGTGGTGAAGAGATTCCATTGTCTCCTCATGCTTCCCAGATGGTTCTGTAGACTTGATTACCCTGTCTCTTACCCACAAATAGAATATTTTCTGAAGGCCTCCATCCGTGCCTAAGCATTTTTCATTTTTAACTTCAACAAATGAAAAACAAATCTAGTTACTGACTTTCCTCAACAATAATGTCAAATGCATCAAATCCCTCATCCACAGACTTCAAACCGATGGCCCAGGTGGTACTCATTCTAAGCAAGAGCAGTCACTCACATGCAGGCTGGATGCTGGGGAACTGAAAGAACATTTTCAGTCATGAGAGGCACCTTCGTGGTCTCTGTCATGTGTGCTGTTTCTGTATCTGTGGTGATGGCAGCACTGGAATCCCCTGCTGATGACCAGAGTGGGGCTTCTGATCTCCTTTTGGAGACTTTTCCAAGACCTACTAGAAACAGCCATGTGTGTAGTACATTACATCTTGAGACCATGGATCTTTCTTTCATGGAAAGCGTCTCTCTTTTCTTTGCAGATGCCATGACTGTGGGGCTATTCTTGAAGAATATGATGAAGAGACACTCGGGCTGGCCATCGTGGTCCTCTCCACATTCATCCACTTAAGCCCAGACCTGGCAGCCCCGTTGCTGCTGGATATCATGCAGTCTGTGGGAAGGTGAATGTCAGCTTCTGTTTTGTTTGGTAGGAAGGTCCTTATTCAATCTCTATCTTGAACTAAAAGCTTACCAGTTCAAAAGTAAAACATTCAGCCACCTTGTAGATACTGGTATTTGTGAGGTCAACTCAGACTAGTTTTAAAAACTGACTAGACCCATCTTTTGACTGAATTCTCCAACTGCGTAGGGTCATGAGTCACAATGTCAGAGCAAAGCTAGAGGCAACTGCACTAAGAAAACCCCACTGTTTGTTACCCCTATCACTAGATGAGCTAATGGATGTAACCATGCACACAACTGTCAGGAGTTGATAGTAAGCACTTCATAAGTATTAGCTGTTATTATTATTTCTCTTTACCTGTTTTGAGATGGATTTTCTAGGCATTTGTAATCTCAAGGACACCTCATTTAACTATGAAACTTGGGGCATTGTTATGTGAGGAGACACACAGTAATTACAGCAGGTTCACATTTCTGACTCAGATAAAAGAAGGATGCACACATTTGGGGAACAGGGCTTTCAACCTGACTGAGAGATTATGCTTAGCTGCTTTGAGGATGTTCATGCTAAGAAAATGCTATTTATTAGATAGGACATTAGAAGATAAAGGATATATTTCATGGATATGAAGAAAGCTCAAATTCAATAACAAACTGTAGTCCTAGCATGCACAACTTATAAGAGAGGGTTGAATTAAATTCCACATGAACGTATTAACATTTCCAGTCTGTGCTAACAGTGCCAGGTGCTTTAGGCTGCAGGTGTTAGACAGAGCTCTTGTCCTCAGGTACTTTGGGCTTAGTTGCTGTGACTGTTACTGTGGACTCATTGACTAGTCATACAAGATAGGGTGTGATTAAATGCTGTAATGAGTGGAATGAGAGACAGCTAAGTGCTAGAGAAGATTAGCATAGAAAACATTTCTTAAAGAAAGTTTATAAGGAGGGGGTAGGACAAGAACTGGATTCTGCAAATTCTTGGCATTTGAGGAAAGGAAAGAGAATGAATCTTAATGGAGCTAAAATTTAATCCTTTTTTAAAAATGAAAAAATGCTGACTTCAAGTTGAAGACAAACAGGAAAGCATTATAAATTCCTCAACCCCAAAAGAGTATGGCTTCCTTATCCTCCCTCCCTCCAGTTTTTTTGGTAGTGTCTTTAGGAGTCATATAGGCAGAGATTGTATAAAGGTAAGCGTGACCATTACATCTCGAGACTTCAAAATAGCCCATGTGCCAAGTAAGGGATGGATATGGGGATATGGAGAGATAAGAAAAGATGAATTACTTCATTAAGTTTGACCTAGTCGTAGTAATTGCAGAATAAATGTTGTGTCAGCTATCAGCAATACTTGGGGAGTTGAGAGTTTTTATTAATACCAGGTCACAATTTCTACTGTCAATACTTCTTAGTTTCAGAACGGATAGAATTATTGTTCCGATCTGCTATCATCTCTTTGAAACAGATGATCTAAGTTGTCATAGCTACATAGAGGGTTTTGTTTCAGTTTTTTTGTTTGTTTGTTTGTTTTAACATAAGTGAGAACAATATGTGTTCAAACATTGCCAACTGTTAGGATGGAAACACATGAGCTTTGAAGAAAAGCAAGGGGAAACCAGTAACAGATACATTTTTACATATTTACATACACATATATTTAAATCTCTATCTCCTTTGGGTAGACTAGCAAGAGACAGGGAGTACATTTAGTGCAAGCTGCCACAATTCTTAGCAACCTAAGCCTAATCACCAAAGCTACCAAGAAAACAGATTCAACTGTCAGCTAATTCAGGGCTTCCTGGCATGTCTCACTTCATCACAAAGAACAGATGAGGTCATGTGGTTTTACAAACACGTTGTTTATTTGTGCTAATTATGACCACAGGGACCATTCCCAGCAATTCCAAGAGTTTGTAAGATCAGCATAACCCTTTCATGGATCACCCAAGCTTTTCCATATGATCTCATACTTTGCTTTCTGCTTGGGTCCCTCTTAAATGATCCCTTTCTGTAAGTACAGCCTTTAAAATCTCATTTGCTGTACCATTAATTACTGTTTACTTGCCAATGTTTATCTATTTGTTGTAGTGTCATTAGCATGAGAGGGTCTGTAAACAACACAACTGGGAATGGTGTCTGGTGTTAGTGGTTGCTGAACCCCCCATTCCTCTCTAAGTGGGGTCTGGCTCAGCTCACTCTTAACTTGTAGTCCTAATCAAGTAAATAAATTTGCAACATTCTCCTTATCTGTTTCTTCAGTATCTTACTGATCTAGACATGTTCTTCTAAACCCATCAGTGTAGTCCATTCTCTTTCTATACGATAACATATAGAATATTTCCACACATACAGAACCGTATAATTATACTTTTCTGGAAATCACATGCTCCATATTGTTTACTTAACCAATACATTTCTCTTCTCAATGTAACATTTCCTTTCTCTTCATTTCAACTCAACAGCTGACAAATATTCCTCTTATCTATTTTACTATCTTATGGAGGCTTTTACTGTTTGTGGTTTGTTTATAGTTAGGTTTCCGAGGTTATATACAAAGAAATGAATTTTGAGTTGAGTTAATATGGAGAGGGGCTGGGTCACATGTTGTTGTGATAACTGTTTGGCCTGGCTGCAGGCACCATTTTGTAGAAAACCAACGTTAACTGCAAGTGTTTCTGTGAAAATGTCTAACTTGACGTAGTAGGTCTCAAGGACTAGGTCAAGTTTAACTCTAGAGACTTACCACTGAGTGGGCCCTCTGTCTGTCAAGGGAATTGTCAACATTATACATGTCTCCCCATCTAAACTGGAAACACAACAGGTCCTCCCACAATATTAATGCATTTCATCATGGAAACCTAAGATATTTGTGTGACTCTCTTTACTTTATTTCCTAGATTGGCATCCAGTACTACCTTTTCTAATCAAGCAGAAAGGTAAGGTCGTAACGTGAGCCCCAGATCTCACTTTCTTTTCTCCTCTGTGCATGTTCATCCTGTTTCTAAAACAGCAGTGTAGGGCTGGGTGCAGTGGCTCGCATCTGTAATCCCAGCACTTTGGGAGGCCAGGGTGGAGGATCAATCGAGCCCAGGAGTTCAAGACCAGCCTGGGCAACATAGCAAGACCCTGTCTCAATAAAAAATAAAAATAAAAAAAATACCAGCTTGTGCACCACGAAAGGAATATTGTTAGGCTCCAGTTGTAGCTCTAGAGAGCACTAGTTATTCATTCTCTGTTCATGCCTTCATTCATTCATTCATTCACTCACTCACTCATTTTAGCCAACAAATACTTTTAAGCCCCCCCTGTACTAGACACTTAGGTCTTCACTGGGGGCAAAACTGACATGATTCCTGCCCTCATGGGGCTTATAGTCTATCCATGAAACCAATGTGAATAAAATATTTGCACAAATTTATAATTGCAAACTGTGCTAAGTGCTATGAAGAAAAAGTACAGAGAGACTTATATAACAGTAATTCATTCAACAAGTATTTATAGAATGACTACTAGTTATTGAGGTTATAGTAACTATAACAAAACGTCAAATCCTGGCTCTCAGGGAACTTACATTCTAGTTGAGGAGGGAGAAAATAAACAAATTAACCAACAGGAAAACTGACTATGTAATTTAATATCATTTAGTGCTAAATGCTACAAAAATGAATCAAGCAAGTCTGGGAGATAGAGAGTTCCTGGAGCTGGTATTTTAGATATAATGGTCAAGGACAGCCTTTTTGAGGAGGTAATATTTGAACAAAACCTGAATAAAGTGAGAGAGTGATCCATGCAGTAATTTATAGACATAACATTCCAGGCAGAGGGAGCAGTAAATACAAAGTCTCTAAGTCAGGAAAATGCCTCATATATTTGGAGAACAGACTAATGTGGCTGGAGCAGGTTGAGTATGAAAAAGAGTGGGAGGAGATGAGAGGGAAGAGGCAGTGGGAGCCAGGCCAAGTAGAGCCCTGCAGGTCATTTTAAGGATGCAGCAGGGAGCCATTGGAGTGAGGAGCGATGTGCTTTAACCTGCTGTTTTAGTCCACTTTCACACTGCTGATAATGACATACCTGAGACTGGATACTTTATAAAAGAAAGAGATTTAATTGACTCACAGTTCCACATGGCTGGGGAGGCCTCACAATCATGGTGGGAGACGAAGGAAGAGCAAAGGGACATCTTACATGGCAGCCAGCAAAGAGAGAGCTTGTGCAGGGGAACTCCCATTTATAAAACCATCAGATCTTATGAGACTTATTCAGTACCACAAGAACAGTATGGGGAAAACCACCCCTATGATTCAGTTATCTCCCACTGGGCTCCTCCACAACATGTGGGAAGTATGGGAGCTACAATTCAAGATGAGATTTGGGTGGTGACACAGGCAACCATATCACCTGCTTTGAAGGATCACTGCCTAGTTACTAATCAAGGGGCATGAAGTTTTAGTCAAGCCAGATGAATGAGCTCTGAAGATCTGCTGTACAGCGTTGCATCCACAGTCAACAGTAATGTATTGTACACAAACATTTTTTAAGAGGATAATTCTCATGTTAAGTGATCTTATACAATAAAATAAATCTTTTTAAGGAAAAAAATTTTAAGGATCCCTCTGGCTTCTCTGTTGAAAATAGGTTATGGTGGGGGGTAAAAATGGAAGCAGGGAACCACTTTGGAGACCATGTTAGTGGTGCAGATGAGAGGTTAGTGGTTTGGTCTAAAGTGGTGAGAGGCAGTCACATTAAGGATATATTTAGGAAATATTTTGAAAGTAGAACCAACAGAATTTGCTGATGGATTGGATGTTGGGTGTGAGACAAAGAGAGGAGGCAAGAATGACTCTCAAGTTTTGGTCTAAACAACTGGGTGAGCGGGTGTGGCATTTGTTGAGATGAGCAAACCTGGATGAGAGCTGATGGTGTGAGTGGGTGTAACAGGTAGTCCCAGTCTGGTCTTGGTAGTGGTAGAGAAGGGGAGAAAGAGGGCAGAGCTCCCTCCAGAAGTGATGTTTAAATCAAGATCTGAAAAAATGAGTTTAACCTAATTATGCACATAGTTATGGAAAGAGCATGGTAAAAAACAGTGTGTAGGAGGAACTATGAAAAAGCCAGTATAACCACAGCACAGAGATGCAAACACTTGCTGAGTTTGACTTACCAGATTGTGCATGATTTATAAACCACATTAAATATTTTGGACTTCCTTGTAGCAGCAGTGGGAAGCCAGCGGAGGATTTGTAAGCAACAAGGTGTGTGTATGCATGCATGCATGTGTGTGTGTGTGTGAGAGTGCACATGTGTGTGTGTAGCATGTAGAAAGGCTACTTTGACTGCAGTGGGGAGAAAGAACCAGAAGAGGGCAGGAATGGATGCTGTGTGTGACTTTGGGCACATTGATCTCTCTGCCTTAGTTTCCTCATCTGTAAAAGAGAGATACTAATGTATGCCTTCTTGTGCCTCAGGGGTATTTTCTGTGGACCCAAATGATAGAGTGTATGTGAGAGCATAAGTGTAGCAGGTCCTACAAACATAAGATGATATTATTGTTGACATGGCATTTCTATAACTTATGGCTTTAGGGATGTTTGCTTTTCTTTCTAATGCTCTATTTGATGAATGACTTTTTTAAAAACTTTTTTTCTTAACTTTTTTAATGAAAGATTTTAAATGGACTGCAAAGTTGAAAGAATTATACAGTGAACACTCATATACCTGTCACCTAGATTTTAAAACAAATATTTTATTTTCTTTATCACACATCCAACCATCTATCTATCCATCAATTCATTTTTTGTGGATGTATTTCAGAGTAAATTTCAGGTATTAGAATGTAGTTTCCCCTACATACTTCAGCAAAGTTAGCATTAACTCAAGTTCAATTTTTGTATACAGTTGTTTCTTTTTTCCTCCAGCTTTATTGAGGTATAATTGAGAAATAAAAATTGTATATATTTAAGATATAAATGTGATCTTTTGATAGATGTGTACATTGTGAAATGATTACCACAATCAAGCTAATTAACATATTTATCACCTCACGTAGTTATCTTTTTATTTTTTGGTGAGAACATTTGAAATCTACTCTCTCAGCAAATTTCAAGTATACAATATATTGTTGTTAACTATACTCATCATATTGTACATTGACCATGGTTGTTTCTTTTGTAAAATTTACATACAAGGAAATACACAAATCTTAAGTGTTTATTCCTTGAGTTTTGTCAAATGCATATGACTGTGTAACCCAAACCCCTGTTAATGGGATTACTATTATTCCCAGAAAGTTCTCTCATGCACGTTTCCAACTAACCTCTACCCCCATAGGGGCAAACACTGTTGTGATATTTTTCTACTTGGGTTGATTTTGCCCATTCTAGACTTCATGTCAGTGGAATCCTACTGTGTGTGCTCTTTTGTGTCCAACTTCTTTTACTCAGCATGATGTTTTTGAGATTTATCCATATTGATGCTTTTTTATCAGGAGTTTCTTTTTCAAGGCTGAATTGTGTCCCATAATTTGCTTTTTAATTTTCTTATTGCAGTAGTTCTAGGTTGTTTCAGTTTGGGGCTATAAAATATAGAGCTATTGTGAGCATTCTTATAAAAGCCCATTTTAAAACAAATGTTTTTATTTCTCCTGGGTAAAATACCTAGGGATGATATTGTTTGATTACAGGATAGGTATGTGTTTAATTATATCAGAAACTACTAGAACTTCTCTTGAAGTGGTTATGCCATTTTATATTACCATCATCAGTGTATTCTGGTCGTTTCATATTCTTGCCCAACTTTGGCATTGTTGGTCTTTTTAATTTTAGTCATTCTGGTAGATGTGTAATGGGTATTTCATTATAGTTTTAACTTGCATTTCTCTATGACATTTTGTCAAGTGCTCATTGACCCATTGTGTATATTCTTTTGAGAAGTGTCTGGTCAAATCTTTTGAATATTTTAATTGGGTTGTTGTCTTTTTATTGCTGAGTTGTGAGACTTTATATATCCTGAATACTGGTCCTTTGTTAAGTATGTTTTGAGAATATTTTCACCCAGTCTGGGGCATGCCTATTTATTTTCTTAGTGGTATCTTTTGCTGATAAGTTTTTAATTTAGATGATTTCTAATGCATTAAAACAAAACATTACAATTATTGCTTCTTGTTATCTGTCTAAGAAACCTTTGTCTACTTCCAAGTCATGCAGATATTCTCTAATGTTTTCTTCTAAAAGCTTTATGGTTTTCATATGTATATTTGGCATTTATAAAACCCATCTCAAGGCCAGGCGCGGTAGCTCACGCCTGAAATCACAGCACTTTGGTAGGCCAAGGTGGGCAGATCACGCTGGCTAACACATTGAAACCCCATCTCCACTAAAAATACAAATAATTAGCTGGGTGTGGTGGCAGGTGCCTGTAGTCCCAGCAACTCAGGAGGCTGAGGCAGGAGAATGACTTGAACCTGGGAGACAGAGGTTGCAGTGAGCCAAGATTGTGCCACTGCACTCTAGCCTGGGCGACAGAGTGAGACTCCATCTCAAAAAAAAAAAAAAAAAAAAAAAAAAGAAAAGAGAAGAAAAAGCTTCTCAAATTTATTTTTATGTATGGTATGATATGAGGCAGCAGTAGGAGTTCATTTTTATCCATGTGGATAATCAGTTTTTCAACACAGTTAAAAAAGGATATTCTCTTTGCTTATTGGATCACTGTGGTGCCTGTTAAGCTTAGAAACCATAGAAGAGTGGATCTATTTCTGGGCTCTCTATTCTGTTCCACTGATCTATATATTAATTCTTTTTTTTGTTTTTGAGACGGAGTCTCGCTCTGTCGCCCAGGCTGGAGTGCAGTGGCCGGATCTCAGCTCACGGCAAGCTCCGCCTCCCGGGTTTACGCCATTCTCCTGCCTCAGCCTCCCGAGTAGCTGGGACTACAGGCGCCCGCCACCTCGCCCGGCTAGTTTTTTGTATTTTTTAGTAGAGACGGGGTTTCACCGTGTTAGCCAGGATGGTCTCGATCTCCTGACCTCATGATCCGCCCGTCTCAGCCTCCCAAAGTGCTGGGATTACAGGCTTGAGCCACCGCGCCCGGCTATATTAATTCTTCAGCTTGCACCACACTGTCTTGATTATAGTAGCTTCATAGTAAGTAGTAAGTCTTAAAGTCAGGTACCATGAGTCCTCCAAATTTAGTTATCTTTTTCAAGATTGGTTTGGATCTCTAGATTATTTACATTTTCATAAAGATTTTGGAATAAGCTTGTCATTTTTATCAAAAAAGCCTCCTGGGGTTGTATTCAAAGAACAAATCAATTTGGGGATAACTGACAGCATGAAAATATTGAATCTTCCAATTCATGAACATGGTATGTATCTCAGTTTCATGAGATCTTTAATTTCTCTCAGCAGTGTTTTTTAGTTTTCAGTGTAGAGGTCTTGCCATTTTTGTTAATTTATTTTCAAGAATTTTATGTTTTTTGTACTAATGTAAATGGAATTTTAAAAAATTTCAACTTTTTGCTGCTGATATCTAAATAACAATTGATACTTGCATATTCACATTGTATTCTAGCTAAACTCACTTATTAGTTCTAGTAGTTGCTTTGTAGATTTCTTAGGATTTGATTTTGTATAGAAAAATCATCTATAAATAGCAAGAGTTTTACTACTTCCTTTCTGATCTTTATGCCTTTTGTTTCTTTTCGTTGCCTTATTGCAATGGCTAGGACTGCCGATGCAATCATAGAGATGAGAGAGTGGGCACCCTTGTCCTGTTTCCTCTCTTACAAGGAAAGTATTCAATATTTACTATTAATCATAGTAGCTATAGGTTTTTTATAGATGCCCTTTAGCAAATTGAGGTTTTTCCAGTTTGAGGGTTTTTGTTGTTGTTGCTGTTGCTGTTGTTGAGACAGGGTCTTGCTCTATCACCCAGGTTGGAGTTCTGTGGCACCATCTTGGCAGTCTCAACCTCCCTGGCTCAAGTGATCCTCCCACCTAAGCCTCCTGAGTAGGTGGGACTACAGGTGTGTGCCACCACACCCAGCTAGTTTTTTGTATTTTTTTGTAGAAATGAAGGAGTTTTGCCCTGTTTCCCAGGCTGGTCTCCAACTCTTAGGCTCATGCACGCTTGGCCTCCAAAGTGCTGGGATTATAGGCAATAGCCACTGGGCCTGGCGCAGTCTGAGTTTTTGTCATGATGTGTGTTGACTTTTGTGAGATGTATTTTCTGCATCTATTGAGATAAAAGTTTTTTGTCCTTTATTGCTTAATATATTGAATTGTACTGACTGATTTTTGAGTATTAAACTATTATTACACTCTTGGGATAAACCCTACTTGGTCATGACCCTACTTGGTCTTTTAATCTATAGCTGAATTCAATGGCCGTGATGACTATGGATCTGTCTGTCCTCTTCCCATTTCTTTTCTGTTTCCTTCTTTTTTAAAATTTATTTTGATAGTGGCTTTATCGATTTTAGTTTTAGGGCTATGCTGGCTGCATCAAACAAATTGGAAAGGGTTCTCTCCTCTATTTTCTGAAGTTATTGTAAGTTCAGTATTATTTTTTCCTAAAGAATATTTTTGACCTAAAACTTTGAACCAGCATTTCAGGGTAGATGTGGCATAATGAGGTAATAATTGGCATAATTAGGTAAGCAGTACTTCTTACTCTTCATTTATGTTCTTTGATTTTTTCTTTCTTCCTTCTGATAACTTATCCCCTAACTACTTCAAGAAGCATCCCTTCTGGTACCTTGGTCTAAGGGGCACGGCCTCATAAATTTGGCCCTACTTTTGATGTACAGAGGTGCACATGAAGGGTGAAGGGCAAACTGCAGCCGTCAAAGTCCAGCCTTTTTACAAGTGTCAGCTCGGATGCCCAAAGAAAACTTCCCAGATCTCCTAATGAGAATGAACATCTCCCTCACTGCGCATATATATATATATATGTATGTATCTATATATATGAATTTTTTTTTCCTCAGAGCAACTCTCTCTTAGCCAGTGACACTTTCCTGGGAGGATTTTCTTGGTAATCCTCATCCAGAGCTCTAGTCTTAACTGTCATTCTGTGAGCATGTGACCTTTGTATGTGACCTCTTCTCTGAGGACCTCATAACCTTCCTGAGTCCATTGTGGGACGTGGAATACATCTGAGACTACGCTGGCATTTCATAGTTCTCTCTTTCTAAAAACTTCTTGTTAACAGGGATTAGGTTTGAGTAGAATATTTCATTTCACTGATGAACATGACAGTGAGCTATCCCATAGGAGGCATGGTGTGCAAATGACTGAACTCTAAGTAAATACCTGAACACATGCTCACTGGCCCATGACTTCGTGTTTCTTCTCCCCTGTTCAACTCCAGCATGATGGTTCCTGGCAATGCAGCGGGGGTGGCCAAGCAGTTCCTACGCTGCATCTTCCATCAGTTGGCCCCCAACGGCATCTTCCCGCAGCTGTTCCAAAGCACCATCAAAGGTAATTCATCCACTGAGAATCCAGACACCACAAATTTGCCTCATCCCAGACACCCAAACACTAAATCTGATTGTTGACTTTCCAGATGGGACTTTTTTACGGACCTTAGCCTCGTCTCTGATGGACTTCAATGAGCTGAGCTCCATCGCAGCTCTCAGTCAGCTCCTAGAGGTGGGTTTCCTTTAGTAACACCCTAAGGCCCAGCCGAAACTCTAAGCCCCAGCACAACTGTGGGTGTTTCTTTGAATCACACCATAGGGTACTGCTGAGGAAGGATTTCAGTGTTATTTACTTTAAAAATGAAATATAAAAGTTTTAAATTAAAAATTTATATTAAATTGAAAGCTAAGGACTGAGTGCAGTGGCTCATGCCTATAAGCCCAGCACTTTGGGAGGCTGAGGCAGGAGGATTGTTCGAGGCCAGGAGTTCAAGACCAGCCTGTGCAACATAGCAAGACCCCCATCTCTACAAAATAAAAATAAAAAAAATTAACCGACGTGGTGGCACATGCCTGCAGTCCCAGCTACTCAGGAGATGGAGGGGGAAGGATCACTTGAACTCAGGAGTTGGGGGCTGCAGTGAGCTGTGATGGCTACACTATGCTCCAAGTTGGGCAGCAGAGCGAGACCCCCAACTCAAAAGAAAAATAATAGAAAATGCTAAAATTTAAATAATTTAAATTTTAAAAATTAACATAATTTAAATTTTAAAGTTAATTAAGAAATAGAATTGCATAGAAAAGTGTCAGTTGGACATTGCTGCTTTGCGTGGATTTACTCTTCATTGAAAACTTCTCCATACCCTCAGCTAAGTCATGACCTTGCCTCCACAGAACATGCTGGTTTTCCAAGGGCAGAGTGGTGGGTGGGTGGATCAAGAGACTTCGGTTCAAGTCTCAGCGCCGCTGCAGGTCAGCTCTTGGGGTTTGCTTGTGGGAGCTGCTCACTGCTAGAAAAAAAGCTACAGCTCCTGTAATTCTACACTCAGTCTTTGTGCTGGGATTTATTTCCAGTGAGCATCATTCATTGTTTTCTTAGCACCGAACCACACCAGTTGTAGACCCTTGGAAGCTGTTTCCTATTTCTTGCTCACATTTCACCTCTCACCAATTTTCCCCCTTAAGTTTGTCTGAATGATTTTTCTCGGTATCCCTCCAGTCTATCATAGGGATTGGCCTATGTAGTAGGCACTGAACACGTTTATAGCCTGAGGATGTGACTTTTAAACTGACCTTCACCAAATAGCGCTATGCATTCCCGTGCTCTTTCAGCAGTTGATTGCCTATGCTTTTGTGTTTTTAGGGTCTAAATAACAAAAAGAATTTACCAGCAGGGGGTGCTATGATACGCTGTTTGGAAAACATTGCAACCTTCATGGAAGCTTTGCCTATGGATTCTCCTAGTAGCCTGTGGACCACAATCAGCAACCAGTTTCAGACATTTTTTGCCAAGCTGCCTTGTGTTTTACCTCTGAAGGTAAGCTGAGCCGAAGATTTCATTGTCAATTAATTTCTTGCCATTTTCAGACCATTTGTTTACAAGCAGCAGTCTTGGGTGATTTAATGTATGGCAAAGGACAATGAGGAAACTCCGTCAGCCACGGAGTGAGGAGTCTTATTTGGGTTGTTCCGTCTTCTCTTAGAGAATGACAGGAATGTGGAGCGAGCATTTTGCTCACTGATTATGAATATGCATGTTTCCAGTTGATTTGGAAAAAAAAAAAAAAAACAGCCAGGAAGACGTGAGTAGATTGTGTTTATCCGGCAATTTTTCTCTGGTAGATATTAAATAAGTAAATAAATAGTTTTGTCCAAAAGCAGCCCAGACTTACAATGTAAAGTTTCCATTTTAGAGAATAATCTAAAGGGAAATGATTGCTGTGTTTGTGAATGACGATATTTCTGCTTGACTGTTACACCCTACACCATACCATCTCCCAAGAATATACACACAATTACCTACCTGGAAATCTGGTGGCCCAAGGATCATTGACAACTTGAGCTCAGGAAATGCAAATAAGAAGCCAATACTGTTAAAGCTGGAAGAAATCTATAAAGATCATCCTTTCCAATGCCCCTGTTTTCTAAATGAATTCTGCAAATTCAGAGAGGTGGTGTAGTTTCTGGAAACAATGCAGTGGTGACAATGTGAGGATTAGAACTGAGGTTTTCTGACTTACAGTCCAGTGCTCATTTCACTAACAGACTCTTCTTGCCCTTCTGCAGCAGGGGGGAGTTGAAGACATTCATGTCTCTAGAGTAGGGGGCAGGGTGGTGGCTGGCAGTGGCGTTGCTGGCTTTGAACCTGACCTGCTCCATGAGGTTTTTTGTGCTTTCTCTATGCAGATTACAGAAGCATTTAACTGGCAACAAAATGAATCAGGCAGGGCATAGTGGCTCATGCCTGTAATCCCAACACTTTGAGAGGCAGAGGTAGGAGGATTGCTTGAACCCAGGAGTTTGAGACCAGTCTGGGGAACATGGCAAGACCTCGTCTCTATGAAAGATTAAAAAAAAAAAAAACATAGGCTAGGCAATATAGTGCAACTCTGTCTCTTAAAAAAATTAGCTGGGCATGGTGGCGTGCACCTGTAGTCCCAGCTACTTGGGAGGCTGAAGTGGGCTCATTGTTTGAGCCCAGGAGGTTGAGGCTGCAGTGAGCCATAATTGCACCACTGCACTGTAGCCTGGACGACAGAGAGAGACTGTGTCTCAAAAATAAATAAACAAATAGAAAATATTTTAAAAATTAGCCAGGCATGATGGCATGTACCTGTTGTCCCAGCTACTTGGGAGGCTGAGGTGGGAAGATTGCTTGAGCCCGGGAAGTTGAGGTTGTAATGAGCCATATTTGTGACACGGCACTCCAGCCTGGGCAACAGAGTGAGATCTTGTCTCAAAAATATAAAATAAAATAAAAATAAAGTGCATTTCCCGTAGACAGAAAAACAAAAGGATCAGGTTACGTATTAGTAGCTCCACTTCTGAAATGAGTATTATGTATACATAAGATACTTGACAAAGATCAGCCACCTGTGATAATACATTTTTCCAAATAGGGAGATACTACTAATAGGTCTGCAAGGGATAATGCAGGGACCCTTAGCTCAGTGTGTGCTGCTGTGAGTTTGGAGTTACTGTGAGAAGCAGGAGTACAGAGGAGGGATCTTTACCATCTCTTACATTCTATGATCCTTGTTTGCCCACAGATCTGGAGCAGCTGAATAAATCCAAGCCAGAAGGGTTAGTACTTTGAAACTGTGTATGTGTATAGCTACTGTACATCAACACACAGGAAATTGAGTGCACAAATTTTAAGCACATGGAGCCTCCTAGGACCCGAGAACCAATCAGGGCTTCACTGCTAAAGAGCCACACACGCTCAGAGAAGGGATGGGGTGAGGTATGGCAATTTTTTTTTTTTTTTTGAGACAGAGTCTCGCTCTGTCACCTAGGCTAGATTGCAGTGGTGCAATCTCGGCTCACTGCAAGGTCTGCCTCCCAGGTTCATGCCGTTCTCCTGCCTCAGCCTCCCAAGTAGCTGGGACTACAGGCGCCTGCCACCACGCCTGGCTACTTCTTTTGTATTTTTAGTAGAAACGGAGTTTCACCATATTAGCCAGGATGGTTTCCATCTCCTGACCTCATGATCCGCCCTCCTCGGCCTCCCAAAGTGCTGGGATTACAGGCGTGAGCCACCGCGCCCGGCCGAGGTATGGCAAATTTAAATGTCTGTGTGCCGATGTGACTGTCAGAAGATTTAACTTGAGCACAGAAGAGTGGCAAGTGTTGCCAGCTGTAAACAAGTGGCATGCCTAATTCATGACAATCAGCCTGCCCATAGGGACCCTGCCTACAGGGTTAATGAGGGAGAAAAGATAATAAGGAGAATTGAGGCCCTTAGGAACTGGAATGTGCCAGTCCTTCTACGAGGTCAGCGGCTACTCACGCCTGCCAGTTGTTGTTCTGTGGGAGCGCAGGCCTCAGGTTGTCTGTCTTCCCTTTTATTCCCAAGATGACATTTTCTGGGTTTTAAATCACTATGGGGGCCTGATGAGCAGCCAGTTTTCAGCCTCTGGTTTAAAGTAATGTAAATGTCACATCAACTCCGATGAGTGTCGAGCAGATTAAATAGAACCAGAGGTTCCCTTCAAAGGCACTTGTGAAATACTTTCACAATCTGTGTAGGAATTTCCCCAACTGGGGCAGATCTGGGCACTGCCCCTGATCATCTTCTGCCTTTGTTTTTCATCTCTGGGGAAAATAATAAACCACTGAAACCTTCTATAGTTTGTTTTCATCAGTTTATAGAAGCAGATCTCAAACGTCAGTGTGCATCAGTGTCCCTGAAGGACTTGCTAAAACACAACTTACTGGGCCTGATTTGGGAGTTTCTGATTCAGTAGGGGTGGGGCTTGAGGATTTGCATTCCGGCACATTTCTAGCTGCTGGTTCCAGGATTTCACTTGGAAAACTCCTGGCTTGTTTTGTACTGTCTTGACGAAGTTAATGTATGTACACAGCTGCAGAAATTTAACTATAGCCTGCATTGTGATCTGTTTACCATATCATTGTTTATTCTTGCTGTAATGTTTCCCCCCATCCTAGTAAACTTAATTTTAAAAGTACATTTTGATGTGGAATCTTGTCAATATAGAACTTGAATGGATAGGTAAGGTATGATTTTCTCTTGTAGAAGTTTTACTGCATTTTCTCAGGTTTTTATCTTGTTTCTTCATAGCAGAGAAAGGGCAGATGAAACTGGTTCTTAGGTGGATTCATGGTTTTTTAAAATAGATCTAAGTAGGTTCCCCCCCCCCGCCCCAAAATGGCCTTTCACATGTTGGTGTATCTCTTTAGAGTTAGATACATTTAATATCTACCCAACAAATTTCTGTTCATTGTCCATCCATCCATTCATCCATCCGTCCATCCATTCATCCGTCCATCCTTCCACCCATCTCTCTATTCACCTATCTCATTAATTTTTAGGGCTATATCTTTGAAAAATAGTTTAGGAGTTGTGTTTAGTTATTTAATTGTTTAGCATTGTATAATTGTTTAATTAAAATTGTTTTAACCTGAGAATGATTTTTCTTTCAAAAAGGATATTATGGCATGGGAAATTGTAGAGAGGCAGTTATATTTCAGATTTTTCCTTCTGCTAAAATAAATGTTTTCAGGACATATTTGAAGCAAAAGGTATATTAAGGTGGAAACTGATTTTTACTTTTTTCATATTTATTCACAGTGTTCTTTAGATTCCAGTTTGAGAATTATGATTTGCCTCTTGAAGATCCCTTCTACCAATGCTACAAGGGTATGTATGTTTCAGAAAAACATAACCAATTGGTTAGTCAGTTATTTTTTAACCTTATGAGATAAGCTTGTAGCAATACTGAAGACACAGTTATTGCACACCAAATGCTTCCCTTTCAGCCTCCTTCTCTCTCGTCACGCTAGGTCAGTGCCTTGTATAAAGAGCTCTGTCTAATACATCACAATGTCATGGTTTATACTTGGTCCTGCTAGCCCCGTGCCATGGCCACCAATCCATCCCCCATACTACTAACTAGGCGATCCTTCTAAACAGGATCTTATTTTGTTGGTTCCTTGCTTTAAAATATCTGATAACTTCTCATTTCTTTCAGGATGATGTCCCGATTCCTTAATGTGGTATCTAAGATGTTATTTCATGACTCTCCAGCCCACCTTTCCAATTTAATCTTTGGCTCCATGTCTCTTTCATCCACTCCTCCTGTGCACTTTCAGAATCAGCATTATCATCATCATCATCGAAACAACAAACACTGTTTGTTATCATATGGCAGACATTGTGCTTAATGCTTCAGATATATAATCTTATTTAATTTCATATTTCCTTGCCTTTGCTTAGGCCATTTCCTTTGCCTGAAATGCTTTATGCCCTTGTTGGTGTGATAAACTCCTTCTCATTCTTCAAGGTCCCATTTAATGAAAATACATGTTCATATTATCTGTAGCAACTTTCTCCTGTATCAGCTCCCACAGTATTTGATAGAGCTCTCTATAGTAGCACTTACATTGCCCTGAAGTGGTCCCAATGAGACCACAAGCCTCAAGAAGTTCCGCACCATGTCTCATTCACCTTTTTATTCCAAGTTATATTTTCTGGCTGCATTCGATGCCATGGTACAATAGTTTGCATTGCTATAGCTTGTAATTACTATTTAATACACCAACAATGTATGTATTCTGCAACTATTTAAGTTGACTGTGTTTTCATAGACTCATGGTTTATGCTAGAAAGTTACAAAGAGATCATTGGGTTCAATCCACTCATTTACAGTTGAGGAAACAGGTTCAGAGAGATGAAGTGTCTTGGCCAGGATCACATGGCTGGTTAGTAGAAGATTTGAGACTTGAACATAGGTCCTTTGGGTCCGTATTGCCCCATCACTGTGCTGCTCTTCTAGATATAAGAGCAAGTTTCCTTATAGGCTTGAATTCAGGCTTCTCTTTTTGACCAATAAGGATACATTATGTGCAACATGAGACATTCCCATTCCATTCATCTATCATCAATGTTTCAAGACAATAGTAAATACACACACACACACATCTATATATATATATTTTTTGAGATGGAGTCTCGCTCTGTCGCCCATGCTGGAGTGCAGTGATGCCAGCTTGGCTCACTGCAGCCTCTGGCTCCCAGGTTCAAGCAATTCTCCCTGCCTCAGCCTTCCAAGTAGCTGGGACTACAGGCATGTGCCACTATGCCTGGCTAATTTTTGTATTTTTAGTAGAGATGGGGTTTCATCATATTGGCCAGGCTGGTCTCGAACTCCTGACCTCAAGTGATCCACCCATCTCGGCCTCCCAAAGTGCTGGGATTACAGGCATGAGCCACTGCACCCAAGGCAACAGCATTTATATGGAGCAAAGAATAATGAATCATTAGTACTATTTCTGTGAGTTTCTTTAAGATTTTCTATATGGAAAGCACCACATGGATTTCTGTGGGGAATACAAATAAGTAAAAAACAGAATTCCTATATTTAGGGTCAACTAACACAGAGTGCATTCATTTTCATATCAATAAGAAAGAAGAACCTCAAATATGCTTATATCCTTTGAGTTAGTCATTTTTTTTCTGGGAATCTGTTCAAGGAAGAAAATGCAAATGCTAATTTCATGTAAAATATTTTTATTGGGGTGTTATTTATAGTAAAATGTGACTTTGTGACCATTAAAATTGGTGATTATGAAGAATTAAATGGCACTGGGAATTTCTGATGTTATATTAAGTTAATAAAAAACAAAATACAAGCCATCCCATTACTGGGGATATACCCAAAGGATTATAAGTAATGCTGCTATAAAGACACATGCACATGTGTGTTTATTGTGGCACTATTCACAATAGGAAAGACTTGGAATCAACCCAAATGTCCATCAGTGACAGACTGGATTAAGAAAATGTGGCACATATACACCATGGAATACTATGCAGCCATAGAAAAGGATGAGTTCGTGTCATTTGTAGGGACATAGATGCAGCTGGAAACCATCATTCTCAGCAAACTATCACAAGAACAGAAAACCAAATACCACATGTTCTCACTCATAGGTGGGAATTGAACAATGAGATCACCTGGACACAGGAAGGGGAGCATCACACACTAGGTCCTATAGTGGGGAGGGGGGATGGGGGAGGGATAGCATTAGGAGATATACCTAATGTAAATGAGGAGTTAATGGGTGCAGCACACCAACATGGCACATGTATACATATGTAACAAACCTGCGCGTTGTGTACATGTACCCTAGAACTTAAAGTATAATAAAAAAAAAAAAATACAAGATTTTACGTGTGTAATATTTCCACTATGTTCAAAATGTAATCATGAGGTGGTGGGACTATGGATGACTTTTACTTCCTCATGTGTCCTTTCCTGCATATCTTGAGTTGGACACTGAACATGTATTACTTTTGAAAACCAGACAGCGAGCACTATAGAGATTGAGAAGTAGTGGAAATCATGGCATGCAAGTGTTTTGGAGTCCAGTTAAAATCTTATCTTCTCTGCAGAGAAATTCTACCTCTGGAAAATTGCCCTGGAACTTGGCTTTGAATTCCACCTGATACCTTCATGGCCTTAGGCTAATTACTTGTCAACTGCCTAAGCTGCAGAATAGGAATGGATACTAAAGCTTCAGAAGGTTAATAATGAAGACCATAGCTAACAATGATGGAGAGCTTACTGGTGCCAAGTGCTTTACATATATTATCTCTTTTAATTCTCATAACTTGCACCCTAATGAGGTGGAAGCCATTATTATTCCCCTTTTACAGAAGAGAAAACCAAGTTCCAGAGAGATTAAATCACTTATTCAAGGTCACAGTGAGCTAGAGTGTGAACACCCTTGTGTCAGAATTTAGTGCTTGTGTCGTTACCTATATTGTAACACACTGTCTCCCAGGATAGTTATGAAAAACTTGAATAAGATAAACTATATGAAATCATCCATCTAACTCAGTCTGACACTCAGTAGGTACTCAACAAATGTTTCTAAATAACTTAAGAAAGCATATGGAACTAAAACTAATCCTTTATGGGTAAGATTCAGGGGGAGAAACTGAAACAGACTATGCCTTCCTGATAAACGTTGGCAGGAGGCTGGGTTGTGATGAATTTTATATAAGCTATAGTACTTTGGTACTTACACACAAGGGTGGTTTGCGTTACTTAACCCAGAAGACAGGCTTCCAGATCTGAATATGATGAACTCATAAACACTTAAATGTGCTGAAAATAAAGTGGAAGATCCTACTGCCAACCCCACACTCTTGATTGCTTAGAGTGGACATGAAGACAGGGTTGAAGTTAGGAAGGTTTGTAAATGATGCCACATGGAAAAATGAATGTCTTTTTGAGCAGTGAAATGATTTGATCCTGCTCTTTGAGCCCTCGACTGAAGGTGCAGTTCTGTTTTTATTAGACCAACGGGGTTGCTACAGGAGCCACCTGGCAACAGATTTTTCAATTAAAAAAAAGTGATTCCATTAGTTAAAGTATCGTAAGATTTTAATATTTTTTTAAATAAATAATCAGCAATTGACTTTATTTGGCCCCAATCTCATTGCAGAGTTTGTTGGAACCGTTTTCAAAACTGCTCAGCTTTGTAATTCAGAATGCCGTCTTCACTCTGGCCTACCTAGTGGAGCTGTGTGGCTTATGTTACCGAGCTTTCACTAAGGTAAGCAAGCTTCCATATGTGTGTTCCTGTGAAACTGAAAACTGGAAGAAATATATTATTTTGAATCAGTGGCAAGTCCCTTTTAGGTCAGTTGCTTCCATATAGTTAAAAATGAGTAATACTGCCGAAGTCTAATAAATACCATGGTAAGGAAACACTTTAAACACACACACACACACACACACACAATGTCTAAAATATGCACATATGCAGATTTGGAGAACCGAGGGTCATGTGGTTAGAACACAAGTGGTATTTTTAATGAAAAGAGCTAATGGTTGACAGGACCTCTTAAGGTCCTTTTCAAGTTCACCATCCCATGATTGGGAGGCAAGACATCTCTACATACCATTTTTATACCCAAAGTAGAAGAATATCAGCTTGTCATTTGTAAAAGCCTTTGAAGGGCTCCTTAATTCTCATCATGTGTCTGTCTTTTCAGGTCTGGGTTCTTGGCCTCTGAGATTGGAATCTCATCTTTGTCATCTTGCCTTAATAATGGTTTCTCTATTGCATTATCTGTAGCAACCCTGGCCCACTACCGAGAAAGTGGAAAAGTACTGCTGGCCCAGTGGCAGTAGCAGCCTTGTTGGAGCTGGTAGATGCTGTCCTAATGGAAAAGCAGTAGGCAGGGCAAATTGGGAGCATTTCTGTCCTTAAGAACAATGTGCAAATGTTACCCTTTCAATTTCTAAATTTTCCAAGCTTGTTTTCCATGGGTCTCTGTTTCTGTTGTTCTCTCTTGAACATTCAGAATGTCTCTTATTCATGTTGTCCATTTCTATAAGCCCTTTATTTTCCTCATAAAAATCTAATTTTATACTAAGGCTTTCATTCTATTTAAAGCATTCTTGTCCTCTTTCTTACCAACTTGGGTCCATTCTGTCATGTTAAGTGTTCCATGGTAATCTTTTCTTTGGTTTTTCTGATTAGAAACTATTTATTACCCTGCCTGGAGCAATATGTTTTCTAACTACCAAGATGGTCAGCATTTTTTTCTTCTTTTAGAACCTTCTTGAAAGATAACTTCTTCCTTCTTTTTCACTTAAAAAAGTAGATCAGTAAGACACAGCACCAAAAAGATTTTCTATTTCTAGAAACCATTTGATTTCTTCATTGTGTTTATGTTTAATTTGTTTAAATTATACCTTTTTGGGGGGATGAATCATAATGAGTTTATACTTTCTATGTTGTACGGTATAGATATAGATTACAGGCGCCTTTGTAGCATTTGAATTCAAGATATTATTGGTTTCCAGTTCAAGATATTCATTACATACAATATCTCTTCATAATCCCTCATAACTTTAGTGGCCTCTTACTTCCCATTATCATCTACCCTTTCTCATTCTAATGCAAGATGATGACTACTTGTAGAAAGCTTCAGTTGATGGTGTTCTACCTTCCTGGCCGATAATGAGAAACTATAAGAAATGGTTTAAAAATAGCAGTAGCTAATTCAGCTGTCTCCCTTATATAATCAAAAGAAAAGGCACAGAAAGGTAAGAACTTTGGAGACTTCACTTTCTAGCAATCTGGTAGTCTAGATACCCTGAAAACCATACCACTTAAACCACTAGGAACACTGGATGAAATGTAATAAAGGTGATTTTTAATGTAGACCTAATTTTATAAGAATGAAAGGGGCAAAAATGAAGTGGAATTGAGGATCAGAGTGGTAAGCATATAAATAGCCCTGTGGTGGGGGTGTTGCTTGTCTTGGCAACTTAGTGCCTGGAGTTTTAAAGCCCATACAAGGAAAGGAGATGAAGTTTTGGGATTATCCAGGCAGGGAGTTGGATCTGAGTTATCCCTAGCAAAAAGTCAGAACCCTTGAAAGGCTATTCACTTGGTAAAAGGGTAGTTTGGAAAGAATACATTCTTATATAGAGGTGACAAAGAATGGTGTCTGTCTCAGTTTGGAAACTGGGAGAAAGATTTATAGTCTTCCTTGCGAATTAGTAAACATGGGCCTATCTTGGATCAGGTTTAGAGTTTGAATTTATAATACCTGCATGCTCTTGGAACTCCCAAGTTGAAGAGTCAAATAACATTAGTGCTGAGCAAGTAATAACCTTGGAATATCTGGCAGAAGCAAGATCAAAACAAGCCTCAACCCTCTCTGAATTAATATGTCTCCAATCTATGCCCAGCAGGATTCCTATAGTTAAAATCCTAATGAACATGAGCTCATAATCTAAAATTACAAAACAAATGAAGATATAACCCACCTTGTGATAGATTAGGAAAGTCAACAAGGAACAAGATCATTTCCCACGAGAACTTTCAATATTAAAACTATGTGATAAAGATATAAATGATAAACATATCATTAAAAATGATAATATATAAGTGACTATAAATGATATGCATATGAAGAATGTATATATAAATATTATAAAATATTAAAAATATAAATATATAAGTGACTATCCTTTTAATGATAAGCATATGAAAAATAAATAAAATAATAGATTTAGTCATTTCAAAAATTTAAAAAAATGAACCAGACAGATTTAAACAGTAGAAATTCTAGAAATGAAAACCAATCACTGACATAAAAAACTTAATGGATAGATTAAATAACAAATTAGACATAGGCAAAGAGAGAATTGGTGAAATGGAAAATAGATGGGAAGAAATTACCTAGAATTCAGAAGAGAGATAAAGAGAGGAATATAAAGAGAAATTCTAATATATATCTAATAAATATTTCAGATAAGGAAAATATGCTTTTTATCAATTCTAGAATTGATGAAAAATATTTAATTTTCTGATTCAGGAAACACAATGAGCCCTAAAAGTATTATAAATAAACTAAAGTTTTATGTGCTCATGTCATAGTGTACATGAGTAGGAATAACTTGTCAAAACAGCCAAGACAAAGAAAACATTTTCAGAACAACCAAAGGAAAAGACACCCTGAAGACAGACAATACACTTCTCAACAGCACAATGAAAGCCAGAAGGTAATTGAAAAAAAAAAAATGTCTTTAAAATGATAAGAAAAAAGAACTATCTACCTGGAATTCTCTACCAGCTAAGCTATCCTTCAAAAGTGAAGGATAAATAGATATTCTATCAAGAAAATAAGAAAGTTTCTAATAGATTCTTACTGAAACAACTACTAAAAGATGTAAGAAGGAAAGTGAACCAAGAAGGAAGGAGTGAAATGTGTGAAGGAATGATACTCCAAGAAATTGGTACAGTGTGAACATCTAAGTGATCATTGATAATATAAAGCAGTAATAATAATAATGTTAATCAGATGGGCATAAAAACAAAATAACAATAAAATACTAGAAAATAGTACTCTGTATGAGGTGTGTGTTTGTGTGTGTGTGTGTGTGGTTGGAGATTGAAGTTAAAGCATTCTATATATTATCTACAAGAAGGGCAGAGATAATAACTTTAAACTCTTAAGAATACATGTAGACATTGTAAAGGTAAGCTCCAAAAGCCACAAATACAATTTATAAGTTCCAAACAGAGAATAAAAACAAGAGTAAAAGCTCAATCAAGACAAAAAGAGAAGCATAGAACAAGCTGTAACAAGCACACGTAAGATGACAGAATCACAATAAACATAAGTTTACTAGACTCAGTAGGGATTGTCAGATTGACTTTTAAAAATTGAGCTACGTCTAAAACATGTGTAAAGACACCGAGAAAATTTGAAAGAAAAAGCTTGAAAAAAGATATACCACACTAATACTAATGAAAAGAAAGCTGAAGTCAGTCAACTGACTTTAAGTTGAAAAGCATTATTATAAAGAAAGTCACAATATATTGATAAGAGGAGCAATTTACCAGAATAATGTGACAATTCAAAAATTACATAGAGCTAATAATATAGCCTCTAAATATATAAAACAAAATATAATAGGCTTACAAAGATAAATTGATAAATTCAAGGTTATACAGGGAGATTATCTGTTTCAGTTATGGATAGATCAAGCAGATAAAACATATAGTAGCTTTGAACAATACAGTGAGCAAAGTGGATGCAATGGTCATATAAAGAATCCTGAATCAACCAATTTTAGAACATATATAAAAAATGTGGAAGATTTTAAAACATGGAACAGATAGTAGGCAATTAATTAATTAAAGAAAGGAAACAGTAAGGATAAGAGCAGAAATTAATGAAATAAAAAACAGATATATCAGCCTGGGCAACATAACAAGACCCTGTCTCTACAGGAAAATAAAACAATTAGCTGGTGTGATGGCATGCACCTGTAGTCCTAGCTACTCTGGAGGCTGAGGTGGAAGGATTGCTTAAATCCAGGAGTTTGAGGCTGCCATGAGCTATGATTGCACCAACTGCACACTAGGCTAGGTGACAGAGCAAGACCCCCTCTTCTTCTTTGAAAAAAAGAAAGAAGGAAGGAAGGAGGGAGAGAAGGAAAGGAAAAAAGGAAGGAACGAAGGAAGGAGAGAAAGAGGGAAGGAAGGAAAGAGAAAGGAAGGAACGAAGGAGGGAGAGAAGGAGGGAAGGAAGGAAGGAAGGAAGGAAAACATAGATACAATGGAAGACCAATACAACAGAAAGGTGGCTCTTTGACTAGACTAATAAAATAGACCAACCCTTGGCAAGACTGATCAAGAAAACCGGATAAAAGACACTGATAAAGAATATCAGCAATGATGAAGAATATCAGCGTAACTACAGACATTAGAGATTTTAAAATGAACAACCTTATGCCAGTAAATTTGAAGTCTTTGACAGTAGATACAATTTTCTAGAAATGTATCATATAGAACATCCAGAAAAAAAGAAAAAGAAATAATTGACTAGACTTAGATGCCTGGAAAACGGCAACAATAGTTAAAAACCTACCCTCAAAAACTATTCCAGCTTTAGAGGACAACTTCTACTAAACATTTAAGAACTGATTGATCTCTTCTTTATACAAACAATAGAATAGAAAAAAAGGGAACACTTCCCAACACATTTTATGAGGCAAGTAGAATTTTGATATCAACCAGAGAAGGACAATAGGGGAAAGGAAAATTATAGGTCAATATCCTTCATAGATGCAAAACTTCTGAATGAATAATAGCAAATCAATGCATTAAAAATAGGGCCTCATGACACAGTTGGAAATTTCTTGATATATAAAAATGTTTAAATATTAGAACACCTATTAATATCACCATGTTATCAGATTGAAGAAGAAAAACTTTTATCATTATTCAGCAGGTACAAGAAAATCATATTTTATAATTCAGTAGTCATTTATCATAAACTCTTATCAAACTGTGAATAGAAGGGAAATTTCTTAACTTCATATAGTGGGTCCACCAGAAACATCTAGCCAGCATTGTATGTAGTGGTGAAATGCTAAGAGTCATCCCTTTAAAATCATAAATAAGACAAGAAAGCCTGTCATCACTGTTTCTATTTATCATGGTACTGGAGGTCCCATTCAGTTCTGTAAGACAGGAAGAAGAAATCAAAGGTATAAGGATTAGAAAGGAAAAATACAACTCTCATTTTTCATAGGTGATATGATTACAAATGAATCAAACGGAATCTATAGACACCTTTTCAGAACCTACAAGAGAGCTCAGCAAGGATGTTGGATACAAATGAATACCCAGAAATCACCAAATTTTAATATTCAACTACAGATGATTATAAAACATACTTTTAAAATGTCATTTATTCTGGTGACAAAAAATAAATCTAATAAGAATGTACAATGGCTAGGTGTGGTGGCTCATGCCTGTAATCTTATCACTTTGGAAGGCCAAGGTGGGAAGACTGCTTGAGCCCAGGAGCCTGAGACCAGCCTGGGCAACAAGGCGAGACTCCATCTCTATTAAAAAAAAAAAAAAAAGAAAAAAAGAAAGAAATTTGACTGGACAAAGTGGCTCATGCCTGTAATCCTAGCACTTTGGGAGGTGAAGGTGGGTGGATTGTCTGAGCTCAGAAGTTCAAGACCAACCTGGGCAACATAGTGAAACACTGTCTCTACTAAAATACAAAAATTTCGCTGGGCATGGTGGCATGCACCTGTAGTCCCAGCTTCTTGGGAGGCTGAGGTGGGAGAATCGCTTAGCCCTGGGAGGTGAAGGTTGCAGTGAGCCATGATTGTACCACTGCACTCCAGCCTGGGTGACAGAGCGAGACTCTGTGTCCTTCATAAAAAAAAAAAAAAAAAAAAAAAAAAAAAAAAAAAGTTATCCAGTCATGGTGGTGTATACCTCTAGTCCTAGCTACTTGCAGGGCTGACGTGGGAAAATCACTTGAGTCTAGCGGTTTGAGGCTGCAATGAGCTTTCAGCCTGGGCAACAGAGTGAGAACATTGTCTTAAAAAAAAAAAAAAAAGAATATGCAAGAACTTTATGGAGATAACCAGAACATTTTACTCAAGAGCATTACAGATTGTTAAATAAATGGAAAGTGATTTTATGTTCATGGATGGAGACCCAGAATGGTAAAAACAGGTAATTCTCACAGAATAACCTATAGGTTTAGTATAATGGCAATTAAAATCCTGGATTTTCTCTTCTGGTGGTGGTAAACAAGATAATTTGAACCTTTTCCCCAGTTAACTTAAAAAGTAAAAAGAAAAAAGTGAACAAAACATTTTCTGAAAACTTCTTCAAAATACTAACTATATAGAGAAGGGTTATGAGGCTAAGATCAGGGAGAACCCAGAAATTCGGAGCTGTGAGCACAGCACTGATGGCCGTTTTTACCCTGGGAGTGTTTGTCAATCTAGATGTGACTAAGAGGCTGCAGTTTTGGAAGCCCCAAGAGGCTAGAGGGACAAAAGTCTGAATCCAGAACCTACCAAGAATGGAGACCCTGATACCACGCCTCCTGACCCACACATTTTTGGCTGGGACCATGAAGTAAAGACACCCCCAGAGTAACTTTCCTTCATGTGGACACAGCTCAGTGTCAAGCCCTGTGGTAGCCCAACATAAAATATTACAAGCTTACAAGCCTTGTATGTGTATTAAGGTAACCCTAAGCCTAGGCAACATGGCAAAACCTTGTCTGTATAAAAAATACAAAAAAAATAAAATTAGCTTGGCATGGTAACACATGCCTGTAGTTCCAGCTACTCTGAAGGCTGAGGTGGAAGGATCGTTTGAGCCCACGAGGTCAAAGCTGCAGTGAGCTGTGATTGTGTCCCTGTCACTAAACAAACAGAAAGTTCTTTGAAGGAAGGTAACATTTCAGGCTGCAAATCATTTCTGCAAATATCTTCCTAACAAAGCATTCAGGACACAATCAAAGATAACCAGACATATGAGGAGGCAAGACACAATGAGTGAAAATGAATAGGAAGAAAAGACAGTGGGCACAGCCCCGCAGGGACTCTACTTATTTGATTATGAAAGGATTAAGACAGGACACACAGAGCTTCTGAGATACTTGCAATGTGCTGTTGTTTGCCCGGGAGGTGATTATATGAGTGTTCGGTCCATCTTCTGAGACTGGTAAAACTCAAACTCAAACCATGTTTCCCCTCTGCTCTCACAGTTGCCAAGACCAAAGACTTCTGTGATCAAATGTGTGGAGATTTCTTCCTACCAAAAAGCAAGCAATGGCTTCTGCAGAATAGATTCAGTTCTATTTTGACACTACTTACCTGGATATAGCATCAGATCCCACAGGTTGAGGGCTCAGCCCCTAAGACTGCCCTTCACCTCCCACCTTCATTTGACAACTGTAGGCTCTGGTTGTTCTACCCATGCTTTTGTCTAACTAGTTATAAATTAGGGATCCTTCCTCTTTGGGCTCAATTTATTTGGTAGAGCAGTTCACAGAACTCAGGAAAACACTTACTTACATTTACCAGTTATAAAGAATATTAGAAAGGATACAGATGAGGAGATGCATAAGGCAAGGCACATGGGAAGGGGCACAAAGCTTCCATGCCTTCTCTGGGCATGCCACCTTCCAGGAACCCTCCATGTGGTTAGCTATCCAGAAGCTCTCCAAACCCTTTTCTTTTGGGTTTTTATGGAGGTTTCATTATGTAGACATGGTCAATTAATCCACTGACCATTGGTGATCAACCCAGCCGTCAACCCTTCTAAGACCTTCTCTAAAGGTTGAAGGGTGGGGCTGATAGTCCCAACTCTCTAATTGTGCCTTGGTCTTTCAGGTGATCAGTCCCCTTCCTACTGCTACCTAGGTTGCCAGCCATCAGTCAACTTATTAGCATACAAAAAGACATCAATTTGGAGAGTCTAAGGATTTTAGGAGTTGTATGTCAGATACAGGATCGAAGACCAAATATTTATTTTACAGTGTCATGCCATCTGAATCTATTTAACTGTATACTTATATTTTATGTCCTTTTCTGCACGTGTGTTCTATTCAGCAATAGAGAAGGTTTACAAAATGGAAACCAATTCAACATTCCATCAAGAGGGGGACTGATCGATGAATTTTGGTAAATTCATACAATTATATATTTTAAGCTGTTGAGTTGGAAGAACCAGAGCTCCGCATATCAATAAGGATTAGTTTCAAAAATATATTGCAGTGAGTAATTACAAGTTGTGGAAAGATATGCACAATATAACATTACAGAAAGTCAAAAAATGCAAAACAATATTGTATATTATAATGGAGACATAAAGTGTAAAAACATACATGAAACAATAAGTACCAGATTCAGAATAGTGGCCACTTCAGAGAAGAGAGAAAGGAAGAAAGAAAAGAGAGCATCATATAGGTAGCTTCACCTGTTTCTGTGACATTTATTATTTAAAAAGGATGAATCAACTTTCAACCAGGGATCAATATCCAGAATATACAAGGAACTCAAACAACAGTAAAAAAACAAAAAACAGGGCCAGGCGCGGTGGCTCACACCTGTAATCCCAGCACTTTTGGAGGCCGAGGCAAGTGAATCACCTGAGATTGGGAGTTCAAGACCAGCCTGACCAACATGGAGAAACTTCATCTCTACTAAAAATACAAAATTAACTAGGCGTGATGGCACATGTCTGTAATCCCAGCTACTCAAGAGGCTGAGGCAGGCGAATTGCTTGAACCCAGGAGGCAGAGGTTGTGGTGAGCTGAGATCGTACCATTGCACTCCAGCCTGGGTAACAAGAGTGAAACCCTGTCTAAAAAAAAAAAAGTAAATAATCCCACTAAGTAAATAACCCCACTAAACAGGGGGCAAAGGACCTAAATAGACATTTCTCAGAAGAAGACATACAAATGGCCAACAGGCATATGAAAAAAATGCTCAATATCACTAATCATCAGGGAAATGCACATCAAAACCACAATGAGATATCATCTTACCCCAGTTAGAATGGCTATTATCAAAAGGACAAAAAATAACAGATCCTGGCGAGGATATGGAGAAAAGCGAGCTCTTGCGCCCTGTTTGTAGGAATTCAAATTATAAAGCCACTATAGGAAACAGTATGGATATTTCTCAAAAAACTACAAAGTACCTGTCCTACAATTCAACAATGCCACTACTTGGTATTTATCCAAATGAAAAGAAATCAGTGTATCAGAATGATACCTGCACTTCCATGTTTATTGCAGCACTATTCACAATAGCAAAAATATGGAGTCAACCTAAGTGTCCATCAATGGACAAATGGATAAGGAAATGTGGTATATATACATAATGAACTACTGTTCAACCATAAAAAAAAGCAACAGGGATGGAACTGGAGTTTGTTACATTAAGTGAAATAAACCAGGCACAGAAAGACAAATATCATATGTTCTCACTCATATGTAGATGCTAAAAAAAATTGATTTCAGGAGGTAGAGCATGGAAGGATAGCTACCAGAGGCTGGGAAGGGTGTGTCGGGGGAGGATGAAGAGTTTGGTTCATGGATACAAACATACAGTTAGATAGAAGAAATGAGTTCTAATGTTCAATAGCAGAGTAGGGTGACCATAGCTAACAACATTATATTGTACATTTCAAAATGCTGTGAGGACTTGAAATGTTCCCAACGCATAGAAATAGTAGACACTCAAGATGATGAATAGCCTAAATACTCTAACTTGATCACTACACATTCTGTGCATGCAACAAAATATCACATGTACCCCATAAATATGTATAAATATTATGTATGAATTTAAGAAAGAATGAAAGAAGCTAGGATTCCAAAAAAAAGGATAAATCAAATAAAGCAAAATGATGTGATCTGACAAAGATGGGTGGTAGGTGCATACTCTATTCCATTCTCTCCATTTTTCTGGATGCTTGAAATAGTCCATTTCAGAAATAAGTTCCTTGGAGAGGTCACAGAATACTTTAAAGAGTTGTATATGTTTCTCTCTAAATAATTTTGTACTGAAAAAAATACTTTTAGACTGATTTAGTTGCTGCAGTTCTTGGAACCTGTTTCCTGTGAATAAGAACCAAATACTGGGGCATCAATGTTTAAGAGATAACCTATCTTTTTCTTTTCCATTAAATTATTTGTCCTCAGTGCTTCTGTAAACTCATTACACACACAAAAATGCCCTTTTTTTTAAGTTCCAATTTTATTTCTTGAGGACACTTCATTATGCGTTTTTAAATACTATTTTTTATTTCTGACCTGTGGATCTTTTGGAAGCTCTTTTGACATAGATCTACTCTAATTGAATTTCTAAAATCATTTACCTCCTTCTGTTTTGTTTTCTTTAGGAACGAGATAAATTCTACTTGTCTCGTAGTGTTGTTCTAGAACTTCTGCAGGCCCTAAAACTCAAATCTCCTTTACCAGATACAAACCTTCTTCTGCTCGTCCAGGTAAGCTTATGCCTGATTTGTAAAACTTTTCATGAGATCCATATATGTTTGGGAAAATTAAGGGAGGTGTAGAGTGTATGCATAAAACTAAACATCTTTGCCCAGAGATGAGAAATAATATATCTTATATGGACCACGACCTAACTAGTAGTATGCACCTGACACTTCCACTGGCTAAAAATGTCCAAGAAGGAGTATTGATTTTGTTCCTACTGTGGAATTAGTTCTGTGGGGGCTAAAAAGAAGAATAAAACAATAATTTTTGTCCCCAAGAAATGCGTGATCCAGTAGGTTAGAGGGGCAGGTCAGTCACCAGAGCTGAGACAGGCCTGAGACCAGAATTCGGGGAACAGGCTGAGGTCTGACTGCAGAGTCAAATGAGTATAGGTGGTCCCTAAATCTCTGTGAAGCAGAAGTGAAGCAGAGGGTAGGCCAGGCCAGAGACAGTCAAATGGCAGGATGCACTGAGTGGTGCCCACGGTGGGGGATAGGTACACTTCAGCCCTCAGGGGACAACTGAGGCTGAGGACCACTATAAGGCAGGCTTTGGAGAACTGTCAACAATTATTCTTTTGGTTTTAGGGCTTCTGAGGGACTAAAGCCTTCTACTCTGTTGTCCTTAACTCAGCATCTTAGGTAGTAGGCATGCAGGTTTTGATGACCTGAAACAGGCTATGATAGTAACATGAGAGAGAGAGGTAAACAAAGTCCTAGGGAGAAATTGAAAGCAGCATGGATCCCAACACTTATGATGTGAAATCAGAGAAGACTTCATGAAGGAAGTAGCATTTGAGTTGGGTCACAAAGGACTGGAGGGTACAGACAAATGTCTTTGCCTGGGATTAGGGTTCAGCCTAGAGAGGTTGACTGGCTTCAAGCATAAAGGAGGCTTAGGCAGGATGGTGGAGTACATTTAGGGATAATGGGATGAGGATAGGGTTGAGAAAAAGTAGACTGGCTGTGCCAGAGGAATCAGCAGGGGTTCAGGTAACCTGGCACCCTGCCTCTCACCCAAGGGTTGAGGCTAGATTTAGAGACTTGGCCATGAGCTACAGCTAGGATCAGGGTGTCATTCAATGGCCTTTGGGTAAAGTGCCCAGCCATTGCATCATAGCTGTGTCAGCACTTGCTGATGAGCATTAAGACCAGTCCCAGAGTCTGGGCCTACAAGGTGAGGGTTAAATGACTGAAGGAATATGGGAGCTTGGTATCAAGGAACTAGACAGATTTCCCTGAATTGTAGGTACTCATTTGGAGACATGAGAGAGAAGGGAACACTAATGGAGGACCTATTATGTGTTAAGCATTTAATCTTTACAGCCTCATGAAGCATTGGTTCTGTACTGCAGGAGGTGGTTCACTGGCTTGCCCAAGATCACAGTGCTGGCCTAAGTGACAGGTAGTATCAAGCACCTGATTTCAGTGTGTTACGACTCACAGCCCAGCTCCCTTTGGTATAACACACAGCCTTGACAGGCCCTTTCCATCCCTTACGGGGATTACTGTAACAGCTCTTAGCTTTTTGCACCTCCTTATCTCTTTCCACACCAAGCCAATCTTCTGACCTGTGGCTGCCTAGAGGAATTTTGCTGAAACTCTACTTTTCTGATGCACATCAGTCTTGCATCAGAAACCTAGAGTGACCTCGTAAGGTCTGAACTATCCAGGTCTTCCATCATCTGGCCACATCTGACTCTTCAGCAGTATTTCTCACTACAAATATTTACTGACCACCTATCTTTGGCTGGGTTCTGGGAATATAGAGATGTAACATGCATATCCTGATAATGTGCTAAATACTCTCATGAAAATCTACACGGTGTAGAAAACACTATGGAAGAGGGAGTGGCTAACTGAACCTAGGACACGGAGGAAGGCTTATGAAGCATTATGAGGCCTGACATGGGCCAGATGTTCTGCAGGGTGCTGAGGAACAGAAGAATCAGCCATGACCTCTTCCTTCCAGGAGTTTACAATTTAGCAATTGAAGTTGACATGTAAATTTTTTAAAAAATTCCCACATAGTACAACAGGTGTAGTAGTAGAGATGTGTACTGAGTAAGGAAGTGTTGTTTGTAGAAGAGAGTTCACATGGACCTTGAAGGATGCACAGAAGTTCAGGAGTTGACCTGGTAGAGAAGATGAGGAACAACCCTTGTCATTTACTGTTGAGTAACCACTGCCTGGTCTCCATACTTCCCCTCCAGAGACTACAAATCATTAGGATCAGAACTGAATTTTTCTCAAAGGCTTGAGATTTATTTAAAAAGTTGGTGTAATTTCAATGAATGGTCTTGAGTTGTCTTTGAAGGGCTTTCTAGGACACATTGAACCCTCAGCAAGTCAGTGATTGCTGAAAAATGACAGCAATGGATACGGGACATGATGTCATCAGAATGAAATGGCTCTTATTATACCAAGATGCTGGACAGCCCAGGAAGAAGACAAGCAAAGTCACAGCCAGAAAATATCTGTGCTCCTAAGGAGAGACGAACTTTGCATTTCTCTCTGTGGATTGCATTGGCCAGGCCCTTCTGCTCACATAGCAGCAGCAACATTGCCTTTGAGAACAAGCAGTGTTCACACAGATTTTTTACTTATTGAATTTTAATTAATTAATTTATTTTTGAGACAAGATGTTGCTCTGTTACCAGGTTGGAATGCAGTGGCACGGTCTTAGCTCACTGCAACCTCTGCCTCCCTGGCTCAAGTGATCCTCCCACCTCAGCCTCCCAAGTAGCTGGGACTACAGGTGTGGGCCACCATGACTGACCAATTTTTTAGATATTTTTAGTAGAGATGGGGGTTGACCATGTTGCTCAGGCTGGTCTTGAACTGCTGGACTCAAGCTATCCACTCATCTTTGTCTCTCAAGGTGCTGGGATTACAGGTGTGAACCACTGCTCTCGGCCTAAAGAGATCTTTTTGAAGATTCATGGGATCTACACTGACTTGGAGGAGAGGGCAGGTGAACAGGGCTTAGGGAAATATCCCGGGAGAGATTTAAGGTTAGCAGCCTGACTGTGTCTGGAGGTCACTTGCTTCTAAGAGTGTTGCAGTTGGGGATGTGCCACCTGAAAACCACCTAGACTTCAGGTCACTGAAGGTGCTTTCCTGTGGATGGTGAACAGCATTCCCTTAATTGCCCTTTGTCTTGAGCAGAGCAGATCTGTGTGGCTGATCTTCTTGGGGTCTAGCACTCCATACTGTAACTGCTGGAGATTGGTTTTCAATGAAATACATTAGTCAACAGTAATAAGCACTTGTCACAAGATGCCAAAAGAACACTGACAGTTTAAATTACCCAGTGCTTAAGGAAACCACAAAAACAGTGATTATTGCATCACAGTTAGGTGAATAAATAACAAAAACAAATTAAGAAGAAAGACAGCAAAAAGATACTTCCGAATGTGTTTTATGGGTTTTCATCTGCCATGTCATCTTTTTAAAACGAATGTGTGCCTTGTCATTGAAGTCATTAAGTTAAAAAATGTCAAGTTGTAAAATTATTTAGATTGAAGGGGTATTTTGGAGACATTTTCAGATCATGCCCAGGAAAAACAACTTTATGGAAATGTTTCAGTCTTCTCCAACAAAAAATGTTGAGCATAGTTTGTTCCTGGGTTTCAGCACCAAGGGAAAAATAAATTTAAGCCATTTCAAAGTAACAAATCCTTGTTCCATAAACTCTTAAGCAATTTTTATTTCTAATCAGAGAAATAAAAGTGAGGCATGCCTTAAAACAGAGTAGTTCCCTTTTCTGCCCTGTGGTCCTGCCTAAGTCATGGAGAGAAGTCTTCTATGGGGCCACACATGGTATATTAGTCTGTTCTCATGCTGCTAATAAAGACATACCTGAGACTGGGTAATTTATAAAAGAAAGAGATTTAATTGACTTACAGTTCCACATGGCTGGTGAGGCCTCACAATCAACAGTGAAGGTGAATGAGGAGCAAAGTCACGTCTTACATGGCAGCAGGCAAAAGGAGCTTGTGCAGGGGGAACTCCCATTTATAAAACCATCAGATCTTGTGAGACTTATTCACTACCATGTGAACAGTATGGGGAAGACCACCTCACCATTGAATTATCTCCACCTGGCCCCTTGACACATGGGGGGATTATTACAATTCAAGGTGAGATTTGGGTGGGGACACAGCCAAACCATATCAGATGGGATGGGGAGAAACATTGTTTCTCTTATGCGTAGTTCCTTTTTTTTTTTGAAATGGAATCTTTCATTCAAAAAATGGGCTTTGTCGCCCAGGCTGGAGTGCAATGGTACAATCTTGGCTCACTGCAACCTCCACCTCCTGGATTCAAGTGATTCTCCTGCCTCAGCCTCCTGGGTAGCTGGGATTACAGGCATGCACCACCATGCCCAGCTAATTTTTGTATTTTTAGTAGAGATGGGGTTTCACCATGTTCGTCAGGCTGGTCTGGATCTCCTGACCTCGTGATCCACCCACCTTGGCCTCCCAAAGTGCTGGGATTACAGGTGTGAGCCACTGTGCCTGGCCTAGTGCCTCTTTCTGTAGGGTTTCTCAATTGCTTTCTTCTTGCCCTTGACTGCCTGGGTCCTCCAGGTGTTCTCTGTAGAATAGTGGAAATGACAGCCTGCTCTCTGGAAGCTTCTTTTAGGCCAGAGATCTAGGCTGGAGTCAGAGGAACCTTTCCCCTTTACCTATGGGCATTGTCAGCTCCTGGCACTTGGACAACCAAGCTTGTATCAGGGACAGATGATCTGCCAGGAGCAGACAGTGACTTTCTTTATGGATATCAGTGACCATCATCTGAAGGCCACCCAGTGAGGGTGGATATAGTTAACTGAAAATGCAATTTGCAAACATAAAAAAAAATCAGTAACCAGAAGGAAAAACTCCCTAGGTGATCCATCACAAATGACACCAGTCCCCATGCTGAAAACAGAGTCTGTTGCTCCAATGTTGCGTTTCCCATTCATTCTTTCACCCCATAGGGAACTGCTGGTATTTCCTCTACTACTTTTCTAATGAATAACAGTAGGTAGATGAGCTCACTAAGATGGAACCATTTCTGTTCTTCTCATAGATGGACCATACCTTTGTGTTACCAAATACTCTGGCAGTAAGAAAGAACCCTTAAAGAACAAATAGAATGCTTGTCCAAGAAATGTGGAATCATCCAAGTTTTAAACCTGTCAAGATAGCAACTGCTACCAATCTGCTTTTTAATTCCTAGAAGTTCTCCCTGGAGGCCTGGCGTCATGGGGAATTCCCCAGCCTGCTCTATAGTGGTTGTCTAGCCATGACCACTGTTGTTTACATATAAAGTCTTCTTACATATGAAGTTTACATATGTAAAGTTTATGTGTGAATTTACATATGAAGTTGGGTGGCCTTAAATGTTCAAGTGGACTTTTTCTTTTTAAAGAAAAAGAGGCGTGGAGATAGGAAAGAACTTGCTGAATAGAAAAATGTCATTTCAGAGTCCAAATTGTTGATCCCCAGGGCATAGTTCTCCTTTTGCATTTTGGACAGATGTACTAGCACATTATTTTAATTCAGATCTATTGACATTTTTGCTTTTTGTTTCCAATATTTTCTCTTTTGCTGGTTTGCTGTGGATATTTTTTGTGTAATAGGTTATAATTGTTCTCAAGATAGAGTTTTCATAATAAGTGATAACTCATTAATAGCCACCATAAAGACTATTTAAGTTCAAATCAAAAGGAATTTCCTTAGCTCCTATTATGTGTCAAGAGTAGATATTCGGCCAGGCGCATAGGCTCACGCCTGTAATCCCATCACTTTGGGAGGCCAAGGCGGGCGGATCACGAAGTCAAGAGATCGAGACCATGCTGGCTAACATGGTGAAACTCCGTCTCTACTAAAAGTACAAAAATTAGCTGGGTGTGGTGACATCTGCCCGTAGTTCCAGCTACTTGTGAGGCTGAGGCAGGAGAATTGCTTGAATCCAGGATACGGAGGTTACAGTGAGCCGAGATCGCGCAACTGCACTCTGCACTCCAGCTGGCGACAGAGCAAGATCCCATCTTAAAAAAAAAAAAAAAGAGAGAGAGAGTAGATATTCTGCTAATTTGTGTGTGTCACTCCCACTCTGTGGGGTATACCTGCATATTGAAGTTATGAGAAATCGTATTGTTGAAGAAAGGTTTTCTTTTAAAGATAGGTTCATTGTGGGCTGGAGGACAGAGAACTGGTGGAGGAACAGCTGTTGTTTTTAATTCACAGAGTTACCATTGAATGGGGTTATTAATATTAGTTGAGTTAGTAACAGTCTGATCACTCTATGAGATGAGAGGTGAAGACACTGTTTTGGGTATCATTTTGATAATGAATTTAGTAATGACACATAATAGATATCGTGTTTCTGTTGCATTCGTGGGGGAATGCATATTTCAGTGTCCAATTTCCCTCAAAGTACAGAACTCTTCCTTCAACAGCAGTCATCATTTCCTTCTCTGATTTTTGTAATAGCATTATATTTTGAGCAGCTCTATAAAATCATAATAGATTTCTTTTTTCAGTTTATGGTTGGCAGCCATATAAAACAAAGACAGAAAGGTTTAGTAAGGTTTTAGTTGTGCATCTGATGTAAAAATATGCTGGATTACAATGCATGGATGAAAAATAATAGATGATTTCTGAGGCTTATGCACTTTTATTTCCTTTGATATGCCAGATTCTCTGTGCACCTCCTTTACTTTTAGGGTGATTTTTGATTAATTCTGACTAGTAAGAGTTCTCATAAATCAGACAGTTGGATCCAACCTCAGATCTTGATGCTGCGTGATTGCTAACCATGATGAAATGTGCTTCCATTATGCTCTGAGTTGCACTTTACTGAGCATCGTGGGTGGGAAAGTCATCCACTGAAGGGAGATATAGACATTTAAAATTTTGCTTCTTCACAAACCTTATCTTGACCTCGAGGGCCCATCCAGGCCATGCAGGCATACTCGAATGGGGTCCAGGACTTTAAACCATCCTTAAAGAGACAGCTCTAAGTGCGCCCCTTACCTCACACAGTAGATATGGCTCTGTCTCCCCTGTGGCCTTTCTTAGCTATGCAGTATCATTTCTGTTGTAAAGAACTTAATCAAAATTAATACTGATGTCCTCACAGAGGTTTTGGAACTCAATTATAAGTTGTTTGTCTTAGACTGAAGACTTAGATAGCTATTTATTTATTTATTTGAAGCAGAGTCTCGCTCTGCTGCCCAGGCTGGAGTGCAGTGGTGCCATCTTGGCTCACTGCAACCTCTGCCTCCCAGGTTCAAGTGATTCTTCTGCCTCAGCCTCCTGAGTAGCTGGGTTACAGGCATGTGCCACCACACCCAGCTAATTTCTGCCTCAGCTTCCCAAAGTGCTGAGATTACAAGCGTGAGCCACCACACCTGGCCTAGATAGCGTTTGAAAATGAATTTTATGGGAAAACATGCAATCCCTACCAGGAGGCTGCGTTGGGAGTGTTCCTGCTGTTCACTGTGGATGTCTACCAAATATTTCAAGGTTTTGTTTGTTTGGTTGGTTGGTTGGTTTTTTTTATTTATAGATTTTGGCTGGAGTTAAAGGCTTCTCATTTTCTAAAACCTGGTTTATTTACTTTTCCTTACATTAGAAATAAGCTTAAGTTACATGAGCAGACATAGCAAACCTGAATAAGATAATAGAAAATGCTAGGTGTTCCCAGGATGTTACCAGTTGCCACTTTCTATGCCAGATTCAGAGTTAATGGCTAAATAGATTCTTCAGTTTTCTGTAACTGTATTTGAGGCAAATGGAAATGACAGAATGTTAATGTGGAGATCTGTGTCCTCTCCTGTCACACAGCTCTCGGGGACAGCTCTGCTTATGCCCTCTTTCCCCCACTCAGTTACATACATTTACATGCTTTCCATGGAGGACACCCCTCCCACACTTGAAGACCAGCTCTTGGCCCTGAGCCTGAAGTCTAAGGGTTCCTTGGCCTCAGGAGGCCTTTGGCTTAGAGGTGTACCCAGTTAGCCAAAACCTGCTACCTGTTAATAATGCTTAGATTTAAACCCCTGACTAGCCTGATAATATGCTAGTTTCTGTTCCTGTGTTCCATGGTTCCTTATCAGGCCTCCTAGAGATTTACTCTGCGACCCTAGTTCCTATTACTTCTCCCCAGTGTGACAGGGACCGAGCCTGCTGACCCATTCAGCTTCCCCTTGCCTTCCAGTATGAGAACAGAATGAATGAGAAGGTGGAGCAATTGGTGCTGAAACTTCTGAACTCTGCACAGCAGCTGTTTCAGATCCCAAAGTTGTTAAGGCTACTGGCCAGAGGCCAGGAAATATAAATTAAACAGGAGCTAATTGCTTATAGCAAACTCTACTTCATGGTTAACTTTTTTTCCTAAGACTATTAATAAATAGTTGAGTGCCTGCATTAAGTGAGAAACACCTGTCAAAATCTGTAATGAAGCAAATTAAATTGTAATCTGGCAAATGCATTCTTGTAATGCTCTCAAGTCATAACTGGCTAATGGATTTGCTTCGTAAACTCTCACTGAGCCCCTCTGAGGTGTGTGGCACCAAGCTAGTGCTGGGGATGAGGTGCACAAGCCTGTGCTCTTGAAGAGCTCATAGCAGGTTGAGAAATAGACTCATAAGTCACTGCAGTCTGATGTGGTGACTGGTACAATGGAAGTGTGTGAAAAGTCCTCTGGGCGCCCAAGGAAGGAGTGGGGGTCTTTATCAGCACAGAGGATACATGTGGATGAATAGGGGCAGGAAGATGAGATGCTGAAGGTCCTCTGTGGGGAAGAAACAGATAGAATACTCACTCTGAGGTTGATTGTTTTTCTGGTTTCTTTCTAAATATATGATATGATAATAGAAATCATGAAACTGTATGAAATGTGCTTACAGTAACTGTCAAGAAGTACTAAATAATAAATAGAATGACTTCTCAATAACTCTGACAATGCTGACATCTTTTATTCTTTCCTTGATTGAATGCACCATTTCAGTGCCACTTAACAGTCTGGGTAAAGTAAGACTCTGTGTATTAATTTTAGTACTGTGATTCTGAGTTTCTGGTAGGAATGAACCATCATGATTAGCAAATCTGATCTATCCAAGGCAGATTGTCATGAAAATAACTCTAATTAATTTAAACCAAGTTAATAAAATGATAAATGACTTATTACTGTCCAGATACCCTTAAAAATAATTGTCCTTTCACTTTTTTTATTAGTTTATTTGTGCAGATGCTGGAACCAAACTAGCTGAGTCAACAATCCTGAGCAAGCAGATGATAGCCTCTGTACCTGGAGTAAGTCCTGACCAAATTCATTGTCTACATCTTATATTTCATAGAATAGCAGTTAAGAATATAGGCTTTAGACTTACATCAGGGTTTGAGGCCTGCCATTTACTAGCTATGTGACTTTTGGAAAGCATTTAACCTATAATTCTTTGATTCGTATCATCTGTCAAATGGGATATAACAGGGTTTAACATATAGGTTGAGGATTGAATGAGATAATGCATGCAAAGCATATTAGCAAGGAGTCAGACATAGTAAATGCTGTGAAAATGTTATCTATTAAAAATAATATTAACAAACATTGCCTATTTTTGGATATTTTGGTTATTTCTATATTTTTCTATTGTAATTAATATGCAAAGAACATCTTTGTGCTTAAATCTTTGTCCATACTTCAGACCATTTCTTTATAATAGATTTCTGGGAGTAGAATGACTAAAATTTTTTTTTTTTTAAGGGTTCTGGATAGTGTAATACAAGGTCCTATGCGACAAAAATCCCCATTCTCAATGACTTACGAAAGTTTAGCGTTTGCTCATGTGAAGTTTAGTAGGGAAAGGGGGATTTCTACGTGCATGCTCAGGGATCAGGTTTCTTCCATTATGTGCAGTCCACTGCAATCAGCTTGATTGTGGTTGGGGAAAAGGAAGAGAATATGGCCCATGGGGTTTTCACAGGCCAAGTCTAAAAGTATGTGGTTTTTTTTCCTACTCACATTCCATTGGCTAGAACTCAGTCACATGACCACACCCAACTGCAAGGGATGATGGGAAATGTGGTCTAGTTGTGGGCCAAGGAAGAAGACAGGCCTGGGGAGTGGCTAGCCAGTCTGCTGCATGCTCGCTGTTTGCTTCGTTGTTTAATTCTTTAAAACTCATTATTTGCTATCTATGCCATAGCTAAAAAAAAAAAAAAAAGTCCTTAATAATAAAAGCATTACTGAAATCAGTAATTAAAAGATGAACATTCCAACAACAGAAAAGCAACATATAGTCCCCTTTCTGATGACCAATAAGCCATTAAAAATAAACCTTCTACTCTGACTAGCAATCAATGAATTGTAAGTTAATATGAAGTCTAAAAATATTTAAAAATATAAAAATTAAAATTGGCTAGCCAGTCAGCAGATTTTCTCTTTAAAAAAAAAAAAAAAAAAAACCACTTCATCAGGGCATGAAAGACATATAGGAAGCTGCACATCTTTAATGTATGTGACTTGATGAGTTGGGAAATGATTATACATTCATGAAACCACCACTGTGATCTATGCCGTAAACATATCCATCACCTCCAACAGTTTCTTCCTGCCGTATTTGTCTGTTTGTTTGCTTTTGTTTGTTTGTCATTAGCAATAAGAGCACTTTACATAAGATCTACCCTCTTAGGAAATTTCTAAGTATGTAATACAGTATTTCTAACTCTAGGGACTCTGCTCCCCAGTAAATCTCTAGGGCTTACTCACCTTGCATAATTGAAGCCTTGGACCTTTTGACTAATACCTCCCCATTTTTCCCTCCCCAGCAGATCCTCCTCAATGATTAGACTTATTGAGGATAAAATGAAACAAGTATTCTTCTAAGTTACTATTGGTAGTAAAACCAACCTTGCTGGAGGGCAGTTTGACAATCTTCTTTTAGGAATATGTCTGAGAAAATAAATATGCACATGTTTTATATCAAGTATGTTTATTAAAGCATCACTTAAAATAGCAGAAATATGGAAACAAAGCAGATGTCTCACATCATCAGGGTATTGTTTAAATAAAATAAGGTGCATCCATAAGATAGACGATTATGTGCCTACCAAATCAAAGTTTCAAATAATATTTAATTAATTGGAAAATGCTTGTGATGTATTTAATTAAAAAGCAAGTTAGAAAAATGTTATCTCAATCTTATAAACATTATATGTATGTGTGTATGTTATATACGTTAAAAAACTTTAAAAAACTTGGAAGGAAGTATTAACAGTAGTTTTCCCAGAGGTGGAGGACAGGAATTAAGATTATGGTGATTTCTATTTTAATTTTAATCATCTGTATTTTCCAAATTTCCTATATTAAACATGTGTTGCTTTTATAATCTAAGAAATATAACTTTAAAATCAAATATTAGTTTTGAGGAAGAATTAGCTATGATTTGCTTCAATTCATGAGTTTGAATTTTGAATATTTTCAACTTTTTAATCATTAGTTTTCCTATGAAATAAATATAGATCTTCTGAAACAAATGGAGCTTGACTTATTTTGTTTTGTTTCTTAAATAACACACCTAAGGTTATTCTTAAGCTTTGCAAAGTAGAGAAAAGGGAGGAGGGCTTGAAAATTATATGTTTTGTTTCATAAGTATATGTGGCTCACTAAGAGTCTCCTGACCATGCAGTGAATTTTAAGGCTTTTATTAGATGCAGTTGGCTGTCTCTAGAACAAAAGTGACTTGGTGTTAGTAAATTCTTTGCTCTCATTTTTTGAGATTCAAACTTAAAAGACAAATACTGAATAATGCTCCTAGTAATTATTTTCGGTGACATTTGCCTAGTTGAAATGGTATAAAATATTGCCTATGAAAGAAACAAATCCCTTTCAAGAAATTCAAGAACAGAGTCTCCAGTCCTATTTGCATGACATGTGAAAGGTCAGAGAAAATGGAATAAATCAGGGGGAAATCCTTTCTTGCACGAAAGGATTAATATTCCAAAAGCAGGAACACAATAACCTTTTATAATTCCTTCACTTGATTTAAATTAAAAGAAGAAAACTTTGGAACGTATGAAATGCTTGGAAAACACTCTGACAGACTGCCAATGACCTTATTTTGCTGTCTGTTATCCTGTCAGAAGAACTGACAAGCGTAACATTCTAGAAGAGAGAGAAGGTGATATAGTTCAGTACCGCGCAGATTTACATGAATATGGGAAAATGAGAGCCACTGGGTGAGCTAGTTAAGTTTATAATGTTCCAGATTTTCCTAAAGAAAGCTGAGGAAGGCCTTTAGCATAGTATTCATCTGGCTTCAAAGCCTGCCTCGTTTGATCCACATGATACCCGGCCTGATGTGTGGCTTCTCTCATACGGCTTTGATATAGCAGCCTGCTTGTTCATTTTCCTTTGCTTTGCTTATAATCCTAAATTCACTGCATTCTCAGGGAGAGCAGGCTGATGCCATTTAACAACCTAAAACACAAACTTGCTTTCTTTTTCTTCCAAACTTTTCAAACACACGTTGAGCATGTGGGGAAGATGACCATTTTGTTTCTTTCTTTTATTTATCCCCTAGCAAGAACTTGACAGTAATACATGCATCTATTTAATAGTGTACCTACTGTGTGTAAGAAGTTAATTTGCAAGAGACTTGACTAGTATGAGAATTTTTGACTCTTTCAGCAAACACAATGCTTGTTTGTGACTTTTTTTGACAGAAAATAGATTCAAGATTCTGGTGGTAGAACTTGGTGGCATGTATTTTATGTGTAACTAAGACTTCCCTAGAATGAGAATGTGTTGCTATGTTTTGTTATTAGATGCAGTTGGCTGTCTCTAGAACAAAAGTGTCCTAAAGACTCTGATACTAATGGCATGACATAGGCTGAATCTTTGCATACAAAGCAGTTTAAAAACAAGCACACACACAGAAAATCAGTCCAATAACCCAGTGGATAAAAGCATTTAACCCCATCTCTCATAGGCCTCTCCTGTTTCTTTGTTCTCCGCCACAAACCTTCTATCAATTTTTGTCCAAATGCTGAGCAGACAGTCAGAGACTATGCTGAGAGTAATGGAGTGAGTCAGAAATCCAGAAAGTGAAACAACTCCTTAGTAAACAACGTGAAACCAGAGTGAGGCAATCGTTGCAGTCAGGGCAAAAATGAAGCTGTGACTCAGCTGTGTCCTTGTGTTTCAGTGTGGGACTGCAGCGATGGAGTGTGTGAGGCAGTACATCAATGAAGTGCTGGATTTCATGGCAGACATGCACACGCTGACCAAACTGAAGGTGAGATGACCACCACCTGCTCATCCTTCAGGTTCACAAAACAGAGATGCTTTGAGAGAATTAAGTAGACCATAGGGAACTTATTGCTACCTGAGGAGGCAGCTGTGGCACTGTTAAATAGCCCTTGCCTTGGGGGATCAAAGAGCCAGGGTCCAGCTTTGCAAAGAGGAAAAGAGGAAGGGAAAGGACATTCACATGGCATCAGCCACATGCATAGCTTTACTTTTGCCATATATTCACTTCTCACAATACCTCTGTTAAGATACTATCCCCATTTTACAAATTGAGAAACTGAGGCTTGGGATGGTGTAGTACTTGCTCAAGTAACACTACTAAGTGGTAAAGTCAAGGTTGAACCTAAGATTCTTGTGACTCTCAATTCATTCTCTTTTTACCACATAGCATCGTTTAATTACCTTGAGCATCAGTTTCCTCTTTTGAACAACAAATCCAATAATCCCTACCTTGCCTGACTGTTACGAGGGTTTAATAAAAAATAATGTACGTGAAAAGACTTTCATAAACTGTAGCACATTATGCAAACATATACCATGTATTATTTTTTGCTGCATCGAAGCTATTTTCTTAAAGAAAATCCTTGATGAAAGGGGATAGAACAAAATTTAATTTGCATATGGACACAATCCCAGTGAAGTTGTTGAGATGATTGAGTTTTTGCAGGGTGGAATGAATTGCTGATGCACGTCCACTTTCCTGCTATGATTCAACTAGGAAGCTAAAAGATGAATAGTTTGAGAGATCTGAGCAAGGCCCTAGGCAGAGTGCAGAAGAGAATCCAAACATGGTCCAAGGAGCAGCCAAATTGCAATGTAGCGCTAGATGATTCCTTTTTGATAATTGGGAGCTAGTAATCCCAGAAGTTCATCAGCAAAAATACAGTCCCTTAATCACTGACCTGTTCCCTGGCTCTGCTCAGATGATCACAGTGGTTTTTGGTATAGTGATAGATTTGCAAATCCCAGGCAGAAAGTAGAATCAAAATGTAAACTGAGCATATCTCACGATATGCAAACCCAGTCATTTCTTAATGAGCTCCCCTATCATTCGCTCCTGTGCTGGTTACTGCTTGCTGAATCTGATTGCCCACCCTTAAATGACTTTGATGTACAAAGAAGAGGAAACAATTGTTACCTAAACGTGTTTAGGTTGTTTTGCAGATACTTTGAAAAAATAATAAGTAGGAAGCAGGGTCATCAAAAGGTTGGGAATACAGTCATAATCTAACCTTCTGATTTTACCTATTGGGAAACAGATCAGAAGGATCAAGTGGCAAGTGGATTATCTAAGGCCATGGGACTAGCTAGGACAGACCTGGGTCTAGAACCTAGGTCTCAACACCTAGTTCAGTGCTCTTCCCACTGAGCTCACACTGAGCAAAGAAATTTTTCTAAATTAATTCAACAAATATGTATGAGCACCTATAATATTATGGCACTGTTTTAGGCACTGGGGATGCTGTGATGAGCAAAAGCGGACACAACAGCTGCTCTCATTTAATGTATAGTCTGGTAGAGGAGGCCAAATTTAATGAACATTTCACACAAACTACAGTAAAAATGTATCTCTCACAATTGCTATGAAAAAGGGTAGAAAGCAGCATGGATCTGGCCAGGGAGCTCAGGGATGCTTCCCGTAGGAAGTGACACTTGAACTAAAATCTGAACAATTAGGTGAAGAGAGGTGGGAATGGCATTCCAGACAAAGGGAATAGCAGCGGGAGAGAACACAGAGAGCCAACACAGCTGGAGCTGCAGGCTGAAGGGGTAAGTTCTCAGTAGCTGGATCTTTCTGACTTTGTAGGCCACGCTAGGGAACTTTCCCTCCTTTTATCCTAAGAACAATGGGAAGGCTCTGAAGAAGTTTAAGCAGGTTATGTGCTCAGAGTGGCCATAAGAGGGGTAGAAATGACAACCTGGTCTTTTCAAAGAATGGCCTGGAATGGATCCAGGTGTCTGCCAGAGTTACAAAATACTGTTTGGTTTTGTAGAGCCACATGAAGACCTGTTCCCAGCCTCTGCATGAAGATACCTTTGGGGGACATCTCAAAGTGGGGCTGGCCCAGATTGCAGCCATGGACATCTCACGGGGCAACCATAGAGATAACAAAGCTGTGATCCGCTACCTGCCTTGGCTTTATCATCCCCCCTCTGCAATGCAGCAAGGGTAAGACCCTTACTATTCCAGGAATGAGGGTAAAGAAGGCAGGAAACATCCCTGAGTTTCCTTGGGCTCAGCTAGAGTTAATGAATACACTGAAGATTTATGACAGTGAAATGTACTTAGTTAGGAAGATGGAAATTGGATCCCATCTCCATACATGCTTGCTGACCCAGAATGCTCTGTGACATGCTGCCAAAAAACAAACCTGTCCTCCCACAAAACCGTCAATTGTCCTAATGAAGAATGAAAATTTTGAGCTTAGAATTACCCCTTTAACGCTTGATTTCAACTAGTTAAGTAAATTAATAAGTATGTATCAATATATTTGCCTTCAAGCAGCTTAGATTGTAGCTGGAACAAAAGCTATAGCAGGGATGAAATTGGTGCAAGGTTAGGTTGTACAAGCCCCTGACCCTGCCTTTCAGGGAGGCTAAAGAAGAGAGAGGCATGTATGGGTTTGTTGACTTGGGAACTCAGGGTAGGTTTGAGCCCGCCCTTTTGCGTGGTCAGCCTTCTGTCCAGAGGAAAAGTGTAGAGTGGGAATCAGAAGGATGGGAGGAGAAGATCACGGGGGAGCAGGAAAATGGACAGCTGTGTTATATCTCCTCATCTCCTTCCTCCCCTCTACGGGGGATGCCAGAGAAGAAATTTCTTTTTTTTTTTTTTTTGAGACGGAATCTTGCTCTGTTGCCCAGGCTGGAGTGTAGTGGTGCGATCTCAGCTAAGTGCAACCTCCACTCGTGGGTTTAAGCGATTCTCCTGCCTCAGCCCCCCTAGTAGCTGTAATGACAGGCATGCACCACCATGCCTGGTTAATTTTTGTATTTTTAGTAGAGACGGGGTTTTGCCATGTTGGCCAGGCTGGTCTCAAACTCCTGACCTAAGGTGATCCACCCGCCTCGGCCTCCCAAAGTGCTGGGATTATAGGTATGAGCCACCGCGTCCGGCCCACCACAGAATAAATTTCTACAGCAGGAGTGGAAAGAGTTTAGAAAGGGAAGCTAATCAGAGAGGCAGCCAGGCTTATGGAAGAATGCTGTGTAATCCTGTGTCACCAAAGGCTGTTCTTTTCTCAAGAAGCTGAGACCCAAGATTAGAGTGGAAAACGAGAAAAACAGATACATCATTTTGTTGACACTCAATTGCCTTGGCATTTTGTTTTATGTGATTGCCTGCAAGACCACACTTTCTATCCCTTCCTCCAATAGGCATTTGTTATGCACCCAATGAATCAGAAAACATAAAATCATCTTTAACACTCCTTCTTCTCTAACAGACCTAAAGAATTCATCGAGTGTGTCTCCCACATCCGACTGTTGTCCTGGCTTCTGCTGGGTTCCCTCACTCACAATGCAGTGTGCCCAAATGCCTCCTCTCCCTGCCTGCCCATTCCTCTGGATGCAGGCTCCCACATTGCAGACCATCTTATTGTTATCCTGATTGGATTTCCAGAGCAATCAAAGGTAAGTGATTTCTGCAAGATTAAGACCGTATGCATCGCAATTGCTAATGGAAACCTTATCAGCCAATTATGTTTCTTCTGAGAAGAAAATGCATCTTATCACTTGCCCTCCTGTGGATGTTAGAAACACAACTTTGTGCTAATGTCTTATTTAAAGTTGTTTAGATTCCCAGACTGCCTTTCCCCCTGCCCCCAAATTGTTTTTAGACTTACTTTTATGAAGATAAATCATGGAGGCAAGCAAGAGTTGGCTTCCCAGGCATTTCTGTCTCAAAATAATGAAGAGAAATAAAAGGCTAGAAATATAATCAAAATTCTGTGATCAGCTTTTAAAACCAGAGACAAAATGGAGGAAAATTTATTCTCTATCTAATTCTTCGTGTACTGTCTTTTCAACTGAAATCTCTAGAGATGCAGGAAAATACAAAATGAAAACAAGAAGGCCAGTTGGAAACTCACCAAAGCACACATTGGCATGACTTATGCAGGGGAACTTTGTAAATTGCAGAGACAGATGATGTGCTAAAGGGAAGAAAGTAAACCCAAGGCAGGCACCAGTCATGAACCTGTCCAGGCAAACCAGACACATTGGTACTAATCAGCTCCGAGGAGCCAGGGGACCTTCACAGAGCTTCGGCAAGTTCTGGGAGGTCACAGTGGCCTTGGGGACAGCTCGGGTTTGGGACAGGGCAAGCTGATGATGTGATAAAATGGCACACCCATCCCAATGATCCAAATGATGTTCGCAAAAGGAATTAGGCAGTCCATTCCTAATATTTCAACTGAGATCCGGGTTTGGTTCCTAATTATGGTACTTGTGATTTTATGAGCTTGACAAGTATCTAACCTCTCTGATATTCAGATTTTCACCTGTGAAATAGACGAGGGGATGGTTGGAGAGCGACGGAGGTGATCTAGGAAAAAGCCTTTGGTGCCGTCTCTGGCGTGTTGTAGGTGCTCTCTCGGCACGTGCTTTTCGCTAAGAGGAGAAACTCTGCTGCTGCTGCTGTGATTAAGAACTTCTGGGCAGGGTGTTCACGTATATCACCTCCTTTACTCCCATGCTTTGAAGAGGCTACTATTATTCCCATTTTACAGATGAGGAAACATCCTAATATGGCAGAATGATTGTTCTCCCTAATCTAGTTTTGGGATGAGAATGTCAGTTTCGTTAAAAGGGCAAGGGGGTGGGTAGATTTCTTCAGCAAATTAAGGTGCCTTCTCTTCAGAAATGTGCTTTGTTCTCTGAGCACACTCCCACTGGTGGAGAAGAGAGCAGAGCAGATTGTTTTAAGGTGATGAATCATGACTTTGTAACTCTGAGATAATGCCTTTGTGCTTTGACTGTGCTCCCTGGCAAGACCGAAGCCATGTGGGGAGGGATGTGACCATCCGTGGAGGGTCACAGCCTGCTGGGATGCAATGCACCGATGCCGTCTTCTTCCTTTTCAGACCTCCGTGCTGCACATGTGCTCCCTCTTCCATGCGTTCATCTTTGCTCAGCTCTGGACAGTGTATTGCGAGCAAAGTGCCGTCGCTACAAATCTCCAAAATCAGAATGAATTCAGCTTCACGGCAATACTGACAGCACTAGAATTTTGGAGTAGGGTGACGCCCAGCATCCTTCAGCTAATGGCCCATAACAAAGTGGTGAGTTCATGGACAAGTTTCCCTTCTGAGATGGAATCTCAAAGTGTCCACACCACTCCTAATCCTCACACTCCCTGTTTTCACAGATCTCGGTTGTAAGGTTATATAAATGGATCAGGGATTTGTTACCTTATAAGCTGGATGTTCTGCTTGCATAAGCATTTTGATTAAAAATAAACATTTTGATTAAAAACAAAATAAACGATAGTTCAAGAGATCTATTGTACACCGTGGTGACTACAGTTAATACCAATATATTCTACACTTGAAAATTGCTATGAAGAGATTTCAAATGTTCTTACCACAAAAATAAGTATGTAGGGCAATGCACATGTTAAATAGCTTGATTTAGCCATTCCACAGTGTATATGTATCTCAAAAGTTTTATATTGATATATAAATATAAAAAAGCAAACAAGTACAGTTATTAATATTAAAAACAATTTTTATTTTTTCTGCCTAACATCAAATGTATGTTGTATGAAATTTCTACTTTGAAGAGTTGTTTGATGCTATAATGTCAGAGGGTTAGGAGTGAGATTCATATTATTTGAGGATTTCAAAGAAATTTGGAAAAACTTTAGCCAGTTAGGTCATCTATTTGTGGTGGTTTAAGAGTAGACTGACCACAGGTGTTCATTCCACTCCGGGCTCAAAGCCTGAAAGGAGCCTCACCTTTTCGAGTTGCCTTATAAGGACCTGTGCTCCCAATCTTCAAATCCAGTACTATTGAATGTAGACGGCTTACCAAGAGAGGGGCTGTTCCAGAGCTCATTGGAAAATGTCTGGGGTATGGCTAGCCTAAGCCCACTTCATTGAACCAGTGTGGAGTGTTCATCCTGGAGTCAAGGTTGGAGGGGTATATGGAAGGAATTTACAAGGGAGTCCTTTGGTTCTGACTGCGTATTGGAGGAGGACTCTCAGCTGGGAAAGCTGCAACCAGTGTCTTGATTATGGGGACATCATCAGTAGAGTTCTTGTTTGTTAGAGTGGGGACCTGGAGGGACACCATAATGATGATTCCAGTGTGCCCTGAAACCCAACACTACACTGCCCACAAAAGGCATTCAGGAAATGTTTTTTTAATTGATTGAATATAGTCTAAGAATTATTTTCTTTTGGTTCTTAATTAGAAAGGGGATTGTGTATTTCCTTTAGTGAAGCACTTTGTTCTTTAGAGATGCAAATGATACAGTCATTCTATGTGTAGAGAGATGTCTTAGTTCAATTTAAAGGAAGTTTTTGTGAAAATCGTAGCATTTGAATAGTTCTGACTGTTATGGAAAATAATTACATTTATTGGATCACAGATTCTAGGACTAATGAAGAATTTGGAGATCAAACATTCTATTCTGTTATTTCACAGACAACAAAACTGAGGCCTTAAACTTAAGCTAGAGATTAAAAATGTTCCTTCTATCATTAGTTTTTTTGAAACCAAGAAATACCTCTCCTCCAAATCACTCTCCATATTTAAATGTTACAAATGAATTTCTTGTACATGAATTTTATGCAAATGATGTTACAAAAGAATGTGAATTAAATTCATTCTGAAAATTTTGTTAAACCATGTGTAAGCCAGTCTGGTAAAAATCTCCCTGGAATATTTAAAATCCAGCTGTAGGAATTTCTGATGAGGGACTTCGCCTGTACTGTCTTTGAACTGTCGTAAGCATGCCTACCTTGTCCCACGGAGAATAAAGCCTCGGAAGCAGATCTGCAGTAAATTAAACAGTTACTGCTGATGAAGACACTGTGTAGAAAGGATCAAGATTGAGAAAGGATCAAGATATTACTGGGAAACATTGATGTGAAAATTACCCTATTCTAATATAAATCCCCTTACCTTGCAAAAGATACCCAGAAAACCAAGGAAAATAGTCTGTAATTGTCTGACTTTGTATCTGGTGCTTTCTCCAAGACACATTGGTATAGTTTCAAATAATATTATTTTAAATCATTACATGGTGTATAAAAGTAATTCAAGCATTTGTTATCTCCTCTCCCTGGGTACCCTCCTCTCAAACAGACTAGCGTGATACACAACTCTTACATCCAAAGAGTTCCATAGTTAGAAATGAAGGAAACAGAAGCCATTTATCCCCTGGTGTGAGTCAGTGCAGTGCAGATTAGTGAGATTAATGCCTGAATTCCATTGGCAGCCCTGAGTTGAATGAGGGAGGCATGACAATTATCAAGCCTCTGGAGCTTTTTAAAAATCTTTTTCTGATTTGAAGTTTCAGAGGTGAATGAACACCACTGTCAGTGGTCTCCTATGGTCATTATGCAGAAAGACCTCGTGGGCACAGGCCATCATAGGTCTTCTGCGGCTGCAAACTAGTTTGCAAGGTTTCCATATCACTGGGAATGGAATTAACTTTCATGTTTGTTGTTTCAGATGGTAGAAATGGTGTGTCTCCATGTGATTAGTTTAATGGAGGCATTGCAGGAATGCAATTCGACCATTTTTGTCAAGGTAGGAAAACCTTATGATTCTTACAGACCATTTCTTACTGCTAAAAACAAATGTGGATTTATGTTGAAGGTACTTTCTGAAGAGAATTAATTTTAACATTCAGAGTTGGGGCTGGAGAATTCAGGCTCCTATAACAACCCTTTACCAAATGGATATTGCATGAATTTTGCTCTTGGTCTACCACTGTGACCAACTTCAGCTGGGTTAAATATATCAGACTAGGCCAGGCATAGTGGCTCATGCCCATAGTCCCAGCATTTTGGGAGACTGAGGCGGGAGGATTGCTTGAGCCTAGAAGTTTGAGACCAGCCTGGGCAATATGGTGTCTCTACCAAAAAAAAAAAAGTAACACAAGTGCTGAAAGTATTACTGGGGAACATTGATGTGAAAATTACCCTATTCAAATATAAATCACCTTACCTTGCAAAAGATATCCGGAAAACCAAGGAAAATAGTCTGTAATTGTCTGACATGGTACTGGTGTTTTCTCTAAGACAAATTAATTTAGTTTCCAATAATATTATTTAAAATCATTATATGGTATATAAAAGTAATTCAAGCATTTGTCATCTACCCTCCCTTGGTACCCTCCTCTCATCAGAAACAGACTAGTGTGATAAAAAAATGAAAGAGTAGAGAACTTGGTTTCCTATTCCATTTATCTTTCTGTCTCCCCTCTTTTTCCTTTCCTTTCCTATCGTTCCACCTCTTTGTCTCTCTGATCTTTCTTCCTATCCTTGTATCTCTTCTTGTATTTCTTTATCTTTTACCTCTATATTCTATTATGTTGGCCACCGTCATCACCCACCATCATCACCCACTAGTGGGCATCAACTTGGAACCTTATAACTTGCTGTTTCATTCCTTGGTTAACTCCACTCTTCAACAAAGAACATTTGTCACATTCACTCACATTATGCTGAAGAAAATCAGCCCATTTCCAGGGAAAACTTGACTGTTACCAGAACAGAACAAGATCTTTGGTTCAAATGGGTTAGATATATGATATCTAGCTTGATAATAGCAAAAGTCAACACTGTTGGAGTGCAGTGGTGCAATAATATACATATGGCAAATGGTACATATTTAAAATGTTCTGTTTGATAAGTCTTGACTTACATTATGCCATGCACTATGATCAAGACAATGAACATATCCATCACCTCCAAAAGTTTTTTCAAGCCAGATGTGGTGGCTTATGCTTGTAATCCCAATACATTGGGAGGCTGAGGTGGGCAGATCACTTGAGGTCAGGAGTTCAAGACCAGCCTGGCCAACATGGTGAAACACCATCTCTACTAAAAATACCAAATCAGCCAGGCGTGGTGGCACACACCTGTAATCCCAGCCACGTGGGAGGCTGAGTCAGGAGAATTGCTTGAATCTGGGAGGTGGAGGTTGCAGTGAGCCTAGATTTTGCCACTGCACTCCAGCCTGGGCAACGGGATGAGACTTTGTCTCAAAAAAAAAAAAAAAAAAACCCGAAATTTTTTCATACCTCTTTATAATCCTTCGGTTAGGTTACTCATCTCCCTGTCCCCAGACAACTACTGACCTGCTTTCTGTCACTATAGATCAGTTTGCACTTTCTAGAATTTTCTTTAAGTGGATTCATATAGTATATACTTTTTTTTGCCTTCTTTCACTTGTAATAATTATATTGAGATTAATCCATGTTATTGTGTGTATCAGTGGACCATTACTTTTATTTCAGAGTAGTAGTCCATTGTACGAATATACCACATTTTGCTTATTCATTTGTCAGTTGATATGTAGGGAGTTTCCAGTTTGGGGCTTTCACAAATAAATCTGCTATGAAGATTCATGAAGATGTCTTTGTGTACATATATGCCTTCATGTATGTTGGGCAAATACCTAGGAGTAGAATGTCTGGGCCATGTAACAGGTGTATATTTACCTTTAACAAAATTTTTTTCCAAACCATTTTCCAAAGCTGTTGTGCCCTGTTACATCCAGTATATGAACAGTATATGAGCATTCCCAGTTTCTCCACATCTTTTTCAACACTTGGCATAGTCAGTCTTTAATATTAATTATTCTAAGAGTTGTATACTGGTATTTTGTTGTGGTTTTAAATAGCATTCTCCTGTTTGCTAATGACATTAGCATCTTTTCATGTATTTATTTGCTGTCCATATGTCTGCTTGGTGAAGTATCTGTTAAAATTATTTGCCCATTTTTTATTGGATTGGGTTTTTTCCTGATTACTGAAATTTGAGATACCAGTCCTTTATCAGGTATGTGATTTGCAAAGATTTTTCTCTGTGATTTGTCTTTGGAATTCTTAATTTTGATGAAGTACCATTTACCAATTTTTTTCTTTTATGAATCATGATTTTGATGTTATATTTTAAAAAATATTTGCCTAGCCCAAAAATAATAAAAAGTTTTATTTGTGTTTTATTCTAAGCTTTATCTATGTTTTCACTTGGGTGTTAGTTTAAGTCTGTGATCTATTTTGAGTTAACTCTTGTATATGGTGTGAGGTATGGCTTGAGGTACCTTTTATGTATATGGATAGTTAGTTAATCCAGCATCAGTGTTAAAAATACTATACTTTCTCCATCAAATTGCCTTTGCACTTTTGTCAAAAATCAAATAACTATACAATTCTAATTCTGGCTTCTTGATTCTGTCCCATTGATCTCTATTTTTTTATTTTTATTTTTATTTTTTTTTCCTGAGACAGAGTCTCACTCTGTCACCCAGGCTGGAGTGTAGTGGCGCAATATTGGCTCACTGCAACCTCCGCCTCCCAGGTCCAAGTGATTCTCCTGCCTCAGCCTCCTGAATAGCTGGGATTACAGACACCCACCACCATGCCTGGCTAATTTTTGTATTTTTAATAGAGATGGTGTGTCACCATGTTGGCCAGGCTGGTCTCGAACTCCTGACCTCAGGTGATCTGCCAACCCTGGTCCCCCAAAGTGCTGAGATTACAGACATGAGCCACCATGCCCAGCCAGATCTCTGTCTATTTTTATAACACACTGTCTGCATTACTACAGCTTTATAATATTCCTTGAAATCAGGTAGTGTCAGCCTTCTAAATTCATTCGTCTTTTTCAAAGTTGTTTGGCTACTCTAGGTCCTTTGCAGTTGAAGATAAATTTTAAAATTGGTTTGTCAATTTCTACAAAAAGATTGTTAGGGGCTGGACACAGTGGCTCATGCCTGTAATCCCGATGCTTTGGAAGGCCAAGGAGGGAGAATTGCTTGGGACCAGGAGTTCAAGACAAGCCTGGACAGCCTGGCAGCATATTGAGACCCTGTCTCTACCCTGCAAAAAAAAATTTTTTTAATTGGCTGGATATGGCAGCACATGCCTGTAGTTCTAGCTACTTGGGAGGCTGGGGTGGAGCACAATGATTTGAGACTTTTCTTTTCTAATATAAGTGATTAGTGCTATAAATTTTCCTCTAAGCACTGGTTTAGCTACATCCTACAATTTGGCATGTTGTGTTCTCATTTGTATTCAATTCAAAATACTTTCTAACTTCTCTTTTGCTTTCTTCCTGGCATTGATTATTTAGAACCATATTGTTTTACTTCCAAATATTTAAAAATTTCCAGAGAATTTTCTGTTATGGATTTGTAATTCTAATGTATCAGAGAATATACTTTATATAATTTGATTCATTTTAAATTATTGAGACTTGCTTTATGGCCCAGAATATTGTGTATCTTAGTAAATGCTCTGTGTGCACTAGAAAAGAATGTATCTTCTGCTGTTGTTGCTTGGAGTTTCCTAAGTAAGTTAGTTCAAACTTGTTGATTGTATTGCTCAAGTCTTCTATATCCTTCTTGTTATGTCTGTTAACTTATTCTATCAATTATTGAGAAAGGGTTATTGAAATATCTCTCAATGTGGATTTATTTTTGCTTAATGTATTATAAAACTCTGTGATTAGGCTTATAAATGTTTAGGATTGCTATATTTTCCTAATGAATTGAAATTATAAAATATCTCTCTTCATCTTTGGTAATATTTTTAGTTTAGTTTAGTGTTTTTTGTTGTTGTTGTTTTGTTTTTTGGTGAGATGTAGTCTCGCTTTATTGCCCAGGTTGGAGTGCAGTGGTGCAATCTTGGCTCGCCACAACCTACGCCTCCCAGGTTCAAGCAATTCTCATGCTTCAGTCTCCTGAGTAGCTGGGACCACAGGCACCTGTCGCCATGCCCAGCTAATTTTTGTATTTTTAGTAGAGACGGGGTTTCACCATGTTGGCCAGGCTGGTCTTGAACTCCTGACCTCATGGGATCTGCCCACCTCGGCCTCCCAAAGTGCTGGGATGACAGACATGAGCCACTGTGCCCAGGCTGAAAAAACTTGGAGGTGATGGATATGTTCATTATCTTGATTGTGGTGCACGGCATAATGTAAGTCAAGACTTATCAAACTGGGCATTTTAAATATGTACCATTTACCATATGTGCATTATTGTACCACTGCACTTGAACAGTGTTGACTTTTGCTATATCAAATTAATAAATATTACCCGTCTTTCTTTGGTAATATTTATTAATAAAATAGTCCAGCTTTCTTTTGACGAATGGTAGGATGGTACATATTTTTTTCATCCTTTTACTTTTATCCTATCTATGTCTTTGTATTTAAACTGCATTTCTTATAAGCAGCATAAAGTTGAATGTTGCTTTCAAAAAAATCCCATTTGACAGTCTCTTCCTTTTGATTAAGGTTTTTAGATCATTTTCATTTAATGTGTTTTGTGATATTGCTTGTTTTCTATGTTTCACATCTGTTCTTTGTCTCCTGTCCTCTCTTTTGTGCCTTCTTTTGGATTAAGGTTTTTATGATTAAATTTTGGATATAATTTCCTTTTATTTGTATAATTAAGATAAACTGAGATGGCAACTAAGATAATTAACTTGAGAACTTTCTTCTTTTCAAACATCAGCATTCAGTGCTCTAAATTTCATTTCAATACTGTTTTAGCTGCTTTCCCCCAGATTTTGATAGATGCTCATTTCCATTCAGATCAAACTGTTAATTTCCAGTTTGGCTTCTTTTTTGACCCATAGTTATTTGGAAGTGTGTTTTTTAATTATCTTATTAGCTATATGTCTTTGTTGTTGTGTTAGTGGTTGATTTAGAGTTTATAGTATATATTTTTAACTAATCACAGTATGCCTTCAAGAAATATTATACCATCTCATGTATTGTATAGGAACTGTACAATAACATACCTCCATTTCCCAACTCCTGACTTCGTGCTATTATTGTCATACATTTTACTTCTATGTATTTTATAAAGCAAATCATACATTATTATTTTTGCTTTAAACAGTTGATTATTCTCTTAAGGAGATTTTAAACAAGTTTTATATTCATTTATATTTGCTATTATTGCCATATTTATATTTGCCATTTTAGTGCTCTTCACTTCATACCATAGATCTAAACATTCATCTTTCATCTTTCATCTTTCCTTCTGCCCAAAGGATTTTCTGTAAAGTCTTCTGTGCAGGTCAACTGGTGATTAATTGTTTTAGGTTTTGTATGTCTCAGAAGCTTTATTTTGCTTTCATTTTTGAAATAAAATTTCACTGGGTATTGAATTCTAGATGGACAGTTTCAGAGTTGTTTTTTTTTCCCAATACTTTAAAGATATTGCTCCTCCGTGGTCTTTCTGCTTATATCATTTCCAACAAGAAATCTGTCATTTTTTTTTTTTTTTTTTTTTTTTTTTTTGTCTGTATGTGATATGTCTTTTTTTTCTCTGGCTGCTTTGAAGATTTTGTCTTTGCCACTATGTTTAAGCAATTTGATGATGCTATGCCTTGGTAGAGTTTTCTTCATATTTCTGGTGCTTGGGTTTGGTGAGCTTCTTGGATCTTTGAATTTGTAGTTTTCATTAGATTTGGAAAAGTATCAACCATTGTTTCTTCAAATATTTTGTTCAGTGCCTCTACTCAACATATTCAATCTTTCTTCTACCTTCTTGACCATATTGAATATAGTTATCATAACTGTTTTAATGTCCTTGTCTACTAGTTCTATTATCTGTGTCATTTTTGTTTTATTTTCTGTTGACAGATTTTTCTCCTCATTCATGTGTCGTGATTTTTGTTGTTGTTTCTTGGCATGCCTGGTAATTTTTTATTGTATTATTGACATTGTGAATTTGACTTTCTTGGGTGATGGGTATTTTTGTATTCATATAACAATTCTTAAGCTCTATTCTGTGACATAGTTACATACCTTACAAGTATTTTTGTCCTTCAGAAGCTAATATTTAAGCTTTGTTAGGTGATCAGAGCAGCAATTTTTGAAGGGCACGTAGTTCTTCACCGCTGCTGCTGTGTACCACTATACTCATCAGTACTCTCATGATGTTCTATGAGATTACAAGATTTTTCCACTCTGACTAATAGGAACACAAAATATTCTTGGCCCTATGTAATCACCAGGGGATTTTTTCCTTCTAATATTTTCGGGTTGTTTTTTCTCCAGTGTTGGATAATTTTTATAACTTGCATGTACTGACCAACACTCAGCTGAAGACTCAGGGGATCCACTTGCAGATCTTTGGAGTTGTCTCTCTCTCTGTAGATCTCTCCTGTCCACTACTCTACCTTGCAAACTGTAGTTACTCTGACCTCCCAGGGCTCTTGGCTACATCCCCTCACTCAGGAAGGCTACCAGGCTTCACCTGCATTCCTGCTCCTAGTGCTACTGCCTGAAAACTCACTCTAGGCAGTGAGCTGGAATACCTGCAGGGCTAACCTGGTTTGTTTCGTTTCCCTCAGTGATCTCTGTCCTGCATTTCTTGATGCTTAATACCTGAAAAACATTGTTTTTTATAGTTTGTCTGGATTTTTAGTTGTTCCAGGCAGGAGGGTAAATCTGGTCGTTGTTACTCCATCTTGGCTGAAAGAGAAAGTTTCATCACCAATTTTAATTTTGAGGGCTGGAATCAGCAGGATTGAAATGAGTACAGTCCAACCAGGCAGCAAGTCTTCCATTTGTTCTGTAGCATGAACCAAGATAAGAGGAAGGGGATCACTTTTATTTTTGTGAAAACCTATTGTTTAAATGTCCTTCAGTTTTCCGGATATTGTTTCTGAAGCGGGGGGTGGGGGGAACCCAACCAACTTTACTCCATTATAACATTGCAGAGCCCAAAATAAATTACATCTAATTCTTACTGACAGACTTGTAGCAGCCACTAGCAAAAGAGAATGAAAATGAAAGTTATTCAATAAGTCAAATTAACATTCCTGAAATAGGATGATGGCTGGGTTATACAATGTCATCAATAATGATGAGCTTTAACTGGATGCCTTTAGTCATGTGATTTGCAAATCACAAACCTGAAGGTCCCTTGCAGGTGTATTTTAGAACCACATGGTCATAGATTACATCAATGGGGAAATAATAAAATCCCGTTTAGACCAACATCACTATTCCTCTTGCTTGCTTCACACGGACGCTTAGCCCCAGTGGCAGCACTGGGAAAGGTATCCACCCAGGGACAGGGTACTCAGTACTCCCTGACCCTGCTCTTCCCAAGTCCCTCACAATTCTTCACAGGAGGTTAGTTTGGGTATTTCCCAAATATCAAGAGGCGTATGGGCCCACCTCCATATTAAATAGTCAAAGGTCAACAAAGTCTGTAACATCAGGACCCTCCAGGGCTTGCTTTTTGCTGTGCAGAAATTATAGCGGGAGACAGTTAGACTAGATAAATATTTTTTTTTCCATTCAGAATGCCTCGAAGAGCCAGTCCTAGTAAGGGTGAGAGGGCACAGCTTTATCTGGTACCAACCTTTGTAATCCCACAGTTTTGTTATGAGTGTTGGGGGACAGGGCGAGGCATAGAGAGGGTGGCATTTTCTGATATTTTCAGCTTTAGTCTCATTACATTTTCTGATACACACCATACTCCATTTCTAAACACAGTATTCATGTTAGAGACCAAGTATTAGCTAGCGGCAACAGAAACACTGTGTTTAGGAATGTTTAGGAGTCAATGACAACAGAAGTCAAATTAGCAAATTGTATACACCAACAGAATGTTAAAAGTCAACAGCCAGATTTAGCCTTGGGAACAAAAACAGGGAGAGAAATGCAGCTTATCACTTCACCAAGTTCATTTTAAAGAAAATGTGATGAATTCAATGAAACCAGCAGCTTATGGCTACGACTAGCTTTGAACTCTGAGGTCAGTTATATACGTACCCTATCCCAAAAAGCTCTCCTTCTTCTTTTGCTTTTTTCATTACATCACTGTCCCCCAGTTTGCCCAGGTTAGAAACCTCTACCTCTTCTTTGACCTTTTCGTCACTTGAAAGAGCAAAGAGCAGACTCATCCTCAGATCCTCAAGATTTGTCTCTGTAGGCAGAATCCTTCCCCATCCCCAGAAACTGTCCCTGGTCTTCTCTGGACCATTGAGGCAACCTCCACAATGGCGCTTGCCTCCATTCCCTGCCTCCTTCATCACCCTAATCTGCAGGCTGCTGCCACAGTGATCTTTCTGGAGCACTGTCCTGCTCATGGTGAATAGAGCATTCCCTCTTCAGAAGCTGTAATGCATTTGGAATAAAATTCAGATCCCCTAATTTGGCATTTAGGGCCATCTGGTGGGCTAAGGGTGTGAAGGCCTGGCCTGTGCTTTTCTAAACTTGTTTTTCATGGCCCTTTTCTAAGAGCCTCACATGTCAGCATCACGTGACTGTCTCCCGTCCCCGACTCTCTGCACACTCCCACCAATGAGCTTTGCCCATGCCTTCTCTCTGCTTCCTGGAATGCCCTTGTACTGGCTTCCCAGGACTACCAAGGTATTACAGTCTGGGTGGTTCAGCCAACAGAAATGTATTCCCTGGAAGTTCTGGAGACCAGAAGACTGAGATCAAGGTGCTGACAAGGTTGGTTTCTTTTAAGGGATTGGAGAGACAATTTGTTCCAGATCTCTCCCCTAGCTTCTGGTGGTTTGCTGGGTCTTTGGGGTTCCTTGGCTTGTAGGTCCCCATCTTCATCTTCACATAGCATGCTTTCTGTGTGTTTCTGTGTATGTGTCTGAACTCCCCTTTTAATAAGGACACCAGTCATATTGGATTAGGGGCTCACCCTACTCCAGTATGACCTCATCTTAACTAATTTACATATTCAACAATCCCATTTCCAAATAAGGTCACATTCTGATGCAGTGCAGATTAGGACCTCAGTATAGATTTTAGTGGGACACAATTCAATCCATGACAACACTACTCCTTTATTTGAGTGGAGAGTTGGAAGGTGTATGGCTGGAAATGATATGATGCATATTGGTGTATTAAGATCTGAGAAGTACTGAAATAAAGAAACTAACATTTCCAAACCGATTGGATTGGAATCCCCCTCCACCATTTAAAAGTTCTCCAAATTAGAGTTCCATGGAACACGCTTTGAGAAATGCCATATTCTGTCTCCTACTTCTGGATGTACAAGGCCATGAATATTTACTTAGATTCTAAAGGACTGAAACATGGCGGAGGGACCAAAGCAGAGAGAAGGAGCAGCTTCTGGAAGTTCTCAGGCCAGGGCCCCCTGCATCCTCCTCCCAGAAAGGACCGCATCAGAGGGGTTGAGGGGCCGTCAGAGAAGCAGCAGAGGGCCAGGGCTCCCCAGCAGGGGCTTGCTGCTTGGCTGTGTGTGCTCCCACACTCTGCAGACGCCCAGCTCCGTCTCGCTGTCTTCCACCTTCCAGATTGCGGCCAGGCATCTCGGAGTGGTCTTTCTTGCTCACTGAAGTGTTCCAACCACTGACCAGAAATATTTTCTTAATGACTACAGGCAAATAGAGTCGCCATTCCACTCAGACACTCAGTTCTAAAGATCCTGTGGAGGAAATTCTATTTCAAGAAAGTGAGGATTTAATTAAATAAATACACATTTAATTTCCTGTGCTTGGTAGCTTTCGAGAGACAATCAGTCATTTACTCTAAAGTGTGTATCTCAGGCACTCATGGGGCGCTTATCAACCTCCAAATGCCACTGGCTCAGCAGGGTTTGGCCTCAGAAAGACATTTTGCTGATAACGGGTAGCTCTGCAGCAGGGCCCACATCCATGCGTGATGTGAAAGGGATTCAGTGTGGCCTGTTTTCCCTTGCAATAAGCGAAGCTTTGTGGGAGAATAGAGAACACTAATAATGAAGCTTTTGTCTTTCTCCATACAGCTGATACCTATGTGGTTGCCAATGATTCAGTCAAATATCAAGGTAAGTCACCCCCTGGGCTGATTGGAAGCTTGGTTTCCTGCAGAGAACGCATAACATTCCTAGGGATTGTTGATGCTCCATTTACTATGGAGAAGGATGAATTCAACCTGTTCCTGGCCTTAGAGGGCTGGTAATGCAGGAGACCTGTGGGCCACGTAAGGGCTCTGCAGGCAGGGGGTGGCGGCAGGAGCCATTGTCCTACTGCTTGAGGTTGGTGAGCATGCAGGTGGAGGGGAGCATCCCAGGGTCTGAGCGAGCCTCAATCCACTGATGAGAGTGCAGGCCAAGGCTGGGTGCAATGGCTTCCGTCTGTAATCCCAGCGCTTTGAGAGGCCAAGGTGGGAGGATTGCTTGAGGCCAGGAGTTGGAGACCAGCCTGGGCAACATAGTGAGACCCCATCTCTACCAAAGAATAAAAATTTAACTGGGTATGGTGGCATGCACCTGTGGTTCTAGTTACTTAGGAGGCTGAGGTGGGAGGATCACTTGGAAGCCCTGGAGTTCGAGGCTGCAGTGAGCTATGATCCTGCCACTGCACTCTAGCTTAGGCAACAGCGTGAGACCCTGTCTTTATTTTAAAAAAAGAAATCAAAGAAATGTAAATTGGAAACGAAAAAATAAATTGTCACTATTTGCAGATAACAAGATCATGTACATATAGACAGAGCAAGACCCTGTCTCTCAAAAAAAAAAAAAAAAAAAGAATAGAATACTCATCCCTTGGAGGATACCCAGACACATTCAGTGATATGTCCTGGTTGCTAAAATTGATTTTCTATCATGGAAAGAATTCTGTTATGAAAGGATAACATTGAATAAATGATAGGATTGAGCTACAAGGAACCTACTGCCTCATTTTATATATGAAGAAATTTAGGACCAAAAGTAAGAGTGACTTGGTCAGGACCCCACAGCCTGGAAGAGGAGATTCTGACCGAATATATTTCCTAGCCTCAGGCTTCTCCTTGAGTGGCACTTTGTCATTGTAGGGGCAAACATACTCTATGACTAGCAAACAGAGTTACTGGGCTTGACTTAAGATGGCAAAGCCTGCCGCCTGCTCCATCCAAACCGGGTCCTGTCTGTCGCACTAAGAGTGTTGCGGGGATGGGAGGAAAAGCTGGAAAGGTTTTTGTGGCTTTCCTCTCTGAGTTAAGGAGGCATGCTAGTGGAAGGAAAGCGGTATGAACTCAGGGTGCCCGGACACCATAAGAGAAAAATGCGGCTGTCAACAAGGACCACAGCCTTCGAGTCCTGATTATGGCCTTGGTGCTACATGTGGCGGCCATCGGGGCATGGACACTGCTGAAAACTGCATCTTGGTATTAGTTTTTTTCTGTGAAAAGAGTTTCTTGCACTCTCAGCTTGAAGCATTTTAAATTGCCTCTCTTACCCCTTTCCCGGCTTTATGGCAATCTGTGGTGATTTTACATTGCCCAGATGGCCAGGAGGAGGCCGACAGAACTCCCTAAGAAGCTTGGAGAAAGAAGAGAAGCTATCATCCTAGCTTCTTCATGTGCCAAGTTCTGTTCTGAGCACTCTTTTAACCCATCTGTCCTACACAAACCCCCTGAGTAAGTGTCACTCTCCCCCCTTTTCCCATGAGAAAACCCAAACACAGACCAATAAATCTTGTCCCCAAAGTCGCCTATAGAGGAACCAGGCTTTGAACACGGGGAGCCTGGCAGCAGAACCCGGGCACTTCTCCACCACACCCAGGTCCTGGGGCCAAGTTTATGTGTTAGCCCAGCACTGGTGTGGCAGCTTTATGTTTTCATCGCAGTGAGTCCGTCAAGATGGGCATGTCGTTATTCTGATGGGTTGGGCCAGGATGACTCTAGAAAACACGGTGCGATACCCTGCTCTGGGCGCTGCCAGAGTTGAGAGTTTGCCTTCTTCAGGCCAGACAACCCTTGAGCCAAGCCTAAGTTCTGCCTGCAAGAAGCCGCCTGGGTTGACGCTCCCTGGGTTGCCCAGGAACACTAGAAAGAAATAAACTAAAACCTCTTGCCCTTTCTTGACAGCACTTATCTGCGGGACTCCAGCTTCGCCTCCAGGCTATTCAGAACCACGTGAACCACCACAGCCTAAGGACGCTGCCGGGCTCGGGCCAGAGCAGTGCTGGCCTGGCAGCCCTCCGCAAGTGGCTGCAGTGCACTCAGTTCAAAATGGCCCAGGTGGAGATCCAGTCCTCGGAAGCAGCCTCTCAATTTTATCCTCTATGAGTGGACTCCTCGGCGCTCAGTGTCAACACTCTGGTTTAGCAATAATGGGTTTAAAAACAAACAATTTGATCCAAGCAGGTTGGGGAACATATTGGTACTGTACATTCTCTTTCTAGTTTAGTAAAACATGTGCAAAGGCCAGAGAGGGCCGAAAATGAAGCTTTCTTGCTACACATATTTCTGATGACTCCTTGGGCTATCTGATTAAGTGTTTCCTTACATTATTTTTTAAAAACCAAATCATTTTTCTTTAACTAACTTCTATTTTTTTTAAGAAAAAAAAAAATAGACTGGTGGGTACTCACAGAAAAGTTGTATAAGTCCCCCTGTTGCTATTTTTGATGATAGAGAATAAATAGGGTTTTTGAAACCTTTGTAGTGTTTTTTCTTAAAATCCACTCTTGGCAATGCAATAAAAAAAACCGTCACCATAAGCCAGTGACACCTGACTGAAGCTTTTTGTCATTATCCTGGGAAAAGTGGCAGCTTGCAAGGAACATTACAAAGTGCACTTAGAAATTAGGTGGTTAAACTGTGTCAATTGTTTTCGTTGTTTTATAATATCATTTTCCAAAACTATCCAGTAAGTTTTATTATTTTTAAAACTAGTTTTTCAACTCATTAGTTCTAGGCTGTACTCTCTTGTGAGCTTTATGATAACCACTTTAGTTTTGTGAATAATAAATTTTATTCTTTTGTTAATACTTGTATACAATTTAATTGAAAACTGTAGCTTGCACACCGGACCAGGTGAGTCCGTCACTGGCACAGCGCCCTGCACCTGGAGTGATGTTTCATAAAACGGAGTTTTAATAGTTTAAGAGCACCAAGATTACTCCGCACCTATACCTAGCATTGGACTGTGCATTCCAAATGAAATTTTTCCTCTTTATCCCTGTAATGCACTGACTAACAGAAGACTTACTACACATTTAAGCTGTATATTGACATGCTATTAAATGCATTTTTTATTATCTTTGTGAGCCTGGGGTTTTTTAAAACCAGTTTATAGAGCTAGAGTTTAGTTCCTGACAACCATTCCTTCTGAAGTTCTACAGCTTCTAACTTCTCTTGAAACTGAAATGATGAAGAAGAAAGGGCTTTCTTTCAGGCCATGTGATGAGAGGAATACACAGTTGTTTGTTTGAGGGCCACCTCTAGGAAGGACTCTGAGGGCAAAAGACCTTTTTTTTTTTTTTTTTTATGTTCGTTATTAAGAGCCTTCCTTTTTCTTCTGGGAGCTCTGAGATCTTAATGCTTCTCAGAGGAAAACAAGCCCTCAGATGTTTAACTGTTCATATGAGTTCTAGAAAGAGCTATCTTCAAATCTTCATCCTTATACAAATTGCAGGGGACCATTCAGGCTCCATGTGGAGGATACAGAAGTGACCATTCTTCGTATCTGCCTGACAGACTCTTCTGAAAGGCCTCTCCCTGGTCAGAACTCTTCTCTGGCACAGTCATGCTTGGCTGAGCTTCCATGAACATTTTGTCTTACAGTCAAGTTGTGCATTTCTTTATCTCACTTGTAAACGGTGACAGCTTTGAGCATATGCGCTCTCTGTGTCTCCCCATGGTTTGGCACACACTACATGTTTAATTAATGTCTATCCAATGAATGGATTCAGTTAAGTAAGAGGCCTTTCTTGAGCTCCCCACAGGCACCATGAGCTTTGCATGTGACATTCTCTTTTTTTGCGTTGGTTCCTGGAGGAGAAGGAGCTTCTGGCTGCTTCCCTTGTGAGGGTTTCTACTGACATCCTCATCTGGGCTCAGCTGCAGGCCTGGCTCTTGGCTAGTCCTGAGCCCACCCTGCCCCAGGCAGCCAGGATCTTGGTGGTCCCATCCTACCAGTAGACAAGGTCCAAAGTTACCCACATCTTCTTCTCCCACTCCGTCTTCTTTGCCCAGCTCTTTGAATGGACTTCTGCCTGAACTTTTCTTTGTATTTGCATCTTCCCCACGCTGCAGACGAACCCTTAACCTGGCAGTCTTGATTGGGGCCCCCAGTTAATGCTTCCGACTGTCTGGACCTGTTTCCTTGACCTAGAGTCTTGGTCACTCCCGGGCAAATCTCTCTCCTTGCTCTTGAGAACCAGGACCCTTTTCCCTGCCAAACTGACCCAAATGCTGTCCCTACTGGCGCCCTGCCACTTCACTGGCTGATGGAAACTAGTGAGCTTCCCCAGCCTATGCTGCACCCACCATTGTCAGTGTCCTCATCTTCTTCCGCAACCTTATGTCCACCCTCCAATGAGTCGGGCTCAGGCACTTCGAAGGAAAAAAGGGAGAGAGGAGACAAAAAGCTTCCAACAAGTTGGGCTCAGGCACTTAGAAGAAAAAAGGAAGAGAGGGGACTTATAGAAGTTTAGCAAGATTGGCACTAATAAGTAGGTGGAGAACCCATCCACCTAAGGCAGGACTCAGCACCCTCAGCTCACAGGTCCGATAGAGCCCACGGCCTGTTTCTGCAAAGTTTTAGTAGAAACAGTCACACTCGCCATTTGCATATTGTGTAGGGCTCAGTTTGTGCTACAATGGTAGGCAGAGTTGCGACAGACTGTATGGCTCAGAACGCCTAAAATATTGACCATCTGGCCCTTTACAGAAAACGTGTGCTGACCTCTGACCTATGTAAAGGCCCCTGAAAGGCACTGAGCTGGAGCCAGCCCTTCTGTGGATGTATTTTCCTTACCACCTCAGGGGCACTGGGATTTCCATATTAGTGTTTCCTCATCTGTCAAATGGGGGCCATGACACACATTCTACCTCAGAGGATTGTTGAGATGATGAAAGAATGCAAGAAAAGGGCTTAGGGCAACACCTAGCACATGGTAAGCACTTGTTAAAAGTTACTGATTATTCCTTTTATTCTTATGTTTAAGCCTGGAGAAGTAGAGCTACTTGCCCAAGGTCATGCAGCTAGTAAGGGGCAGAGCCAGGACTTGACCCAGGCTATCGGACCCCCAAGGACTGTGCTCCCAGCCGCTGCCCATATGAACTTCTGCCACAGCACACGTCATCCCCAGGTGACAGCCACAAATGCAGAACGGAGGGCAGGGAGATCTCAGCAACATTTACCTGATCCAGACTTGACTGGCACTAATTATTGGCATGGAGAACGGCCACAATACAGACTGGTTTCCTTTCCACATAGCACCTTACTGGTTTCAGTGTGTGAGCAGAACACACTGAGATTCCCAAGGGTAGAATCGGCCCAAATCTCCAAATGTGTAGATTCTGTTCCTAATGATTTTTCATAATGGGCGTGCCTCTTATGAGTTGGGTGACCTTGGACAAGTTACTAAACCTCCCTGGACCTCTGTTTTTCCTTCGCTGTAAAATGGAGCTGTCTACCCATCTTCCTGGGGTGATGGAAAGCTCAAATGGGTGGAGAACTGTGATGGTACTTGGGAAACTGCGCTGGAATCTGTGGACCCTGGGAAGACTGGCTGCCTCCTGAAGAGCACACAGAGGGACAGCTCACAGCTGCAGGCTCATTTGGTATTTTTCTTCAGGCAGTGCCTCAGGATTAAGACCTACCATACCCAGGAGAGCCCGAACATGGCAGTAGCCAAGACCATCCAGTCTCCACTGTGTGCCATCTCTTAGCAAGCATGTCATTCAGCCTGATACTGGGATATTTCCAGGAAATCTCTTCCCGAAGAGTCTCATCAGAGGCCAAGTGGTTGCAGCAGATTCGTCTCTGTTTCCAAGCAACAACAGGCCAAATAAGACTGGATTGGATCAGAGAAGATGGGTCCTCCCATCTCTTTCATGAGCTGGGCCTCTGGCATTAATTGGACAATGCAGATCATTTATTATACGTCTTTAATAGAACTGACTGACAAATATGTATATTGGGAAAATTGGTGTTTTGACAGTAATGGTAGGTTCTTGAGAAGGATGAAGGGAGTGGTTGGAACCCAATGGAATAGTACCGAACTGTGGTTTTATGGAGTTTGAATGCTTTGGGAGATGGCTGATGTGTTATTAGTAAAAGGCTGGCCAGACCTTCACTGACAGGAACGAGTGGTGAGCCTCAGATAAAGGGGATCCAAGAGAAACGATAATAGCCACCATTTATTGAGCATCTACTAGATACAAAGCACTCTACATACATGATTTTTATTCCTTAGCCCCTTCCCCCCTGGATGAGATAAGCCTTATTATTATCCCCACTTTGCAGGTTAGGCGACTGAGGCCCAGCGGTTAAGTGCCTTATCCAAGATCATGCAGCTGGCGGGAGTAGCATTAGGACTGAAGGCCATCTGCCTCCAACACAGGGCCTCACTCAATACATGTTCATTTCTTTTCCCTGTTTTTGGGGTCTAGGCTCCTTTGGCTAAAATGTGCCAGAAGCATGGGGTAGAGAAATCTGAGGGTTTTTTTTTTTGAGGTGGCTCAATGCTATTGGCATCTCTGTTTAACACTCCATCTGACACAGGTGTTTTCCCCTTGCTTTGGGAATTCAGGTACATGGAAAAAAAAATTTGGATTACGAATTAAATCACATTTAGTTTCCCACTGAATATAGTAGTTTTAGGAGAAAGAATAATTATTAGTAGAAGGTTGTGATGATAGGGCCGGGCACAGTGGCTCATGCCTGTAATCCCAGCACTTTGGGAGGCCGATACGGGCAGGTCACCTGAGGTCAGGAGTTCGAGACCAGCCTGGCCAATATGGTGAAACCCCGTCTCTGCTAAAAATACAAAAATCAACCAGGCTTGGTGGTGCATGCCTATAGTCCCAGCTACTCGGGAGGCTGAGGCACAAGAATCGCTCGAACCCAGGAGGCAGAGGTTGCAGTGAGCCAACTGAGATCTCGCCACTGCACTCCAGCCTGGACGACAGAGCAAGACTCTGTCTCAAAAAATAAATACATAAAGATTGTGATGATAAACTCTGTTAGATTTGGCCTATTGAGAGTTTACCCAGCCCTGAGGAAACTTGCCCCTAATTACTTGTAATCATAGCGACCAATAGGAGAGCCTGTCATATATAGTAATTTTGATATAGTAACCTGTTAATCTTCGCAACAATGGTGTGAGCAGACACTTCTATTATTAACCCCATATTAGAAATGGGAAAAGGGAGGCATGGAGAGATTAAATAATTGCAGGAATCATTCAGTAAGAGAGCAAAATCTGAATCTGAGTATTTCTACCTCCAAAGCCCAGGTTTGAGCTATTACATATTACCAATAGTTAAATGATAAGGAGTCCCCTGTTACTCCTCTGACCTCCAAGGTAACCTAGAGTCATTTAGTTCACAAGTTACTAACTGGCAGCCTGCTGGTTGGCCCTGGCCCAGAGCATATTTTCTTGTTTGTTTGTTTTTTTTTTTTTGAGACAGAGTCTCGCTCTGTCGCCCAGGCTGGAGTTCAGTGGCACAATCTCGGCTCACTGCAAGCTCCGCCTCCCAGATTCATGCCATTCTCCTGCCTCAGCCTCCTGAGTAGCTGGGACTACAGGCGCCCGCCACCGCGCCCAGCCCCAGAGCATATTTTCTTTGCTAAGCTTGAATTTCTAATTTCTTCTTTTGGTCTGGATACCTCCGGTGTAACATGCAGGCTCCAGCTTTGCTCAGTTCCCGCCACTGACCTCAGCCTCCAAAGTAAGATGAACAACCCATGAGCCCGTGGGCAAAAATCCTGCCACCTCTGGGCTGATTTACAAGGCCTGGTGTACTCATTGATTCACCTGCTGGCCCTGCAGGGCAGTGGTTTTGCTCTCCACTTTAGATTGGCTCTCCCGTATTATGGGCCAAGAGGGGTGGGATGTACCCAGCGCCACTCAGCCGTGCTCTTTGCCCCCATGCAGCCCTTCCTTTCCCTGGCATCACTCCTCTGCCCCCACCTGCCCCTCCATATGCCAACCATCAGCCCTGACCCTGTTTCAGGCCAGGGCTGTTCTCTCCAGCCCACAACCGTCCTGGATTCCTCTTACTCAGAGAAGCTGAGGTCAGGTGGGTGGGGCAAGGTGAGCCCCTGGCACCAGCTCTTCCCTGCAGGGTGTGCAGGACCTTTTTGGAAGCCACAGATTTGGCTGTTTTAGGAACAAAGAGCTGGCTTTTTAATTATGCAGCCCAGACAGGCTCCCCGCAGGTGGGCGGAGAAGGGAGCTTCCCAGGGCTGCCTGGCAGACGCCCTGATTTCCGCTCCTTGAAGTGGCCACTTGGAGAACAAAGGAACCAGCAAGCAATCAAGCATGAAGGACAGAAACACTCTCCAGGTGAGGACAATCACTCTGCCCAGCGGGGTGCAGGGCGTGGGGGGCTCTGCGGACAGCGAGGTGTGCCCAGGGCCTCCGGCTTGCAGTGCAGAAGCCGGACTCCCATGCTGGGCTAGGGTGGGGGAGGCAGGTAGAGGGGAACCCAGGCAGGGCTTTGCAGCCAGGTTGGTTCTCAGGGCTGGAGTCTGGACTTTCTTGCTAACTTGCTCTCTGACCACAGGCAAGTCATTGAATCTCACGAAGCCTCAGTTTCATCAACTGCAGAATGGAGATGGTAATTCGTCTCTCCTGTAAGGAGTGAAGGGAATGATGTCTGTCACGTACCCGGCACAGAATGGGAATCCCAAACAAGAATGGGAGCTAACCTTGATGAGGCACACCCTACTTGATGTGTGCCTGGCTCTGTGTTAAATGCCTTGCAGTCACACAGCCACTTATTCTTCACATTGTAATGCCATGTGGCAGCTGGTGTTTTGCTGAAATGAAATCACAGCTTGCAATGGGCATTTGGCTCCCATTCTTCTGAGCGTGGTGCTCCCACGCTGCTGGCTTCATGTGGTGACTCACGGCTCCCCACGTCTCTGTGTTTGAATGAGCAACCGGGAAATCCTCCTCCATATGGCACGTTCTGCCAGCATTTGGATTTCACACCAGCATTTCGGTGTGAGCGCATGATGGGGTTTGGAATGGGGATACTATTTTGAAAATAATAAATGGATATGTTCTTTATTCTTCTCCAGGAAACCATGTGCCCCTGTCTAGTTGCATGGACTTCATGGGGCAGGAGGAGGTTAGGGTGTAGGGGAAATTCTGGCAGACAGGATGAGGAGTCAGACAGATCATCTCTTCAGGACGGCAGGGGATTGTCGGCAAAAGAAACGGGGAGACACATTCAGGGGGGCGCTGGGAGGCCAGGTGGGCGTGTCTTTGCCTTCCCTCTTACGGGTGAGGGTGTTATAGAGATGCCTAGTTGAAAAAGCCCCAGGGAGCCCCGGAAGATGGTGGCACATAAACCTCGAAGCGCAGCATCCACAGCCCTCCCTGAACCAGGTGAGTGTGCAGAGTTCAGATGTCCCCATGGGCGTTCAGAAACACGTGCAGAGGCCGCAGTCAGGAGGAGAAGGCTGCTTTAAGCCTGGACATGTGCAACTGGAGTGCTGGGGGCAGCGGTCACCCTTCGCCTAGAAAGGTCCAGGCACAGCCCCACAGTCACCTGTCCAGGAAGCAGCCCAGGCCAGCCCCTCTGCAGCAGAGACCTGTGAGAAGCCAGAAGATGCCATGTGGCCTGAGCCCAGCTCCCCTGAACCAGGCTACAGACATCTGCTCAGGGGAAACCTGAGGGTGCTTCTTACAGGGAGCAGGCCCAGGAAGACGCCTCAATGACTAAGGGTCTATCTACAAGACACAGAGTCGCCCAAAAGACTCTGGTCAAACCAGAAGAGGCTGCAATGCCATCAATTTGCAAATTCAGGGTTTTTATTCCTCTCCCCCCTCACACCCAATGAGGTAGGAACTCTGGACAGTTATATGAAATAAAATGCTGTGTTTTCCTTTATGCCTGTGTGTGCTGTATAGAATGTATAACCCACTGTTAATTAACGAATATTTCCCATGCCCAGCACGTTTGGCTGTTTGGAGGGCTGGATATTTGATGATGAATAAGGCCCCCTGCTCCCACCATCTTACATTGTAATGGGAGGAGAAAGGCAGGTACACAGATGGGCAATTGTTCTTAGGGGGGTGAGAAGTGCTGTACTGAAAATAAACTCAGGTGATAGAATAGAGAATGATGAGACGTGCTCAAAGACAGGCACAGGTGGTAATCAGAAAAAGAGCCACTGGAGTTTATCTCCCTCAACTTCACAGATGAGAAATCCGAGGCTCAAAGGGAAAGAGCCTTGCAGAAGTCACCTATGAAGTGATTTTGTTAGACCCGCGGGTCCCTCACTGCAGCTCCTGTGTGCTTCCCACGGCCGGGGAGATGCTTGGCTATAAATCCAGCTGGAATGGACCGTTTAAAATCCAAAAGGACCTGTCTGGGTTGGAAGAGCCTAGAACTAACTTGTAGCCACACAGAGCTAGGTCTGAATTGCAACTCTGTGCCTTAACTGCTTTTTTCCTTTTTTCCCCCCTTGGTAAGCCACTGAACCTCAGTTTACTCATCTGTACAGTGGGGGTAATCTTCCTGCCTCCTAGGCTTGCAGGGACTATTAAAGAGACAAAGTACATGAAGCCCTGGGAAGCTGGCCCTGAGTGTCTCTTTATCTCCACACTGGTGTCATTGTCGCTGTGCACATTGTGGGGCCGTTGCCACCACCAACCTACCCCTGGAGGTCAGAGGCCTTGTCTTGCTTCCCTCTGTATCCCCAGGACACACCCCCGGTCCCCAGTCAACACTAGGCTATGAGTGAACAGCCTCTGTCTAGGGACTGGCAGGCTCAGGCAGCAGAGGGTAACCGACTGGAAACATCCACCAGAGAGGGGAGAGCGTGGGAGCTCTGCGTGCGGGGCTGTCTGTGCCGCCCAGGAGAGGAGGCATTCCTCCGGCTCTGTGCATGAGTGGGTTCATGTTCCACGTGTGTTCAGCGAGGAGGCTGCCTCTGAAGGGGACCTGGATAGCAGATGAGTGGTGGCCAGGCAGAACCTGGAGGGAGAGGTGAGCTGGGTAAGGACAGCGACGCCCAGCCAAGGGCTGGGCGTGGGAACACGACGCTGGCAGTGAGTGTGGTTTGCTGGATGGTGGGGCGTGGGGTGGGGTGAGCCGTGAGGAGTGGGGCTGGGGAAGCCTCGGGGCCCGGGGCAGCTAGACTAAAGATGGGACAGCCAGCAGGGTGGGCTTGAGTGCTCAGCTGGGCAGCCAGTGGTTGCGTGAAGTGAGGAGAAGCCTGAGTGAGGCAGGTGGAGAGAGGGAGTGGAAGTAGGGGATGGTATGGGGAGAGGCTGGGTAAGTGGAGGTGGGTTGGAGAGCAGATGGGAGGGTCCAGGTGGGACCCACCAGGTTGAAGGAGCTGGGGACCTCTGAGGTTTCCAGCTGGGGCTTCGGGTCGGGAAAGCTGAACCCCGTGTTCAGTGTGGCACCTGGCTTGTAGCCTCTTAAGGATCTGGGGACTGACTGACTGGATGAACGTATGATGGAGAGCAGAAGGAGCGCCAGAGGAGAGCACGGAGAGGAGAGGAGGACAGGCTGGGAGTGCGGCTCCACCTGCCCCCACAAGCAGGCGCTCACAGAGCTGGATCTCCCAGACAAAGGCAGCCATAGGCGCCTGGAGCGCAGGCTGTGGACACCACTTGTGCCAGACATGGAGACAGGGCATCCTCCATGTGTCACATGACTGGTCTGCTACTTCCTAAGTGGAAGGATGGTAGCGGAACAGGAAATGAGTGACTCAGTGGGGGCTGTCATGAGCGTGGTGATGTGGGTGAGTCTGCCCAAAGGTGAGGCCACAGCGCGGCCACGTTACTGAGCCAGGTTCCACCCAAAGCCAGCACAGCAGCTCACTCAGGCTGGCAGGACTGTCTTCGGTGATGTCACACCATAGTGTCATGTGCAGGGGAGGCAGGAAGAAGAGTCTTCCTCCCATCACTCGCTCCCGTGCATCAATTCTGCCACCCTGCCAGGGGCCAGGCAGGGATGTCCTGTGGGCCCTGCTGCATCTCCCACCTCGCAGGCAGCAGCAGGACCCCGGAGCAGGACATGGAGCTGTAAGCCGGCCAGAGCATAGTTTGTCATGTTGGTCATAGGAGCTGTCACCAGTGACCAAAGTCCCCGGAGATGTGAGGTGGAGACACTGGGCTGGCCCCTAGGAGGGCTCTGACACTGCAGCTGTGTGCTGACGGCTCCCGGCGCCTGTATGCTCAGCTGATCACCACCTCCCTCTCCCAGGCTGGCCCTGGGTCCCCGTTCCCAGGCCCCTGCACAGGCAGGCAGAGCACAGCACATACACCTGCCACTCCCTGCTGGCCTCCGGGCTTGCTGCTGAGGTCACCTGGACTGGGCGTGCACAGGAGTGGGTGTGAGGCCTGAGATGTCCCACTGAACCCTCACCAGCTTTCAGACAGGCCCCAGGAGGGGGCAGGGGACAGAGGAGCCCTCGCTATCACACAGGCTGTTTAATTAAGGACAACAGTGACAGTCATCGTAACGATGGCTGTCTTCTACTGCCTGTTTACTGTATGCAGGCCAACGGCAGCTCACAGAATCCCAGGCGCAAGGGGTGCTTATAACAGGAGTGCCTTTAAGAACTTCCATGTTCCCTCCATGCCCCTGATGCCTGGGACACAGGCCCCTCCCTCAGTTCCTGCACTGAGCTCCTGTCCCCTGGGCTGTGAGCCCAGTTGGGGGATAAACCTGCCTGGCAGCTCTGGGCCCACAGGGCTCTTAGCTGTCTCTCACTGAGCTAACTCCGAAGCCCCAGGGAACCCAGGTGGGCGTGGGTGGGGCCCAGCAGCGCCTCAGCAGTGCAGAGAGTGTGGGTTGTGGCCCCTTGCTTGTGCCCAGTGGCCGGGCCTTGGAGGCACCAGGTTGGGTTCAACCCCCAGCCCCATCCCTGTTTCCTGGTATGTGCTTGACCTTGACCATTGTGCTCCATCTCTGACCTGTCTCCTCACTCCAAAGATGAGGATGAGGATGCTGCAGGGGCTACTTTTTCTCTTTTCCTACATCCCTCCTGGCCCATCAGATGGGAAGCTCTTCCCCATCGCTGCTTCCTGTGAGGCTTGCCTGAGGGTGAGCTTGGAGCGGGGAAACAAAGTAGCGGGGTGGTGGTGGGAGCTCAAGCCTGGGGGGCCCTGTGCCCTTTGGGGCCCTTTGCATAGGGGTGCAGGGCAAGCCTCCCCTCTCCATGCAACTGGCCAGGTAAGGGGGCTCTGCAGAGCAGCCCGTGGGTGTTGAGGTCTACACATGGGGTAGACATCCAGGAGGCCGACCCTGGCCACCGTCACCCTGCTGGTGTGGCCAGCTGATTCCTGCTCCCTGTGATTCCCGTGAGCACTTGTCAACTTAGGGTGACCTTCTTGTCCCATTTTCCCCAGATACCCCCGGTTTTAGCCCTGAAAGTCCCGGGTTCAGGAAAATCTCTCACTCCCAGGGAAACTGGGAAGGTTGGTTGCCCTATTCTCAATTAAGTCAAAGGTCAAGGTGGTGGGTGGCAAGATGAGGGACAGGATTGGCTTTTGAAATCCCCACAAATACCGACCTGGGGCCGTTGGGATAAAACATACAGAAATATCCCACAGCAGGTCCCCAGCCCAGCCCTGGAGTATAGCAGGACCCCAGTGAAGGATTCCCCCATTCCTCAGGCCCGCATTCTCCTTTCCCCCACCCCACAAACGACAACTGACAGGCATCTCTATATTTTTATTGAAAATAAAAAAGTCATGGTGCTTTCTTCCTCGTAAGTGGCATATGGACACCCCCAGTGCTGCCGGTCTTGCTTCCGGTACAAAAGTCTTAGCAGGAAACCAACCTTAATGGCTTGTTGGTGGATAAGACGGCATCAACTTGTACATTTGCCCATTGAGAGAACTCCCAGGAGCAACTGTCCTCTCCCCAGTACACGCGGCACATTGCTAAGAAGGCAGATTTCAGGATATTCACATTCATGCATAACGTATCTCACACTACCTGGGCAGTTTAACTCATACTTTGTACAGATGCAGAGTACAGTAGCTGTATTTTTATATATATATATATATATAGTAGAGATCTCTTTAAATATATATAGCTATATATAATATATATGTTTATATTTTTACACCTATTAGTCTTTCTTCCAAAACTTCCTTTAGAAACTTCTTTAGGAACACCTGAAACCTCTGGGAGATCCTGTGATCTGAGTTCCAAAGTTGGGGTCAACCGCGAGATGGCTGGAAAAGATCTGTTTGAGAAAATGCGAAGGGAAGTGTATTTCATTCTTGACATCAGGGCTTGGACTAGCCTGAGAATCGGTGTGTGTCTAGAGACTGCCGGCTCATTTTAGATAAAAAAGTTCTAAGCTCACAATACTAGGCCGGCATGGTTTTAAGTACGCTTATGTCTCGTAAGCTCAAAATCTAGTGGGTCTCCCTTGCTGTGCCATGAGACTTATTTTTTGAATGGCCGGTCTTGGGCTTGGGGTGGGGTGTGGGTATTAAGTGAATATTTTTAAAAACTAGGCTCTTCCCTTGGTTTTTGCTAACTGGAGTGAGAAGGGATTTTACAAGCCCAACTGAGAGGGAATTTATGTGCAGACCAGAGCCCTGGATGCGTCAGTGGCTCAGGGAAGACGATACAGGCCCCAAAGCGTGGTGATGGCTCAGCTGATTCCTCACCAGGAAGCCTTGCCTGGGGCTGGAAGATTAGGCTAACTGCAAAATCCAGGCTTCCTAGGTCTAAGCCAAGGTAGGGAATGATGGGACCAGGTGAGTGTGCAAAGCTGGGCTATGCCCAGCCCCTTCAGGCTGCCCAGCACTTCATGATCCCTTAGCCAAGAACCTCTCCTCTTGCAGAAGGTGCCCTCTGATCACTCCTGAGCTTCTGGACAGCCCAAGGCACGGGCACTTTCTCATGGTTGCAGCACAGGGTGGTGTGTGTTTAGGGCTAGGGTCCTGCCCAGGTGTCTGCTTAGGGCACAGCTTGGGGGTTCAGCAGGCACCAGGAGGCTGAAGGCAGCGGGGGACAGTGCCCTGGGGTGGGGTCTGCTGGGTTTCCCCCTTTGACCTGCTGCTGGCCCACATCCTCTGGCCTGTTTGTCACCTGGCTCCGCACCTCAGGAGCACTGTGAAGTACCAGACAGGCCAGGGGCAGGGGCCGGCACTATGCTGATGCCCAGGTGTCCGGGGAAGCAAAATTCAAATCCAAACCCCAAAAAGTCCTCAAATAGAAGGAAATGAGGAAAGAAGGAAAACCCTTTATGGGAGGGTATGCCCTGGGGCTGTCCTCAACCTGCACCTGCTGACCTGGGCAGGACAATGACACACAGACAGCTCCGTGGGCACTAGGACTCTGGGACAATGGGCATTTTAAGGTTTGGCCCAAATGGGGACCGGTTTTCAGGTGTGTCTGTCTTCCCCAGACTTCAAAGTCTCACCAGTAGCTTAAACACCTACCAGAGGAGTACACTGGAGGTTTAGGAGGCAAATTAGGTCTTACAGGGCTCGACAGTGGAACCATTCAATGCACTGGGTTCCTTCTGAGCACATATGTAGGGGCGGTGGGGAGAGCCACAGGGCCAGGAGTTTCCCACTCATTTTCCAGGAGATGCAAAATCATCCTGTCTCCATGGGCTTCCTGATGTGGCCCACAGGGAAGGCAGCCACTTGGGAGAGAGGCCAACCAGGCAGGGGTTACCAGCCTGGAGGATTCCTCTCCTCCTGTCCCATTTCATCCCTTGATCCTCCAACCACACTGGAGGGCTCAGTGCTTCTATAGCGTGAGATCTGTTTAGACATTGATAGGAAGACACTGGAAGAACAATACCTCCTTCTTGGTGACTGGGGCTCGGGGAGGGTAAAGTGGGGAGAGGATGGAGGACTCTGGGAGAGGGCCTGAGTACAACAGTCAGGCCTCAGGGGACTGTGGGGACACCCAGCGCCTGGCCAGCGTCAGCCTGGTACAGCATGCCCACAGTGGATTTGGCACAAGTAGTGGCCTCTGCCGACTAAGGCAGGGCCTGGCTCACAGAGATGCATCAGTTCCTATGGGGTCAAGTGTGGGGATGAGTCTGAGGACAGGTGCAGTGGCCTCTGCCCTTGCCCAATGGCCCTGGGCCACGGGTTCAGTGAGTCATTTTGCCCCTGGAAGGCCAGACACTGCCCCCGAGTGTAAACACACTCCTATGTCTGCTCAGGAGGGGATTTTGCAGGCTGGGCTCACAGCCCTCCGTGGTAGGCAGTCAGGAGCCTAGGGTGTGGGGTGTCAGTGGGGATAGGAGGGAGAAGGCAGGCCCTGAAGATTGACAACAATTGCAGATGGGGTGATGAACAGATGTGTGGGAAGCACCTTTGAAAGGGGACGTCTGTCTCCTGGCTGTGCCGATGGCTTCTGTTGAGAATGTGAACAGAGGAGCAGGCAGGCTTCCTGGGAGGAGGAGAGGTTTTCCGGCAGGGAGTGGGCCCTGGACCATCTTTCTTTTGGCTAAAGGGGGATGCCTCCCTGCCACAGCAGAAAGACAGATCCCCCTGGCTTTGCCAGTGCGCATGCTTTAGACAGCAGCTGGGGGCAGTCGACAGACCAGACACCAGACAGGGAGGAGGATGTGGAGGGCCTGGGGTTGGGACTGCCCAGGTGCTGCATGCAGCATGAGCCGGGCTCAGCCTGGTGTCCGAGCTGCCTTGGCCCGCGGGCTGACCAGGGGCAAGCCTGGGAAGAGAATGGTTTCTCCTTCGGGAGGCTCGGGGCCTGTGAGGCAATGAAGTCCTGGACAAGCTCAGAGTTAGCTCATGTCCACCTGCTTTCCCATGTCCACCAGTGCCACCAAGGTGTCCCTCTGGCCAGCGGGTCCAGGGCCTGCAGACTCACACCACGGTGTTGTTCACATCTACTCCTTTGTTGCTCTGCGAAGTACTCATGGGATACTCAGCAACGCTGGTGCCATTTTCGTCTTTTCTCAGTGGTTTCCTGGAAGTGTGGGGAGGGGACAGGGAAGGCAAGGGAGGGGGAGGCAGGGACTCCATTAGTTATCAGTGATGGTGGGGTGTAACCTCCAGCTAGCATCCCTGCTCCGTGAGAGTGTCAGAAGGAAGCCCACAGCTCTGTTCTTGGTTAGCATCCTTGGGCTTTTAGTTCTTGAGGGGTTAATCAGCAGCTGGACGTGCTCTCAACTCGGGTGTCATGAAAACCGGGGCACAGATGAGAGGGAAAGAGGGGAGCTATTAATGATGAAACAGGGACAACAGGTATGAGTCAGGGCTGTTTCGGACAAACAAGAAAGTATGTTCAGTCTAGCACGGTCAAGCTTTGACTGATCTCTTTGATCAGGGTACAGTTAACAGAAGTGCTAGGGGGTGAGTTCTGCAATCTTCCTCAGTGTGGGCAAAGGCAAATGCAAAATGTGATGAAGCAGATAGTGGTAGTGGTGATGCTGGTGGTAATGGTGGTGGTGGTGGTGGTGATGCTGGTGGTAATGGTGGTGATGGTGGTGGTGATGCTGGTGGTAATGGTAGTGGTGATGCTGGTGGTAATGGGGGTGATGGTGATGCTGGTGGTAATGGTGGTGGCGGTGATGCTGGTGGTAATGGTGGTGGCGGTGATGCTGGTGGTAATGGTGGTGGTGGTAGTGGTAGTGGTGATGCTGGTGGTAATCGGGTGGTGATGGTAGTGGTGATGTTGGTGGTAATGGTGGTGATGGTGGTGGTGATGCTGGTGGTAATGGTAGTGGTGATGCTGGTGGTAATGGGGTGGTGGTGGTGATGCTGGTGGTAATGGTGGTGGCGGTGGTAGTGGTGATGCTGGTGGTAATGGTGGTGGTGGTAGTGTGGTGATGCTGGTGGTAATGGTGGTGGTGGTAGTGGTGATGCTGGTGGTAATCAGGTGGTGGTGGTAGTGGTGATGATGGTTTTGGTGCTGGTGGAGGTAGTAATGGTAATGGTGGCAGCAGTGATGATGCTAATAATGGTGGTGATGATAGTGATGGTTAAGGTAATGGTGGTGGTGATGGTTGGGTTGACAGTGGTGATGATGGTGATACTGGTGATGGAGGTGATGATGGTGGAGAAGGTCATAATGGTGGTGGTGATTGTGATCATGGTTATGATGGTGGTGGAGGTGGTACTGATGGTGGTGATGGCAGTGGTGGTGGTGATGGTGATAGTGGTAATGATGATGGGGTGAAGATGATGGTAACAATGATGACAGTGATGGTTTGGGTAATGGTGGTGGTGATGGTTGGGTTGACGGTAGTGGTGATGGAGGTGATCATGGTAGTGAAGGTCATATTGGTGGTGGTGATAGTGATAGTGGTTATGATGATGGAGGTGGTATTGGTGGTGGTGATGGAGATGGCAATGGTGGTGGTGATGGTGATAGTGGTAATGATGATGGAGGTGGCAATGACAGTGATGGTAATGGCAATGGTGGTAGTGATGATGGTGGTGAATGTCTACACTAAATTAGTATACACCAGTGGTTCTTGAGCACTTTAAATTGAGCCATTTGAAGCTCATTGCAGAGGGCCCTTAACCCCAAAAGTGGTTTTTCCTATTCATATAAGGCATCAGGAAGGCTGGGAGTGAGGCTCTGAGAAGGCTCTTGCTCATTTGCTGGGGTTTTGAAATTATGGTGTACTTTTGGGCCTGGCTCAAGTCTCACTTCCTCCCTCCCTCAAGTTGTTCAGCAGAGCTCTGGCCCCAGCCTGAGTATCTGTATCCTCCTGGCCTAAGCCACATGCTCTCTGTAGCCCAATTCCATGCCACAATTCTGCTATCTCATCCCCACGGGGCAGTAGCCCAGCCTCCTCCAGGGTTCCCAGGGGTGCCAAGGTTGAGCCTGGATCTGCCGTTGCTGGGAGTTGTCCAGAATGGACATTTATGGTCATTGTCATAGGCCCAGGAATTGATTGCTTCTGCCTTTTCAAATGTCCCCAGAGCCTCCCCAGAGCCATAGTCAGAAGAGCTGGTGCCTGGTGATCAGCTCGATGTCTCCAGGACAAAGCCGTAACTGAGTGAGTTCAGGGAAGGCAGGGTCTGTGAGGGGATCATTAGCAGTTCACGGGAAGAATGATCAGGCCTACTCAGAGACTACACGCCGAGCTCAGTCTGGTAGTGAACTGTTCCCTTTTCTCCTGCAGCAGAAGTAGCTCAAAACATCTGCTAAGCAAGTCAAGTGCACTCACTCCAGGTGGTCAAGCCTAGCCACCGCAGCTTCTTCTAGGAATGCAAGAGGCAAACCCACAATTCCTCCCACAGTGCATCATGCTTTGTGCAAAGCACTGTCAGTCACAGAGATTTCCTTGTCCCTTCTCTCAGTGGTCACCTGAAGAAGCTAGGCCTGGAGTAAGAGATTCATTTCATGGGGAAACTGAGGCTTAGGGAGGGCTTAATATGCCCAAGGATGCTCATCTGGTTTGTGGTGGGGCCGGGACCACCACTCACTAACACTGTGTCTTGGCCACACATTTATCTTCCCATTATTATTATTATTATTATTGTTTTGGAGATGGGGTCTTGCTCTGTTGCCTAGGCTGCAGTGCAGTGGCATCACCACAGCTCACTGCAACCTTGAACTCCTGAGCTCAAGCGATCCTCCAGCTTTAGCCTCCTGAGTAGCTGGGACTACAGGCGTGTGCCACCAAGCCTGGCTAATTTTTAATTTTTTTGTAGACACAGGGTCTCGCTATGTTGCCCAGGCTGTTCTTGAACTCCTGGCCTCAAGTGATCCTCCTGTCTCGGCCTCCCAAAGTGCCAGCATCTTCCCATTTAATCAGCATTCCCAGCAGGTATTCCCCTATGAGCTCTGGGATCTCATCAACTTGGGAAAGCCTTCTTCCACTCTCCTCTTAGAGATTCCGCAGAGTCCTCCAAGAAGCCTGTCTCCTTTTGCTTTAACTCAGCATATCCCACATATGAATCTGAGAACTCCATTTACGTAGATGCTGACAGATACTCTCTGTTTACAGGCCTCAGCTGTGCTACCTTGTTTATATCAGGATCCATGGGAAATGATGGACTCTGTAGCCAAGCTCTGCCCTGGGCCTTTTGCTCCCTCTGTCCCCTTCATCCCCATTCCTGTCCTACCCAACCCTTTCCAGGGAGCCTTAAGCAGCTCTGATGTTGCCAGGTGTGCCTGACTTCTGACTCCATGAAATCCGCATGTCCTGGACAATTTGTGGCGGTGGCATTTTCTTACAGTGAGATCCTGTGCTCCTCTAGTGAGGCTGCTGATGGACTCAAGTGGGATAAATGTATCATGAATACATGAGGGGAAGAAAGGACATCAGCATCAGGATTCCAGAAAATATTAACAGGCAAAAAAGAGTCTGGACCCAAGCCCACACTGCATTCTCCTTAATAGATACTACATATTGGGCTTAGGGCTAAAATAAAAACAATTGCAACAGGTCCAGATCATGGGAGATATGGCTTAAGGGCCTTCTAGGGTGGATAATGAAGAAATGAAGAAGGAGGCTTGGAGCTCCCTTAGAAATGACTAAACCTGGAGGGCTCAAGGTTTCTACCCTTTTTAGGGGAAGGGGAGGAGGTCAGCAGGATTTCTACTGGCAGGAGGCAAGGAGGGAGTTCTAAAGTCATCCTGTCGTCTGTGAGGCCCCTTCGTACTCGCAGGCCCCGGGGAAGAGGTGGCTTGGAAGAGCTAAGCAGGAAGCGAGTCTGGCAGGAGGATCCTGGAAGGCAGGGTGAGAAGGGGGCCCAGGGCCTTCTCAGCTGCTCAGCCAGTTTCCCAGATAGGAAACAGGCAGGCGGGCTTGGCAGGGGCTGTTTCCGGCAAAGAAGGCACCTGTGGCAGGTACGGGCCCCAGACAGGAGCATTCGGGAGCCTGTGTATGGTGATGGGAGAAGGTGGCAGCCGAGGGCTCTCCTGAGAAGTGGCCACGATCCATTCCCCTCCTGCCACCAGAAATGAGTCCCCAGCCACTCTGCTGTCTGGACTGTTGCTCCCAAAGCCTTTCTGGGACTCACTGGAGCCCCAAGGAAGTTGGGTGTTCCCTAGAGCAGCAGATGGCTCCAGCTCTGCACCTCCCCAACTCCACCCTTCCACCAAGCACGGCACTTCAGGGTGACACTGCGGAAGTGCTAAGAGGCAGATGCCAAGGCTCAGTAAACCCTTATCCCACCACTTTCTGGCCGTGTGACCTTAGGCAAGCTACATAGCCTCTCTATGCCTCAGTTTCTCGTCTTTGAAATGAGCACAATAGTGGTGTCCATTTCATAGGTTTGTTGGGAGGATTAAATGCGTTAGTCCATGTCAAGCACTTAGACAAGCGTCTGGCATACCGTAAGTGCTCCATAAATGTTTGTTAGCTGTCAGTACTGCTGGGGAAAAGGTGTCAGCAGGCAGCTGGCCCCACTGACTGGCAACAGACTTCCTACCTAACGCGTGCCCCGTGGGGTTCCAGAAATGCTAGAGAGAGTTGTTAGGACCCAGCCTGACTCTGCAGCTCTGTGAGTCAGCTGAGGCTGGTCTCACTAAACCAAGAAGAGGCATTTCCACCCTGGTCCAGGCAGAGATGGCCACAGAGGGCTCCCTAAATGGCATGGTTCCTAGAAACCAAGAGAGAGCTTAGTGAGGCTTTCCTTGGCGACACCCAGGATTCTTGCCTGTAGGAGGGTGGGCTCTGCCACCTTGAGACTTCTCGTCCCCTGCCCTGGGCTTGGAGGGCAGCAGGTCCCCACATTCCCTGCTCAGAGTGCCATGCGGACAGCTCCAGTTGCACATGCCAGCAGCCACGAGGGGCCCCTGCAGAAACCATGCCTCCACTAGCATCTCTGGCCTGGGCAAGGAGGGCTGGGACCCAGGTACCCCTCTTAGGCCCCGCTGACCATGATGTGACAGCCTCTCCCTCAGCCTGCTGCTCTGCGGGGATGGAAGAGATGGAGGCAAAGAACAGCTCTGGGAGTCTGAGAAGGGAGGCTCTCTTCCTGCCTCATGTGCCCCTGGGAGAAGTAAAAGTTAAAGGTTCCGGACTCACCCCTTATGAAGGCATTCATCCCCCCCAACTGCCCATGCTCGACACCCCCCACACCCATACATATACATGAACCTGCATAACACACACAGGCACATACACATAGACACATGTACGCATGCACGAATCCACACATACACATGTATGCAAACACACACATGTACAATATACACAGGCACATGTACATATGCACAAATACAAACATGTACCTACACACACACACGTATGCACACACACAGGCACATACACATAGACACATGTACACATGCACGAATCTACACATACACACGTATGCAAACACACACATATACAATATACACAGACACATGTACATATGCACAAACCCATACAAACATGTACC